>NC_138771.1:226420792-226890792 GCF_965119305.1 Pelophylax lessonae
CAAAGGATTGCCTTGAACAAATCACCTCTAAAAGAAACACATGAGTGTATAATCACTTGTCTCAATGGATCACATTCCCAACAGACCCATCTCACACTGCCATATGATAATGAATGGGGGTGTCCATTGCAAGTTAAATACACCCCCAGATCCCATTGCTTTGTTAATTGACAGATCTAACTGGAATATGATGGCACTGCTGTGAACCACTATGCCATCAAATTCTGCTGGTGACCTTTAAAAAGGATTATGTGTGATTGTGTGGATAATTATGCCACCTTAAATTTGCATCTCCCACATACCATGTGCAACTCTTGCAGGAATTGTGAATCAAGGATAATTCAGCACAGCTTAATGAACAGACACATTGAGGAGTGTAGGAACACACCGTCAGATTACCCGATCACACTATGGGGTTTTAACTCCTCCATAATTTTGCCACTTTGGAAACCAAGTGCTTACTTTATGTATACTTTTTAGACGGAACTACAATTTCTAGTAGGGTGATATCATTGCATGAGATTTTCCCTCACTTCCTGTCTTAGTGTCACCAAGACAGGAAGTGAGGGGAATATCACTGTGGGGAAATAGCTTGCAATTGTTGCCTTATAATGTCCATAGTATATATAAAAGGAAAGAATTGCTGGCTGTATCCCCACGGGAGATTCCCTCACTTCCTGTCCTGGTGACACCAAGACAGGAAGTGAGGGGAATATCACTGTGGGGAAATAGCTTGCAATTGTTGCCTTATAATGTCCATAGTATATATAAAAGGAAAGAATTGCTGGCTGTATCCCCACGGGAGATTCCCTCACTTCCTGTCCTGGTGACACCAAGACAGGAAGTGAAGGGAAATCTCCTGCAATGATATAACACTGTTACATGTTCTAGTTATGTAGCAAACTTAAGAATATACAAAGCAAACATCTTTTTTTTTCCATTTTGGCAAAATCATGGATTCATTAAAAAAATATCTTTGTTTGTCCCGTGGCTTGCAGGAAAAACATTTTGCCTTGATTCCACCATCAACACAGACAGGGGAAACCCTCCTGCGGAGCCATTGTGTTCTCCTGGTGCTGCCCCTGCCAGGAAAACACAGTGATTATTGCTAGTGGCTACAAGAGATGCTAGCGATAAGTGTGTGTAAAATCTGACAGACTGGTTGTACGTTGTCCTCCAGGTGATCGACCAATCAACTTGGGTACCTTCAGCCTGGCCATACACAGTTTAAATCTGCATCTCAAATGAAGCAATCCCATTTACATATAACACTCCATAAAGGAGAATTGAGGGGCTTATCAGGTCTGCGTCAAAAATTAACAGCCACACCCAATCAGACAGCTCGTGTTAAAAGGGACCTGAAAAGCAATCTGCATGGCTTGCTTTTCCAAGCATTGGCTAGTTTAGTGAGCCTGGACTAATAACAGTCACTGTAATGCTACCCATACTGCTGTCCTTTTAACATGGTGACAAAAGTTGATACCTATGCTACATGTGTGTAAAGTTACTTGCACCCTGCTAAATGGACAGCAATAAGGTTGTAAATACAGTGACTGCCTGTCCCCCCTGATGGCGGCCCTGGGTGTGTCATGAAAGGCCAATTGAGAAAATGGCTATATCATGTAGAGGAAATCACCAGTGTGGGGCAACCTATGTCATGGAGGTAGATTTGGACATCGATGTATATGTATCACCAGAAATGGAATTCTTTGTTCTACAATATCTCAAAGACGACCTAGCATGTTATTTGAAGACTGTACTATTTTGGACATACTTGGACTCAAACATACACTGCTCTTTCCACAGCTCCTCCTCCTCTGGGGGTATGATAAAGTTTATACGCATCTTCACCAAAAGCACAAGATGATGTGTCGTCTCCGGATGAGGCTGCAGCGGAGATTTCAGTTCCAGGCTGATATAGTGGATCTGCAGCGGGCCTGGAGTGATGCCAAAAGGCGCTCACCCAGGCTCCTGCTAAAGGCTGTGGAGCAAATCTCCGGTAAGTAAAAATATACATTACATGTGACCAGATAGGTTACAATTTTTTGGGTAGGTGGACATGTGTTTAGCTATGCAACAACACTAATACCAACACCCCCCCCCCCCCCTCCCTCTCGCTCCTACCTTTCCTACCTCCATCAAGTGTCTCTTCACAACCTTTAATACTACTATGTACATTCGTATTTTTTATGTTTTTTTTTTTCTTCTGCTTCTAGCCAAAGCGGACGGACGGCACCCTCTTGTGATTTTGGTGAAGAAGGGGAGGAGGAGGACGGCCACACTCCAATATGCAGTCCGAGGCAGCGAGCCCTTTGAGCAGCTGAAAATTGTGGATCGTAAGTAGAAAATAAAAATGTTAGAAATTTCTAATCTCTAATCACATTTTACAGAGCCCCCTTTACATCGGAGTCTCCAGACTTACTACACTGTAAGAGGGAAGTGTGAAGACTCTGATATAAGGAGAGTTTGGGAACCATTATTTGAGGGGGGAAGCTGGGGACTCTGGTGTAAAAGGGAACTCTGTGTTCCCCAAAGCTCCCCCATACATCTGAGCTTACAGAGACCCTCTTACACTTCCCTTCCTCAGTCCACCACAGTCAAGGGCACAACAAGTCCCACTGCAGAAGGCTACCTGCTTGGACTTGTAATCCTCTCTGTAGGGGAATGAGGAAATACTGCCTGCTATGCTAAGACTTGTAGTGCCCTCTGTTAGGGACTAAGGATTCCTCAGTCCTCAACATTCTAGGGCACTATAAGTCTCAGCATAGTGGGCTGTCATACCTCAGTCCCTCACAGCTCGGGTCAAAAACAACACAGTTAAACATCTAAAGGACAACTCCAAACAAAACTACCAATAATGGACAGAGTCCATATGCTCTATAATGTCAAAGACCCGCTACCACTCACCTTCCACCTCTGGTGCTGTCATTGTGTAGGGCAAAGGGCTCCATCTACACCATGTTTGGCTTTCATGTCAGATAGGCAGGACTTGCTCAGCTCCACTCTCTTCCTTGGCAATTGACTCTGGCGTCATTGTGGATCTTTCCTCCTCTAGAAAACCCCCAGGGGCCCTCTCCTTGTCCCCCAGCCACCCAGGGCCTTCTTCTCCTCCTCCTCCACCAACCATTTTCAGACTCTTCCAACTTCCCTGGGGCTACTCAACCACTTTGCATAGTGGACACAACAAATCTATGACCAGCCTGCAAAATATCAAGTCTGGGCCTGGTTACCTGTATGTTCCGGGTCCAGGGCGGAGCTCTCCTCCCAGAGCAACAACTGATGATAGCAGAGTGAGTTGACCGGCCAGTCACTTCCTACTGGTGCAGGTACACACCTACCGATTCCTCCACATCTTAGGATAACATGATCAGACGGCCAATCCCCAGGCAGAGAAGGAGGAGTAAGTGTCAGCGGACAACAGACACCTGGCAGACGCAGTGAAGGGACTGCAGCACACTGCTGCAACTTTTTGATCCGAGGATTGAAAGCAATCTTTTACTTGGGAGATTTCCCTGACTGCGCCCTTCGAAATGTTGGTGCTCCGCCACTGGCCGCAAGGCCCCTGTAGGTGCGAGGCCTTAGGCGCCCGCTTAATTTGCATGGTGCCCTCCTGTTTTAAAACATGGTCAATGCATCTCATTGGTGTAAGTGCACTTCTATGTTCTGAATTGTAGGGGCATTGAGTATGGTGCTAGCATGATGAGAGGTTACTGCCTATTTGTGTCCATAAATAATATATAATGTTTTTCTTTTATTTTAGAAACCAGTGATCAGGATGTTGCGGCTCAGCCTTCTCAGGCCCCCTGTAAGTAATGTGGATGTGCTGGTGTGTTGTGTATTAGGTCGAACTTGGAGGAATGATTGTTTGTTTTGTTTTCTTTTGTGGTTGATGTAACTTCAGCAAGAGAGGAGCCTCAGGCAGGGCCGAGTCGCCTGGATCCGGGCCAGGAACAAACTGTTGGCCAAGAAGAGGCCAATTGGTCCGACTCGGATGAGGACCTGGGCTCTCCTCAAAGGGGAAGTAAGTATTCTACATGTGTTTGTGTGTTCAATGTGTCCTGGTAAATATAAGGGCTGTAATATATATATTTTGACATTGGGGTTTTGTAGCAGCTGACATTGAGGATGTTTGTTGTGGAGGACTGGGGAAGAGGGGCCACTGCTTACCCAGTCCACTGTAACTACTACCTTCAATGTTTCCAGACTACTTTCTGTGTGCCTTTATCAAATAGCTTTTGTTCAAGGATTGTATTTGTGTCTTTGTGTTTCTAGGAGATACAACGCCATCCCCCCATGAAGGGACACCATCCCCCCATGTAGGGTCTCCCCCATCCTCCCCCACTCCAGGCTCCCCTGAACTAGTCTGTAAGTACCTAAAATTAGATTCTCACATGAATTGTGTGTGCTAGGATGATGTGTATCTAGGATAATCTAAGTTGGAGTCAAAGCAAGTGTAGTTTTGCTATATGTGACAGGAAGGTTGGTCATGAAACACTCTTGCTTAACCTTCATGTTTGAAAGGTGGTTTTGGGGAGCTTTACAGGACATGTTATCTTTTGTAAGTTATCTCAAGCCACCCTATTCTAAATTGGTGTTAGTTTCTCTACATTGGAAATGGTGTGCTTTGTACTTGTAAATTTTTAGGGGACATTGTAATTTAATCATGTCCTGATTTAGTCAACACTGAAAATGTGTGTTTGTCAATCTTTCATAAATACTCTTCCTCGGTAATGTACCACATTCCAGTTCACAATTTGTGTTCTTTTTGTGCAGTTTCTCCAGAGCCAGCCACGCCATCCACTTCAGGGGCCCCAAAAAAACCTGATGATGGTAAGTTGTGTGCTTTTCCAGTAATGTGTCTACTTAGTAAGTGGAGAAATGCTAACTGTGTATGTCCCCGCTCAGGCTTCAAGTTGTTCTAAAGGCAGCGGGTTCTTTATGTGAATGCATTCTATGCATTAGTATTCCAAGTGATAGGTGTGCATATTCCCCCTAAGACTTACTGGGACCATTTTTTACGGTCCAAATGTTTGCACTAATACTTGTCTGGAACAGACTCCCCCTCCTCCTTAACTGAGGTGACAGCATGCCAATATTGCCTCCTGATGCTGTCACTCCTAATCATTGAGACCAATGGAAGGGAGGGGGGCAAGGCTGGCTCACAGCCTAGTGCCTGAACAGGCACAGGGTGCTTGGCTTCATCTCATGTGCCTCCATAGCAAGCTGCCTGCTGTGGGGTCAAACAACAGGAGGGAGGTGCCTAGAGGTGTGTACAGGGGCCATGTAAAAAGGAGGATTGTTATTTCTCTTGTCCCCAAAAACCTAGAGAGTGTAAGTCTAACCTGATTAGTTTTCCGCAGCCCTCCCAAAATGATATGTTTCCAACACTTAGAACAGGCAGGGCTGAGGCACCAAAAACATCAGAAAAACACAATCAGCACAAAAGCAGGGAGTACGTATCCTTAACGCTACAAGCTTCACCCAGAAGAATGACGCTTGCACTGTACAAATCTGCATCACCACCATATCAATGTCTAAATAAAACTTTCAGGGAAATGTGGAGGGGTAATGAGTGGGTGTTAGAGCGTTTTCATGACTGCGTAACCTACAGTTAGCGTGAGTCCATTTGTTGATAAACTTTTTCTTCTCTCTTAACACAGCTGGGATGGCGGAAAGGAGATCAGGGGAGCAGACACATCTGCTCCGTCCAGAACTGGCCCTCAAAATTCCTAAGGGTGAGTCTCTACTATGTGTCAGGTTCAATCTATAGACAGTAAGAGTGAGAGAGAACGCTCCACAGATTCCAATGGTGATAGAGATAAATGTGTGCACATGTATCGTGTTGACCAATTGAACCCAAAACACCTTACATTCTTCAAAATGATTGCTTGTGTTTACATGCAGAAAAGCATTTTACTTAGCTTTGGTGGAACTGCTACTAACATTCCAAGCCATCTTATGTAACCTTTTGAACAATTTGCTGTGAAAGTTTGAGTTTAAGGTTTACAACAGCAATTTAGCATATTTGCTTCAGAGTGTTGATAAAAGCCAACCAATAGACTCCTAAGCATATTTGTTGAGGCACATTAATTACAATCCTTGTTTGGATCATTTTGCCTAAAACTAATTGTCATGTTTTTTTCTACCCAGGGCACACCCACCTCACCTACGAGGTCCTCCTGGATTATATGAGGTGGTGCGGAGACCGAATTCTATATTTGGAACACCTTTGTGGCGTGGATCCAGACCCTAAGGAGCCATTCGTTAGGAATGTCACACCTTTAAAAAGATCCTAGTATTTTTTTTTTGTGGTTTGTTTACTTATGTTGCACGTTGCAACACAAAGAAATGTCCCATTTGTAATTGTTGCCCATTATAAACAAAAATCTAACAAAAAAATCAAAAACAGTTTAAAAAAAAACCCTTTTTTTGGGACCCAAAAAAAAAAAAAAAAAAAAAAAGCCTTGTTTTTGGCAACCAAAAAAAATATAAAAATTTATAAAAAACCCTTTTTTTGGGAACCAAAAAAACCAAAAAAAAACAAAAAATGCCTTGTTTTTGGCAACCAAAAAAAAAATGTTTACAAAAAAGCCTTGTTGTTTTTATGGCAACCGACAAAACCAAAAATGTTTACAAAAAAGCCTTGTTGTTTTTATGGCAACCGACAAAACCACAAATGTTTACAAAAAAGCCTTGTTGTTTTTATGGCAACCGACAAAACCACAAATGTTTACAAAAAAGCCTTGTTGTTTTTATGGCAACCGACAAAACCAAAAATGTTTACAAAAAAGCCTTGTTGTTTTTATGGCAACCGACAAAACCACAAATGTTTACAAAAAAGCCTTGTTGTTTTTATGGCAACCGACAAAACCAAAAATGTTTACAAAAAAGCCTTGTTGTTTTTATGGCAACCGACAAAACCAAAAATGTTTACAAAAAAGCCTTGTTGTTTTTATGGCAACCGACAAAACCACAAATGTTTACAAAAAAGCCTTGTTGTTTTTATGGCAACCGACAAAACCAAAAATGTTTACAAAAAAGCCTTGTTGTTTTTATGGCAACCGACAAAACCACAAATGTTTACAAAAAAGAATTGTTTTTGTGAAAACCTTCCAAAAAATGATGTCAAAACATAAAAAATGTTTAAAATGTTTATCTAAATTAAATTTAAGTATGTTGCTCTTTGCAACACAAATGTTACATTGGCAATTTAGTTCATTCTATTATATATTGTAATATATTTTTTGTACGCTACAGTTGGTAGACACCCACATGTGTTATTAAAACATTTATTTTATTACCCAAGTTTTCTTTTTGGTGTACACATCGAATGTCTTTTGTGTTGTATTTGTTTACTTGAGTGGTGTGGTCTGTAATTGTTAGTATGTTGGCTTTGGTTTATGTTAGCCTTGAGACTTGTTTTGAAGCTACATTTGAAGGGAGACCTTTTCTTGGGTCGTTATGTGAACATTGAGTTATCTAAATTTACATGAAATCATATGTTTGGAGATCGAGAAGCACGTGTGTATAAATGCCTACATTAACCAGGGCCATTACTTGGCCACCAACACTCCTAAAAAACCAAAGAGCAAACACAAACTAATCATTTTGCATAAAATTTTATTTCATCCCCAAAAAAAGCACTATAAGAAATCATATTGTGCCACCCTCAAATTTAAAAAAAAAATGGCCCCACAAATTGGCCAATGTAACAATCATTAACAAAACCAAAAAAAAAAAAAAAAAAGAAATTAAGTTGGTGGTGGTGGTGGTGACTGAAGCAGTGTGGTGAGCAATGGAAAGGTTCCTGCCATCAAATGGTGGGCCAATAGTCCCATCTGCTCTGGGGTTAGCCTTAGAGTTCTGGTAAAGTGGCCCATTAGAATCAGATCCCGTGTCTGAGGCTGCTGCTGATGCAGGGTGTTGAACCCTGGAAATGTCCCAGACTGAAGATCTTGTGCCAATAGTCCCATCTGCTCTGTGCTCAGCCTAAGAATTTGGGTAACGTGTGCCATTACCATGAGATGGGATCGTTGCTGCTCCAAGGCTATTTGATGCTGCTGGTGGTGCAAGGGTTGTGAAGATGTGTGGGGAGTGGTGGTTGATTGGTTGTTGTGGTCCACGGTGCGGGGGCAAACGACATGTCGCATTGGTGACAAAAAAGAAGAACGGCCTGGGGAGGAGTGAAGTGATAAAGGTGTGGAGGGAATGTAGTCAGGTGGAAGGGGTACTGTGGAACCAGTGCGCATTGAGGTTGTGCAGGAGGATTGCTCATTGAGGGGTGTGGGAGTCCGAACGGAGTGTGAAGTGCTAGGAGTGGCTACAGGAGGAATTGTCCCATCCCCAGCTGCCTGACAAGTGGCCAACACTGGCATTACCCTCCCACTACCACAACCTGCAGTGGCAGGTGAGTGAGATGTTTGGGAGGGCTCTGCCAATGGGGCATCTTCAGATCCAAACAGGCATTGGCGTGTGGCCAGCACCTGAGTGTCAACACTTTGCCGATCCCGTTGATGCTGGTCTGCTAAACTTACCAAGCTGTTACGCATATCCTGTTGAACCTGTAACATATCCTGGTGAACCTGTACCATTGTTGCTACAGATTCCTGTATGAGCCCGAGCAGACGTACTGCCTCAGTAGATTGCTGAGTACGCCTCCTTAACTCATTTTGGACCTGATACTCATCAAGCAGCCTCTCGGCTACATCCAGCATAGATGGACGAAGTTGGGTAGGTGACAATCCCTCTGCATCTAAGGCTACCTGAAAGCAGAAGAAATAGACCAAATCATTATCAAACATCATGACTAAATATTTCAGATTAGTTTGACAACTTAACACCCCAAGCAGAACGTTGAAAAGTTTGATGTGCTTCTAATGAGTACTTGTTCATTGTAAGATTATCCAAGCTAGCAACACTTCTGATAATGGGTACATATTATATTGGTAGGACTAATATGACAAAGGCAAAAAAGATTCAACATGAAGGTGTTCCCAATTAACCCTGGTGTGGTAGGTTGTTTATGCTTTTGGTAAATCTGTTACTACACCAATGACTTTATACATCTACGTATGTTGTCTAAAATCTTGCCATCAATCGGCTAGAGGACAACCCAACCAAACGATACCCATGAATTTGGACCTGGAAAATCAAAGACGGGCCGGACTTTAAAGATCCTGGATGTTTTTGGAACATTAGTGGCACACCAAATTATAACATAATTCCCTGATGTTCAAGATAGAACTCTTGTTGTGCTGGTGCATCGTCAGAATGTCATAGCACTAATTTAACACACACAATGTAAGCCACATCTAGTCCAAAATCAATGCTACCATTGAAATGTTACATGTGCACCTTGTTCCCTTATATCACATACCACAGCACTGGATGCAGAATCGTCGCCAGCTCCTGATCCAACTCCAGCTGCAACGTCAAGAGGGGCCTGATGTTCTTTTAAAAAATAAAAAAAAAAACATGTTTAGTACATAACCTTAGTCAGTAATGATTATGGCCAGATTGCCCTCCTAGCTTCATGAATGAAGCATTGAGGCCAAACATTCAAAAGTGCTTTCCTGGGCTCATAGGACACTTGCTAAACCCTCCCAAAGGTTAAGAAGGCTTGGTCTGCCTACTAATGACGGCACCCATTAATGCTGTCAACTGTGTTTTGCAGGGTAAACATCTAAAAGGCAACACTCTTTCCTAAGAAAAAACATGTGTGTTAATGGGGTTAATAAGATTCAAAAAAACATTATTTGACTAGACATACCAACACCTTCCTCCAGGCCTAGCTGCACTGGGTGTGTTCCCTGCTGCGGATCTTCTGTAAAGGACATAGCAATATGAGCTATCTTGGCCAAAAAAAAACATCTACATTGTTTGGCACAGTATGATATTGGACCTACCAGGAGGAGGGTCAGCACTGATGTCAACACCTGTGAGTCCGTCTGGTTCGCCAAGCTGCATGGGCTGTGGAGGGGCTGAGATCCGTGCTACAGATGAACAAATTGCAGGTTGGGGAAAACAAAAAAAGGACAATTGGAAGGGCAAGTATCACATTCTCTTAATGTCACACATAGGATAGTAGTTAATCTTTTCCAAACAACTCACACAATTGACATCCAAGATAATATCCTACCTCGGTGCAAAGCATCCGAATCTAAGTCCTCTCTGGTAAAGATGGTATCGGGTCCTATGATGTTCAAGAAAGGTAATTGATAATCCCAGAGAGAACTTCGTGCACGTTCATCCAGCCGACCTTGACGGTCATAAAGACCCTCCGCAGCCCATGCAATTAGCTTCTTCCGAACGGACCCACAGATGTCGTTGACCTTCTTCCGCACACTGTCACGGTGGCGAGGTGCTTCACCCAGTGCATTTACAGCATCCCGGATTTCATCCCACAATCTGTTCTTCTCTGTTACTGAGTAAGACGCGGCCCTGGTCCCATGTATCGCCTGATATCTGGCCATATAGGCGTGGACCAGGGCACAGCACTGATTGTGGGTGAAACGGGGAAGCCGGGTTAATGTGGACAAGCTGACTCTGGTGGACGGACCCTCTCCAGGACTACTGTCAGAAGAGCCAGCTTGTCCACTTGGTGTGTTAACACCTCCCCCGGCTTCCTCCTCCGGGATGGGGATGGTGGACTCCCTCATGGATACAGCTGGAGCCTCCCTCACACCAGAGCCAGACGATCTGCCCACCCTGCCCCCCCTGCCCCCCCTGGCCCCCCTGGCCCCCCTGGCCCCCCTGGCCCCCCTGGCCCTTCTCATCCTTCCAGTGGGTGGGGCCATGGGAGCACGAGGTGGGCAGAGAATCTGGCTGTCCAGCAGCAGCAAAGAGCCCCAAACTCCTAAATCTGAAATGACAAAAGAGAAAACAGAAAAAACAGGATTTGCAGATTGCTCTTCATATACAGTATAATTAGTGAACAGTTACAGAACACACTTACCTAATGGCACAAACAGACTTGGTCGTGGTGGTGGTGGTAGTAGTGGGCAAAGAGCAGAAGAGGCTGCAAAGAAAAGGAAAAAAAAAAAACACATAAGAAAACGCATATGGGTACAAATCACACGAGGCCCTCCAAACACTTACCTAATGGCACAAACACGGTGGTGGTGGTGGTGGTGGCAAAAAAAGCAGAAGAGGTTGCAAAGAAATGTACCAAAAAAACACATAAGAAAACGCATAGGGGTACAAATCACACGAGGCCCTCCAAACACTTACCTAATGGCACAAACACAGTGGTGGTGGTGGTGGTGGTGGTGGCAAAGAGCAGAAGAGGCTGCAAAGAAATGTAAAAAAAAAAACACATAAGAAAACTCATAGGGGTACAAATCACACGAGGCCCTCCAAACACTTACCTAATGGCACAAACACAGTGGTGGTGGTGGTGGTGGTGGTGGTGGTGGTGGTGGTGGCAAAGAGCAGAAGAGGCTGCAAAGAAATGTAAAAAAAAAACACATAAGAAAACTCATAGGGGTACAAATCACACGAGGCCCTCCAAACACTTACCTAATGGCACAAACACAGTGGTGGTGGTGGTGGTGGTGGTGGCAAAGAGCAGAAGAGGCTGCAAAGAAATGTAAAAAAAAAAACACATAAGAAAACTCATAGGGGTACAAATCACACGAGGCCCTCCAAACACTTACCTAATGGCACAAACACAGTGGTGGTGGTGGTGGTGGTGGTGGCAAAGAGCAGAAGAGGCTGCAAAGAAATGTAAAAAAAAAAACACATAAGAAAACTCATAGGGGTACAAATCACACGAGGCCCTCCAAACACTTACCTAATGGCACAAACACAGTGGTGGTGGTGGTGGTGGTGGTGGTGGTGGTGGTGGTGGTGGTGGTGGCAAAGAGCAGAAGAGGCTGCAAAGAAATGTAAAAAAAAAACACATAAGAAAACTCATAGGGGTACAAATCACACGAGGCCCTCCAAACACTTACCTAATGTCACAAACACAGTGGTGGTGGTGGTGGTGGTGGTGGTGGTGGTGGTGGTGGTGGTGTTAAAGAGCAGAAGAGGCTGCAAAGAAATGTAAAAAAAAAACACATAAGAAAACGCATAGGGGTACAAATCACACGAGGCCCTCCAAACACTTACCTAATGTCACAAACACAGTGGTGGTGGTGGTGGTGGTGGTGTAATCCTTTATAGGCAAAAGGAGGCTGCAAACATTAAACATACATGAGAAATCGCATGACCTACATACGTGCACATAATAAATTACAGTTATCAGGAAAGCAAAAATGGTGTCTTTGGAAGCTGGGAAGGTAAGGGGGCAGGTTTAGATGCCAAATCTAGACTGCACACCTTTAACAAACATGAGAAAACACATGTCCAAACCACATGCACATGGGGCCAACTGCCAATGATTAAAAGACACTTGAGGGGTTCCCAAGCTATTGTGGGTTGGAGGGGATTCACCATAGACAACTTAAGCACACCCAAGATAAGTACAAATTGTCTCCTTCCTTTTTTTTGGGAGAGAGAGATACAATTGTCTTACCTCCAGATAATGTAGGTTGTGGGTCACAGGGTCTTGCTAGCACATAAGAAACATCGATCTATAACATCCAGCAGCCATATTGGCCATGTGCTCCTTTTATAGCTGGCTCACAGGTGTGATAATTAGCGGCCGTTTCTATATATATCTGCGCATTCGCGAATTTGCGCGTTCAAAATGGAGGACGATATCCCAGACGCATTAGATGGTGCAATGCTGGCATTTATTGGTGCCTTGTTTGAGGAGGCCCTGGCACAGGAGGCAGCAGAAGGTGGGGAAGCTGCAGCAGCAGCAGCAGCAGCACCTTCAGCAGCAGCACCTCCAGTCCGTGTGCCCTTACCTCGCCAGCCACGCATTTTTGCTCCAAGGATCTATTTGGACAAGCTGCGGGATTCTGATGTCAGGAGGAAGTTCCGGCTCGAGCGAGGAACTATTCTACACCTCTACCAGCTCATAGCAGAGAAAATTGACCCGGACACACAGCGCGGCCATGCGGTGCCCGGCATGGCCAGATTGCTGGCCACTTTGTATATTTTAGGGCGTGGCAGCTTCCAAGCCACTTCGGGAAGTATCATGGGCATTAGCCAGCCCACAGTTTCAAGGGTGTTCATGTTGGTCATTAATGCCATAGTGGATATAGTGCCCAATTTTATCCACTGGCCACAGAATGAAAATGAGTGGAATGAAGTCAAGTTGGGTTTCTACCGGCGGGCACACATGCCGCAAATCCTAGGGGCAATCGATGGCACCCACATAGCCATTAGGCCCCCAAGGAGCCACGAAAGTGAATACCGGAACCGCAAGCAGTACCACTCTGTGAACGTCCAATTAGTGTGTGACGCCAAACAGCGCATCATGAGTGTCAACACTGGTCACCCAGGGTCGTGCCATGATTCCAGTATGTTAAGAACAAGTACTCTGTACGAGGTGTTTGAAAGTGGACAAATGCCCGAAGGGTGGCTTATTGGTAAAGTATTTTGTCTTAACAACATAAACTGTAAGATTACATAGACATAGGAATAAGCTACATCGGTGTACACCCTGATTTAAGCAAAGCCTACCTAAAATGGATGTGTTATTAGTTGTCAGGCTGTTCACACACAACCAGATCAGCAGCTTAGCAGCTCACAAAAGAAAGATTTGCAAAGTTGTCTTTGAGTCCAATGAAGGTGGTTAACCAATGTGTAAATGGTGTCCTCTAGCCACCCAAAGAAAACCTACAAATGATTCCAATGGTATTGCCATATCCCCAAAGTACTTTGCATAAGTGAGTCAATATTGGTTTCCTCACTCTAGTTGCAGATATATTCCAGAAGTAAGACCTAGGCTAATGTAATAGGAACAGAATAGGGGCCAAGTTGTAACTTGCAAGAGAAACCCACCACTTTGTGTGTCCTTTTTCCCATTTGTATTAGTGATTTAGGCAGTTAGACAGAGTTGAGATGTTTCATATGATTTTTTGCAAACAGACGAGCAGGTTGTTTAGTAAAATGCCTAATTGTCTCCCATTTTGAGGAGTCATCTAAAGTCACATGATATGAATAACTAATTTATATTTTTCTTATTTTTCAGGGGATGCTGGTTACCCGCAGCTGACGTGGCTGATGGCTCCAATCAGGTACCCCCAGGGCCCAGCAGAGAGGAATTACAACAGGGCCTTGCGGAGAAGCCGGAGTATCATTGAGTTGACCATAGGTCTTCTCAAGTCCCGGTTTCTCTGCTTGGCCCGGCCTGGGGGTGAACTCCTGTACTCTCCTACCAAGGCTTCCAAGATCATCCTGGCGTGCTGCGTGTTGCACAACATGTGCGTTGCCCGGGATGATTCTTGGGAGCTGACGGAGGAGAGGGAGCCAGAGGTCCGTCAGCCGGCGGCCCCCAGGCGGCGGAGCACCGCTGCCGGTATGGCCACCCGGAATACCCTGGTTGCTAGCCACTTTACATGTAAGTACTGTAACCGGTCAAGATAGGGCATGTGTATTAATTAGCTAGTTAGCAGAGGTGCCACTCACAGGGAGACAGAGGGTGATTATCATCTGCCAATGACACTTGCCATTGTAGATAAAGTGTAGTCAACATTGGTAAAATTGTGTTACTTGAGCAAAAACATGCACCTCTAACCATAAACATGTTGGTATTGTGAATAGTGTAAAGGGCTGAGAAGAGCTGGCAGGTGTTTATTTGTGTCTATGCCACCTGTGTAGTTATTGATAACATGAACGGCTGCTTGGTATCTTATGGTGTTGTAATTTTCCAGAACATCAACATCTTGGAATCATGGCACGTACCATGGGAAGCCTGTGGTGATGGGCTGTCTGGCGTCACAGGTGTGTATTCAAATGTTTACATTAATGATTTCTGGATTGTGTAAGTTGGCATAAAATGTGTTATTTCACTCGTGATGTCGAAATTAAATGAAGTTCAGAATGAAGCAAACAGGCATTAAGATGTGATTTTCATAATGAAATGTCTTATCCTTTGTTTTATTTTTCCAGGAGTGGTACTGCTTGCGGGTGTAGGTGGTAGAAACCCACCTTGATGGACTCCACTCATTTTCTTTTGTGGTCAGTGGATATTTGGTAAGGCACATGGCCAATGACCAACATGAACACCCTGGAACTTCGAAAGTGGCTTGGAAGCTGCCCAGCAACCTTGCCATGCCTGTCCCCTATGAGCTGGTAGAGGTGCAGAATGGATTCTGAACTCTGCCGGAAGTTGTGGAAGACATCAGAATCCCGTAGCCATGGAGCAAAGATCGTGGTCTGGCGCTGTAAAGGCACACGGACTGGAGAGTGACAATATTCTTTTGCTGCATCCCTCCTTCTGCTGTCATTCTCAAATAAATAAATACATTAGAATTGAACATGTGTTTTTTTGTTTTGTGTGGGTGCCTACAGACAAAAGGGCCATCCACACTGTAAGATTTAGAGAAGACTTTATCCTTCCGATTGACATTTTCTATGTAGTGCAAGGGCCTGCCTGATTGCATCCAAATTGAAAGTGTTGAGGTTTGAGCTTCTATTATATGGTTTGGTTAAGTCTACAGGAAAAAGTCTAGACAAATTGTTAGTGTATGGCCCATTAAGCTGCCAAGGCCGGAGTTTTGCACTTTGCATGCTGCTTGTACTGGTGATGTGAGGGGTTGTAATGTAGAGTAGGGATGTATCAGTGTTGTGTTGAGGTGTGAGGCAAATGTAGTGTTGGACTATGAGGGCCTGTGTTGTTGAAATATGGAGAGAGTCCAATATCAGACACCTATGTTTATTGGTCAAGAAATTGTAAGAACCATGGTAAATATGTAAAGAATTGCATCTCGATAAAACTAGGACCACACTCATAAAATCAAAATTGTGTTGTTTCCATTGATGTGCTTGAAATTTGGGTAGGACACCCCCCTCCCCCCCCAAATTCAAGATAGTTTAAAAAAACTGTTTAAAAAAATGAGAGTGAAAAGAGATCCCAAGTGTAGTGATGTGATTTGAACCCATGACGTTGTGAACTGCAGTGAAGTTGCAAAGCACTTAGCTATTGTGCAGAATAAAGCTGTATGGTGGAAAAAATGGAGTGTGTTAAGGCTAAAAAGCACATATAGCTAAAGAACTAAACATTGTATGGAATGTGGGAAGAAGACCATGGTAAAATTGTGAGGTTTCATCTTGCCCTGAAGTAGGGTAGGGGTTTGGTCACTTGCCTTTGGTACTTTCCTTCATAAGATCGATTCGACACACAGACAAGATCAAAAAAACACTTAAAATGGTGTAAGCTTGCAAGCGCTTCTGAGTGTAACATTATTTAGCAATATATATGATGTAATCCGTTCCATTTTAGCAATATAAACAAAAAAAGAAAATAAAAAAAGTAGGTGGAGATGGTAAGCCTCGAACCTACAGCAGAGGGAGATGAATTACAGACATGTGATGTGAGCACTAATCCACTAGCCCACATCGCTATGTGAAACTGCTATAAGCAGGAAGACATAAGTTTGCGAATTGGCGAAGCCGCGATCGTAAGTGAATCCCGCTGACGGCGGAATTCATTATTGCTGTTTTACTCGCCAATTCGCCGCAGCGCCAGTTAATTGATTTGAACGCGGCGAAACTGAAACACGTCATAGATGTTTGAAGCTGCAGTTTCTTTAAATCCGGCCCCCCGTAACTAAGCTAAACCTATTCGGGGACTGTTTGATTGTTTTTCTACTGAGGTAAGTGCAATTCTGCACAGAACTCATCATTTATGGCTCCAACATTGAAACTTCTGAATAAAGCAAGTATGTGAAAAAAACACAATAATTACAATGGCACAGGGTAAGAACTGTCAAGTTATTTTTTTTAAAGTTGAAAGAGAACATTTTTAAATTTTTTGCACACATGTAAAAATTGTCATTTTTGGCAATACAATGATTTAAACTTCCAAAACATTATATATTTTCTGGAGGCAGAGGCCCTGTAGAATAAAAAGATGATAGCTGCAAATTTTTTTGTCACATGATATTTCCGCAACTGTTTATTCATTTAATATATTCATTTTAGTGCAAGCACACACCATATACTACCCAATTTTTGCCAAAAAAACTGTATAAAAGATAAAGTTTTGTAAATAGATACCAGACATGCCAAGTCGCAAAAATCTCCATTGGTAACACTTTAAAAGCTTTCACAGCTCATCGGTTTAGAGTTAAATAGAACTCTCATGCTAGAATTATTGTTCACAGCGATGTGTCACATGTGCGACTGCAGTTTACATATGCGTGCAAACCCTGCGCGTGTGTTTACATTTGCACATGTTTGCAGGGCAACGTGGGTTATGGCAATCTTATTTTACTATATATATATTTTTTTTAAATACATTTTATTGTAATTTTTTTTTCTTTTATGTATTTATTTATTTATTTTTACTTGATTGCTATCACAATGGGTTAATAAACCCCTACGTGTTAGCTATGGACAGCTGACAGGTACTCTTTTACGAGACATTAAGGGTCTTGTGTTTTAAATATTCTGCTTGATAATCCCTTGTTTCTTCCTAATAAGTAATGATAAACCTAGTAAATCAAACGTTTTATATGCAACCTTGACTCGACTATACTGTTTACATTTTGCATAAATAAGTATACTAAAATCTACAGATTTGACAGCAGTGATGCTGATCTTTGGACTCAGCAGTACTTCTAATGCTTATTAAAAAGACATCAGCAGCCTTGATGCCCCATAGAGAAAATGCTTGCATTAGATAAAAGCAAATGTACTGCCCAACATTCGCTTCACTTAATTCTTTTTACTGCATGTTTGTAAAAACTAGTGGGTGAAGGAAGAAAAGAAAGTTGCTGCTGATAAATCAATTTGAACTAACAATGAATAGACAGAAGCCACGGCTAGAAGCCCCCAGTCAGCTAGTTGGACAACACTGCTCAGACTGTATTTTCTCACAAGCACGTTCCTATTGATATTTAGTAATTGGGTATTTCAGCATGTCACATCAATGTAGCGTTCAGAAATGCACAGAACTGTTTGTGTAAAAAAAAAAAATAAATTACCATCACTAGAAGAAAAAAACTTTTTTTTAATTATAACATTTCATTTTATTAATTCAGAATATCTTTAACGAAGGAATATAGATGCATACAGCCTGTTTTGTAACAAAGTTTAAACACTGGAATTAATTTGGGCTCAATGTGGAACTTCAGCCCAAAAAAATGTGATATTGTGCCTTTATGTGAAAAACGTAGAGCCAAAATGACTGTGATAATTAACTCAATTACAAGGTAAACGTGACAATAAATGCAAAAAAGTCCATATAATCAGTGAAACTGATATAAGTATCCTCAAAGGTATTCAAAATAAACTTCAATAGTCCAAATGCATATCGAAGTGAAGGAAAGGAAGCTGGTTTGTCCACTCCAATGCACAAAAATTGATCAATAGTGTCCAAATCACTGTGCCACCACCACTGAGTAAATTGCAAACTCACCGGAACAAATGGCTGCCGTTACAACAACATGTGCGCCTTACAGCAAACATGGAAATCTCTCTGGATGTAACACAGCACTGGTCTTACGCTGTCTGCCCTAAGCAAAGTCCAACTGGAAATAAAGAAAGCTCACCAGGGGCCCAGATAGATTTTCCATAGTGTAGTAAGGTTCATGTTCATGTGAGTGATTTTACCTTAACTTTTATGCTGTTTATACCATTGGATCAATAAACCTTACTACACTATAGAAAATCTATCTGGGATCCTGGTAAGCTTTCTTTATTCCCAGTTGGACTTTGCTTAGGGCAGACAACGTAAGACCAGTGCTGTGTTACATCCAGAGAGATTTCCATGTTTTCTATAAGGCGCACATGCTGCTGTAACTGCAGCCATTTGTTCTGGTGAGTTTGCAATTTACTCGGTGTGGTTGGCGCAGTGATTTCAACACTATTGATCAATGTTTGTGCACTGAAGTGGATGCACCAGCTACCTTCCCTTCACCTCTACTGTATATGCATGTGGACTACTGAAGTTTATTTTGAATACCTTTGTGGAATCACTGATTATGTGGACTTTTGTTACCTTTGTTACATGTATTGTCATGTTTACCTTGTGATTCAGTTAAAAGGTTTGTTACAATAAAAAAAAAAAAAAAAATGGATCCTGTTCCTTTAAAGCATGTTATACAGCACAGTGCTTGTGTTGTGTAATTTGGCCCTATGTATAACCAGAAATACCTGGCTGATCCTGGCTGGTTCTGCCCCCCCCCCCCCCCCCCCAGGGCCATGCAGAGACCTTTGCAGCGGCAGGTGCTCAAAGGGGCTCATGGAACAGGGCTTTAAAAAGTACAGGTGCGGGGGGGGGGGGTGGGGGTGATCAATTGCTGCCGACATGGTGCTGGGGGTGATCAATAGCTGCGTACATGGTTCGGGGGGTGATCAGTGGCTGTGGAGTGGTCCGGAGTTTGGTCTTACCTGCTTATGTGACAATGAGAAGCCGCCGCTGCGCCAAGATCGAGTGCCTCACTTTCAAAAATGGCGCCAGGTGGCACCATTATGTCACTGCCGAGCATGTACGAGCTTTCTCAAGCCTGGCAGGCTTTGGGAATGGCGCATGCGCAGTTGCACTGTCGGCCCACAGCCATACTGTTTATGGGCGCCACTGCAGAAATTTTGCTTTGGCAAAAGGGCACTTTGGGCATCAATGGCCAAAAGGCAGGTGCTCAAGCACCCTCCACCCCCCCTATCAGCTCATTGCAGTGCCCTCCCTCTCCCCTGCCCGCTGCTAATAAAACTATATTATGATGAAACATACCCCTCTGTTAAATAAGGAGATGTGCTCCACTGCATGTGTTTTTTAAAAAAATATGCCGATTTCTATCTGATTTCAGAGCGCCTCCCGGCACTAATGTGACTGCTCTCCTCCTCTCCTCCTGGCTGACATCAGTGGGAGTTCAAGGCCCTGCCCGCTGGAGCTGTCAGCCCAGAAGAGGAGAGCGGCGAGCAGTCACGTAAGCTCCGGGAGGCGCTCTGAAATCAGCATATTTTTTATAAAACACATGTAGTGGGGCACATGTCCTTATTTAACAGAGGGGATTGTATCATCATAATATAGTGGCTTTACAACTAGTGGCAAACAAGGATGCTGGGCAGGCACCTGACATGCTTATCCACCAATGACATCATTGGTTGTTAGAACACTAGCAGCTGGAAGGTTGTAATGGTGCACAATGAAAACCTTTGGGTTTGTCCAGGCAGGCTTGATCCACCCACTGGCATGTACACAATTTTTTGGACAATTTTTAGGCATTTTGCCAAAGCACCCGTGAATAAGCCTGAGGGCACCCCAGGGTGCCTGGGCACCCTGGTTGAAAAAGGCTGGTCTGGTATATCAAAAATCAGGTTTTTAGGAATAAAATTTACAAAAAGTCATGCCATTTAGTTATGCACTGTGTGCAGATCTGTTGCTTCAATTCTCCATGAGTAAGTATTTGACATGTGTAGATGTATGTCTGGGTCCTGCCAAAGGTGGTTATCCAACCAATATGTTCATTTTCACACAGTGGAGACTGAGACTTAGTTTGCAAGAAGTAAAACTTGCTACACTATGAATTTTTGATGATTTCCAAATAGTAGTCATCGTCATTTCTATAATGTGTCACTGCAATTTTGAAACACTGAAGCCTTGGTGCAATTAGCTTTAATATGTAGCCTTTTAGTAATAGCTGTCTGATTTTCTGAAATAATACATCACTACGGATAAGATAATTTGGAAAATGATGACTATTTAGAAAATGGTGCCATTTTATTAAATTATAGATTGGTAATGTGAGAGAAACAAGGCTTCATCTGTCCTTTGTGTTATAATCCTTAGCAGGATAGGGCATATTGCTATATAAAAATATACTGACCTATTAATAAATGTTTTCACATACCTTTCACCCAGGATTCAGACAGTTTTCTAATTGGATTCTGTTAGGAAAATGTGTGAAACCTGGGTAACAGTTGTGTGAATCTTATGTGAAAAAAATATAAATGGACCCCATAGTTTCTCAGGCAAAGAAGAGTTAATTCTCTGCATTAATGGAGAATATATGTACCCTATTTTCTGGCGTATAAGACAACTTTTGAACCTCAAATAAATCCCCCAAAAATAGGGGGTTGTCTTATCTGCCGAGTATAAAAATCCCAAAGTTAATTAAGTAAGTGTAATCTATGAAAGCCCTGGCTGTCTGTGCCCTATTCATCAGCAAGGTACTGTAAGTACTGTAAATGTATTCTCCTATAAATCTCCAAGGTATTGTAAGTAAAAGTATTACCGGTAGATGTATAATCTTCTCAAGATGCTGGCTGTTTGGGAATCCTGTACCATAGCTTTGGCTACGTAGTATACCACGCTGAGCCAATCACAGTGAGCGATGTATTCTATTATTGAATGCAAAGCCTGCTCGGATTGGATATGTTTCTCTATCTGACTCTGCCAATCAAAGCAGGCTTTGCATTCAATAATAGAATACATCGCTTACTGTGATTGGCTCCGTGCGGTATACTGTATGTAGCTGAAGCTACGGTACATACGGTATACCGGTACAGGATTCCCACACAGCCAGCGCCTTGAGAGATTATACACCTATTGGTAATACTTACATACAATACCTTGGAGATTTGTAGGCGAATACATTTACGGTACTTATGGTACCTTGCAGATGAATAGGGCACAGACAGCCAGGGCTTTCATAGATTACACTTACTTAATTACCTTTGGGATTTTTATACCTACAATACCTTGGAGATTTATAAGAGAATACACTTATGGTACTTACGGTACCTTGCAGATGAATAGGGCACAGACAGCCAGGGCTTTCATAGATTACACTTACTTAATTACCTTTGGGATTTTTATACCTACAATACCTTGGAGATTTATAAGAGAATACACTTATGGTACTTACGGTACCTTGCAGATGAATAGGGCACAGACAGCCAGTGCGTTCAAAGATTACACTTACTTAATTACCTTTGGGATTTTTATGCTCGACATATATGGTGTTGCCTTGCTTTGCTTCAGAAGGGGGGTAGTCTTATACGGGGAGTATAGCCCAAAACCTATGTTTTAACTTGAAAAGTAGAGGGGTCGTCTTATACACCCAGTCGTCTTATACGCTGGAAAATACGGTACAATAAGTAAAATAATGGCTGTTCTAGCAATTTGGCAGTTCTGGCATTTGTCAAAACACATAGTGGGTCTAAGTGCAGACTGATGTGAGTCCTTCTAACCTGCCAAGCTTCAGTCAGCCCTGCATTACCAGAGCAACCAAGTTAGCAGTGGTCTACACATTCTGCCTCTGTTTTCACTGATTAAATAATTACGTCTGAGAAATGCTTTTACAGAATTGGAGAATTCTGACAGTTCTGGTGTTTGGCAGTTTGTTAGCATCTTGGGAGTGGAGGTACAGCACTTTTTAGATTGGGATCTGCTAGATTTTGGGCATCACATGGGTTGCACTGGGGGTAAACCAGGATCAGTGCCAGATGCATCCAACTAGAGTAAAATCATGGTAATTTTGGTAGTCTGTTTTTAACTGTCATTTGCTGTAAAACATATGTATTACATTCTAGTGATAGAAAAGGAAAGCTGATTTTTAGAACAAAGATAATGTAAACATTGCAGGTGAAGTTTCCCTCCCCCTTTTTAGATTTCTTTTTTGATGTTTGGTGGTACAAATTGTGTCCATTACCATTAATAGTTGCACATGTTAAGGGAATTCAAATGTCATTGTGTGATTTGGTCTGGGACCCTGACAGTCAATTTTGCACAATGCCAGAATTCCATTTGGGTCACATAGGGGCATAAAGGGTGTTGGTTCTGGACCCAATATGATAGATTCTAGTGAAACACCCTAAAAGATTATTAATACAGTGTTTATTGTGAGCCAACCTGCTATATTGCTGCTGTAAGACCAGGGCTTATTTTCAGTGGGAACGTGGGGGGAACGCAGTTCCGACACCTCCAACACTGAATGTATGTAATGGCAAGGGGTTCTGGGGTGGGCTGGAGGGTTGATGATGGCTGCTGGTGGATCCATTATCACTGGTGGGAATGTATTTTTGCATGGGTGTCTATTGTTGCTGGGGGGGGGGTCTTATGTTGCTGGGGGCTCAGTTGTTGCTGGGAGGGATCTACTGTTAAGGGAGGAGTCTGTTGTTTCTGGCTGCTGGAGGGTCAATTAATGCTGGTTGCTGGGAGATCTGTTGCTGCTGCTGGGGATCTATGATTGCTCGGGTGCATCTACTATTGCTGGGGGGGGTATATTGTTGTGTGGGCGGATCTACTGTTGCTGGCTGCAGGGGACCTTTTTTATTGCTTTTCTTGTTATCTTTAACACATTCTATGCAAATTACTTAGCACCACCAAATGATATTAGGTTCTGTTTTCTCTAAAAGGGGTGGTACTGAGAGGTGGGTAGGGTGGAATCAAGGGACAGTGCTTGGAGGTAGGTAGGGGGTAGAGGCAAGGGGTCATTTAAAAGGTGGGGAGTTCCTGCTAAATATTCTCTGAGAAAAAAAATTCCCTGTGTAAGACTCCAAGTAGATCAAAATCATTATAGTTTAAAGCTCACCCTACGCAAATTTTTTTATTTATTTTTTTGCTTTTATTAGAGTGAGGAAGGGTTGGGACATCTTTTCAGGTGTTTGATGATGTCCCACTTCTTCTCTAACTAGTGTCATAGAGAAAAAGAGGTGAAAATAAATCCCTCCACATGGACACTGCTATGAGATTGAAATATTCTCAATCAGTATGACAGAAACCATTTAAACCCTTCCTTGTTCTATTCAGAATAAAAAAGGAGTTTGGGCTTTAGTTGAATGCTGGTTGGTTGAATAATCTACCAGCTTTCATATCTCAAGCAAGATTTTCTCTCATATTTCCCAGTGTAATTCACACTGCCCTGCTATAGTTCTTGATTCATGGCATCTTTGGTCCTCCCTAACGTAGCCACCTGTTACCAAAACTTTTGAAAATTTCCCCTCATTCCCTGCCACTGTGACAGCATAGTCACCAGGACAATAAATCATGGGTTACCACCTATCATGGGGCCTTAAAAAAAAAACGAAAATATGACACCGCTTTTAACTATTTCATTCTCTGTCCGAAACACTGAAACAATGTTCAATAAGATGCAGTGTTAAAAAAAAACCTTCAGAAAGATAATGTGCACTCCTAATAGTCTTGGCAGGAGAGCCCAGTTTGGTGGAACACTTGCAGCTAAATTTCCCATAAGATCAATTTAACTGTACCCAATCAGAACTAAAGAGGCCATTTGAAGTGGATTCTGCCTTTAATGCATCACTTTTAATTCCTTTCATTTGTAAATGCTGCAACATCACATCTTGTTATGTAGCACATAATCAATGTATACAAATATACTCTTCTAAAACAACTAATCAATTGTTTATGTATCTTTTCTTCTTATATTGCAGACAAAAGACTTTAATGTGGAAAACTTGAGCAAGCCAGAATTGCGTTTTCTTTTAAGCATATTAGAAGGAGAGCTAGAAGCAAGAGATCTTGTGATAGAAGCCTTGAGGGTAAGTTTTATTTTCCATCTGTATACTTGTTTTTTTTTTTTCTTTAATAATGCCACTTGTTTAAATGAGCTCACTGAGGGCATCTTGTAGCCTGGTACTTTTATCATTTTTGTATCTGCTGCAGGCTGGTGCAGAGTTTTGTACATTTTTGTTTTTGAAAATAAGCTGCTGGGTATGCCATTTGAAATGCATAAACTTTTTTTAAATTTTCGCCAGGATTTCCACTAGCTTTTTCCATTATTTGGGGATCTTTTTCACATTGCTGGGTCTGTATTTTACGTTATGGTGAATTAATTGGAGGCTGGCTCCATCAACTTTATGGAGATTATTTTCTGGCATATTCAGACTTGAGAATTTTTGTTTTAGCCAATAGAAAGCTAGTTACTAGGAAGAAGAGATGGTTGTTTAGATTTGAACAATGCTCATTTACAGTGTTTTTAGGCCATGGTCATGGGACCAAAAATGTCCCATTCTGCTTCAAAAGTAGCTCACGTACCTTTTTGAGCTTCGGGCACTGAGCTACAGGCACCTGCATGCTCATATTTAAACAGGCACAATTTAAAAGCATGAGATTTTGGTTGTTGAGTGTTTTGGAGCTTTGGACGTCAAGCTACAGAATGTTAAGATGCAAATGCCACCTTATATTCATAACAGGTACATTGGAAGAGCCAGAAAATCCAACATGAATTTAATGCAACTGGAGTCCCTCAGAGATTTAGAGAAACCAGCCAGTTATTCCGCCAAACCTCCAAAACTGAAATACCGCTTTCATTAGACACACAACTGTCACGATAATGTGAACGCTAAGTGGCAGAAAACAGAAAATTTGCATTGCAGTTTTTATTAAAGTGGATATATCACAAATCTTGGCTATTCATACTGAGCATAAATGAAAAAAAAAAATGCTTTAAGTAGAGTTCCACCCATTTTAATAAGTTTAGATGTATGTAATCCCCTTTAAAAATACTTTTACCAATGGAAACTATTTTTTATTTTTTTTTTGCAAGGAAATACCTTTTTTTCTTCTTTATTCATCCGCACTTCCGGGTCCGGCCGCCTATAGGCGATTACGTCACTCAGCGATTCGCAAGGGCTGCTGGGATGTATCCCAGCAGCTCTTGCGAATCGCCTAGTGAGGAAATCTCGCATTATTACACCGGCACCAGCTGTACTCAGTGATGGATTGCTTGGAGTCTGCGCTCCGCCACTCCTCCGCCCCGCCTCCTCTCAGTGAGCTCTACGGGATGTAATGCTTTCAGTCCGCGCTCACTGAGAGGAGGCAGGGCGGAGGCGTGGCGAAATCCCAGCAGCCCTTGCGAATCGCAGAGTGACGTAATCGCCTATAGGCGGCCGGACCCGGAAGTGCGGATGAATAAAGAAGAAAAAAAGGTATTTCCTTGCAAAAAAAAAATAAAAAATAGTTTCCATTGGTTAAAGTATTTTTAAAGGGGATTAGGTACATCTAAACTTATTAAAATGGGTGAAAAAAGGTATTTCCTTGCAAAAAAAATAAAAAATAATTTCCATTGGTAAAAGTATTTTTAAAGGAGATTAGGTACATCTAAACTTATTAAAATGGGCGGAGCTCCACTTTAAGCACAGTTTACCTTCGCATGTTAAAATCGATCAATGTATCCAGAGATATCAGTTGCTAAAACAATAGACAAATCTTAAATGTCCCTTTCAAAGCTGAGCTTGACCATTTCCTCTTCCACCTCCTGAGCTTTCCTATTTGTCATTGATGTCTTCTGCCTTGATAAAGGACCAGTAGGACAACTTAGGAGGCAAAGCTGGTGGGGCAAAGCTCAGACAAACTTGAGATGTGAATACATGCCTTGATTGATCTGCAGCTTGTTTGGATATGCAATTTTCACAGAAGGGAACCTCCAATTATGCAGCTTTCATCAATTCACAGTTGGAGTTGCTAAGGTTTGTAGCAGCTATATATCTTAAAGCCTCTATCCTAGAGTAAAATGTTTCTATTTTACCATCAAGAGCCAGGGTTTAAAAATACGTCATACTATGCATTCATGTTTAAATTATGATTCTTTTTCTTTATACTGTAACAGCACATGGTCTAAAGTTCTTCTTTACTTTAGGTATCCTCTATGGCTAGTCAAATCAAAAAAACAAAGAGATTTCCAGTCACAACTTACCAACCAGCCAGCGACCAACCTTGGTCGCTGGCTGGTTGGTAAGTTGTGACTAGAAATCTCTTCGTTTTTTGATCTGCGTCCGCCCTTCCAGTGCTCCTTACCACTAAGACCAGTTACAAGTGGAGGCGGTGACCACTTTTTGCATCCTCTATTGCTAGTACTTTGTTACAGGCAAATATAAACATTGTAAAAATTGGAAAATGTTGGTATGTTAGATTTGTGCCCAGCAGGAAACAGGTACTCTGTATCATTAAGACTCTCTTTAGAGACGGCTTCATCCTCAGGGTCCTAGCAGTGTGGCAGTTAGATGCTATTTGATCCCTTATAAGTTTGTCCTTGAGCAAGGAACCATGTTCTTGTTCTTATTGCCTTCACTAATACACAACTGAGAATAAATCTGAGATTTTAATCTTGTATTGGAAACCTTATCATCCTCACCATCTGAACCATTTCAATCACGTCTGTAGAAGTTAAGACACTCTTCCTGATGAGAGCAGCCTCTAGAGAACAGAAGAATTGCATGCTGTGCCTACCAAAGCATTTCTAGCTTTACAACTTAGTTGTCACTATTTTAGGATCATCTAAAGCTACAGACATGTTCTAAAGGATAATGACAAGATCAAATGGGCAGTTTCAAAGCTTTACACATGAAAATGCCCCTGACGGGAACTGGAGCCAATGCTTGTCATGACAGACAGAGAAAATAGAACTTCTGTTTAGGATAGTATCTGACTGACAGTATTATGACTTATTTAAAAGCTGTTTGCCTTATCATTTTGTGGTATACCTCTTTTATATAAAGATATAAAAACGCCTTTGATATTGCAATCGTTTCCTTTAGAAATGGTATAAAACTTGGAGGAAACAAACTGAAATACTTGACTATATACTGTATATATATATGTGTATATATATGTATATATGTGTATATATATATATATATATATATATATATATATATATATATATATATATATATATATATATATTAGCCATAACTTTATGAGCTAATGCCCAATATTGAATAGGTCTCCCTTTTGCCACCAAAACTTTTTTTTTTTTTCTCCAAAACAGCCATACCTATCAAGGCATGGATGCCACCAGGCCTCTGAAGGTATGCTATGATATTAGACACAAAGCCTTCATTAACAGATCCTTTAAATCCTGTAAGTTGTGAGGTGGGGCCCCCATGGATCTGGCTTGTTTTTCCAGACCATCCCACAGATGCTCAATTGGATTGAGATCTGGAAAATTTGGAGGCCAAATTAGCAATATCCAGGATGGAGTTTTAGAAGCAACATTTCTCCTCCCTTCTGCAAACCTAAATTAGTTCTATTGCCACAGCCAGAAAGTCAGACTTTACTACAGTAAACATTTTTCTAGATGGAAATAAGATGATTACCTCTACATATGTGTATAAAAAAGTTTGTAAAATGTGTATACATTTTTGTAAATGGCTAAGTATTGACATTTCCCTGAAAAAGATAACTCTATCCTTTAACCACCTCAATACCAGTATGTTACCCCCCTTCCTTTCCAGGCCATGTTTGAGTTTTCAGTGTGGTCGTTTCATGTGATAGTCATGCAACACTGTGCCCAAATTAATTATCATATCATTTTGTGAGACAGGCAAAGCTTTGTTGGTGGTATTTAAAAACCACTGGGTATTTTTACTATAAAAAGAAAAAAAGATCAAACATTTTGAAGAAAAATGTCCCTACTCTCTGGAATAAAACATATGACATAAAAATGTCAGGACCTCTTATTTTTTTGGCACAATATTTTGTAAATGAAGTGAAGCACTGCCCCCTTGAGGGCTGCTGGTTTTACACACTTTTGGATTCCCCTGGGTTACCCGTAGCAACTGCAAGCAGAGATCTTAGCACTTTACGTTCTTGGCTCAGTCAATGATCAGTCTAGGGGTTGATGTTTTTGTTGTTTTTATTTTATGTTTGGATGGGAGAAGGGATGATGGGGATACTCCAACGCTTGAACTATTCACAATTCTGAGGACTTCTAACTTGTACTTCATCCTGCCACTGGGTGAATCTGAGATAAATGTTCCTTATAGTATTTCTCTTCAGGGCACTCACCTAGTACCCTCTTTTCCTCCAGCTTGCACCCGTCCACTGACTACACTACTCCAGGCCTACACTTCCTGGGCCGATCCTTGGGCAAGATCCTCTGTACTCACGATACTGCTTTCCAGATTCTCGCAGTGCCTTAACTCCTCCAGTCAGCTCTCCTGGACCTCTGGGCTCAGCTCCACACCTCTGGCTCACCAGGCCGACCGCCTGTGGCCACACACCAACTACTTCAGAAGAGGAGGCAGCCGCCACCCTCCTTCTGGGACTCTGCTTCCCGCCAAAGACCTCGTGCACACGTGCCCCTGGCTTTTTATACCCCACCCCACAATGCACCAAGACAACAGTCTGTGCCAATCCCTGGGGCTGTATCAAAAGCCTGTGTCCTCATTGGCCAGGTTTCCTCCACTGTCCAATGTGCCTCCCAATTGGGCACAGTGGGGACACTCCCTCAGACCATATGAATCACACACTTGGCACACTAAGCTGACCTAACTCACAGATCCTGCTCCCTGTTAAGCAGAGTGCAATATAGAATGTACCTGCTGCTCCTCTGATAGGCAGACAGAGCTAAAAACTATACTCACTCTCTAGCACCTACCTAAGAGGGTGCTACAGAAGAAACATGCTGGTATTGAAGTTCACTTAGCCTTTAAAAGTAGCCCACTAAAAGGGAAGCCTTTTATTAATAGTGGAAGAAAGTTTAGCAGAGGATGAAATTGTGAAGGATGGAATGCTGCTGTTTGGTTTGAGCCACTCAGCCATTGTCAGAGGGGGCTTAGTATGGGGTGAGGGAGTGACTTGGCAGCAGATTACGTTACACCCTAGTCTTAAAGCGCACACTTAAATTTTAATCCCTCCCCCCATTTTGATCTTCAGCAGCACTTTAACCCTTCCCCTTCAAAAGCATTTGGCAGGTTAACCCCTCCAAAACAAACCCACAATCATTACTGGTCAGTAACATTTTAAAAACTCTTACCTCCACCCTCATCATTGGCATTTAAATCCCCCAATACTAATCCTACAACATTGGTGGGCAGCAGCCTCTCTCTCCTCTCCATTAATAGACTGCACCACTCCTCCTTCCCCCCATTTCTCCATTGTTAGAGGAAAGAGATGGCTTTTAAATGTAAACAGTAGTACTGTTTACATTTGTGAGTTCCCTGATTGGTCATTACAGCTATCACAAGGCACAGATCTATTCTAATTGTCCCTGTAGCTTTAGCCTATGATCCCTACTGCCTTGTGAAGGCAGGATTATAATATTGTGAGCGCTCTGGTTGTGCACACCAATACCAAATTAACATGGTGTCCACTTAGAATATCCTTTACCCCTACTGATGGTTTTTGGTATAGCGTCATAGTTAAAAAAGGGGCAGCTCTCTAGGTTGCAGTACCATATTTTTAAGCCTTAGTGTTTTATCTTTATTTGTACCTTCTTGTGTCCTTTTATATCAAACAAAATTGTGCATTATTTATTGACTAATGTTTTTATTTTAAAGTACCACTGAAACTACAATACATTTGACTTATGGGAAAAGCTTTAATGCATACAATTAAACATTTATGTAAAATATCAAATACTCTGACTCAGGGCCGCCATCAGTGGGGTACAGCCCATACACATGTAGGGGGCCTGGGCATCCAGAGGGGCCCAAAACGGGGTAGGGTTGCCACCTGTCTTCACAATGCCATTCAATTGTAAGCTCCGCAGTTCCCTTGCAGACTGGCACTATGTGGAGGGTCCTACCCCTCACTAGCCCTCACACACAGCTCTAGGCCTCGCCATCCCCTGTTCTCCAGCTGTTCACACCTGGACAGGAGGGGTAACATTTACTAGAACTGTTCACCTTTATTTTCTTGGGATGGAGGAGGAGGACATGGGATGCAGGAGGACATGGGACTGGAGGAGGATGATGACATGGTAGGTGGGCTCTGTGTAAGGGGCCCCGAAAATTCTGATGGCTGCCCGGCTCTGACAGGACTATAGTCAATTTAAAAATAATCCTGATATATGTCATAAGCAGAATGCAGCCTGCTGTCTCGACTTTTTCATCCCCTGGAGTCAGTTTCAGTGCAGACAGAGGCTGATGAAAATGTATTTCAGGGTGATTTCTGTACAGGGAGCTGTACGTGGCAAAATATTGACCCCCATCCCAATTGCAACATTATATGGGGTATCTCCAAGTTATTTATCAGCTTGTCATTTTTACATTGTTTTCTGTAAATGTAATCAGTAGGTCACTTTTTTTTTAGAAACTATGGAAATATTGATGTGAACTACAATATGGAAAGAAGTTGGTGTTTCAGAGTATATTTTATTTTAATTGTATTTGATTGAATTTTAATGTTCATTTTGCTTCACTAGTGAAGGGAGAATTGTCACATTCCTGTACCTCACAGACATTGCTTGTGTCTGCCCATTCTCCTAGACATATTTATTTTACAGGGACTTTTTACAAGATGATTTAACTAGGCACTGTGTGGCTATTCAATTCTATTTTTCAGGATGAGCTGTAGGATTGACAGAAGTCTAATTACAATGTTTAGAGAGTAATACTAGAATAACCGCAGTATAGTATATGAAAAGTTATCAAAAAGGTATTTTATGTAAATTTTTGGTATTTTGTCCTATTTTTATATGATTGCGCCATATAATTTCATAATGCTGCATCAACATTACTGAAATCCACTGGAATTCCCTATACTAAAGATAAACCATTTTTGGCCTTATAAGGAATGCTGTTTAGAGGAAACCTGTTGGGATTACATCCTCGCATCCTCAGGTCACATTTTTGTTATTTTTTTTTATTTATAGGTTTACATCAGGAATTGAAACAATGACAAAATGCTCTGCATAAAACAGTCAATATTAATAAACATAGCGTATATGTGTATAAGCATAGAATGACATTTGCTACATATTGGTATAAAGAGCGTCAGTAGTCATTCTTGTGTTTCACTAGTCACGTAAGTGAGCCTGATGCCAAGGTTTTAGTGGTTTAATTGGTATAGAAGGAAGGGAGGGAAAGGTAGAAAGGGCAAGAAAGAGAAAAAAAAAACACAGGGCCAGTGAGGGCTTCTGCAGTGCCATCTCCTAATACAGAGTTGTGGAGTGTAGTAGAGAGTTACTCAGTATGGTAAGTATTCATCAAACATTTGAAATTGTTCCTAGTAGACGTAGTGGTAGACTGTTGCCAGGTCCTGGACATATCTGTATAGCGCTATCCCTGTAGAAGCCGCTGGTGAATGTTGTCGTCTCCCACACTGCACAGCCAGGCACACAAATTTCTAGTCACTTAGAGACAAGAAGCAGTCATTGCAGCTTTGTTTTTTTTTAGGGGAATTGAACTTGGATGGGGAAGGGTGCATTCGGGATGCCCATTTGATTGGTGAAACTCTGTAGGGACTTTGAACTATATACACTCCAGTATTTACATTCTCTCCTCTTCTACCTCCAGCACACACTTTCTTGCAGACTATCACTCCCAGGACCCGCTAGCACAGGTCTCAGGCTCAGCACAATCTCAGCTGAGTCTTGACGAATGCCCTTTGCATGCAGGGACTGCAGGCCCCTATGGTGTAGCAAAAATGGAAGTCTTAAGTGCTAGCTGTCCTATCTGTGGCTACTGCTCTCAGTACCACTTCTTCAGGCACTGAAAACCCTCCTGGCTGAAGCTGCCCTTTCCACTGCCTGTGCCACCACAGTCCTCCTGACTGGTTCTGCACCCATCCCAGACTGCTCCATCCTAGTCCTCTCAGGTGTGCCTCCCAGTCTTCTTGACTGTGTGTCACTCACCAACCCTCATGGCTGTTCCTTGTTCCTCCTGGAGACTTGCCTGGCAGTGTTCTCCTGTTGTCCTCTCCTTGATCCCGTGCCTCCTGGCAGGACACCTCCATGTGTCTTTAGAGGGTCCCACCTGCACCTGGGCCCAGGCACAAGACTGGGGAGCTCCCTCAAAGGCCACCAACAGCCTAACACTCTATCTCCAGCTTCCACACAAATGACTCCCCCCCCCCCCCGCTGGGCTGACTTAGAGTATTTGAAGGGGCAACCAACCCAGATTGATGGTTGGTTAGGGCCCTCAGAATACTCCAGGCAGCTCCACCTTACCTCCCCTCTCATCCTTCTGGAAGTTTCCAGTAAGTTTGAGATGTAAAGGGGAGGTCTCAGTGATGCTGCCTGTGAGTCATCTAGCTCTCCCTGGATCTCTGCCCAGACCGAGAAACAAACACAGACAGGCTTGGCTACCAGCCAAGCCTGCCCAAATTTACCTACATTAATAAAAAAAAAAGATCTACACTTCTAGCACACTAGGGGGTGCTACACCTGTAAATTGTTGGATTATTTGATAGACCTGCTGCCAAAAGGGACGTATTGATAGACAGTCCCAAAACATGCGTAGAAGGGCCCTCTTGTGAACCTTACATCTCTAACATAGATCGCTTTTGTTGCAGGAAAAGTTTAGCAAGGACAATTGGGGTCCTATACCACTCAGATCACTTTTGTTACATGCCAGATTATAGGGATCCCAGAGTGCAAATTGTGACCATGCTTCTTGCTATCCATTTTCTGCCCTTCACATCTTCAGGTTGGTCAACAAATGGGTGTACTTATTGATCAGGATAAAATTAGCACAGTGAAGATTATATGCAAGTAGGCAAAATACTTGGACTTACTTGCATACAGAGCTTAAAGTGATATTAAAGTCCTGTTTTTTTTTTTTTTTTTAAAATAGCAAACATGATATACTTGCCTGCTCTGTGCAGTGGTTTTACACAGAGCAGCCCAGATCTTCTCAGGTCCCTTGCTGGCGCTCCTGGCCCCCCCCCCCCGCTAAGTTCCCCCACAGCAAGCAGCTTGCTATGGGGTCAGCCAGCCGAGGCATTGCTCTGTGTGTCCATTCAGACACGAGCATTGGCTCGGCCCCACCCCTCTCTCTCCTCATTGGCTCACTGACTCTGATTGACAGCAGTGGAAGCCAATAGCATCCACTGCTGTGTCTCAGCCAATCAGGAGGGAGAGTCCCAGGCAGCCGAGGTTCTCATGCAACATCCCTGGTTCCAGATGGGGCTAAGGTAAGTATTAAAGGGGGCTGAGGGGGGCTGCTGCACACTGAAGGTAAAATGCATTAAGATAAAAAATCTTCTACCGTTAGAACCACTTTAAAGTGGAATTCCAGCTTCATCTAACTAGCTTTAAAACTGCCCCCTCCCCTCCTAACACCTATTTTAACTAACTGTGTAAGAAAGTAGGGGAGAGGAGAGAGTGCTCCGACATCGGTTGGTTGTGCCTGGAGCAGGGACATCACTCATACACTTTCTTGGCCCATCCATTTCTAGCGTTCCCTCCTGGCTGACACAGGAAAGCAGGATCACGTGAGCGGACTGGAGCGGGCAGAAAATAGGTTAGTATATATATCATTCTTACACAGGTTAGTTAGCATAGATGTTAGGAGGGTGAAGGGGACAGTTTTTTGAGACTGGTTAGGATGAAGTTTAAATTCCACTTTAAGCTTGTTGCTAGTTTGAATGTTTAAATGTAAAGGTGGATTACCTTTACATTCCACAATCTTACCTGCTTTATAGTACATGGTTATTAGCATTTTATTTTTAAATCTTGTATCTTGTCTGTGTGAAGCAGGCATATGGGACACGTTTTCAGAGCTGGTCTGTTCTTTTTAGGCAGCATTTCACTGGTGTGTTTTGCATTGCTGGTTAATCTGACCCACAATACATCTAAATGTGCTTATTACAGGTGATTGCTTACCTGGGAGACCAAGGCTGGTTAGAATTAGTGGATATGTCTTTTTTTTGTTAAAAGTAGAATCATTTTTAATATCTTGTTATTATAGTCAAAGGGGCTTATTTACTAATGGAATGTGTTCAGTTCACTTGAAATACCCAATCAAGCATAAAAACATACACTTAAAGACCACTTTATTAAGTACACCTTGCTAGTATCAAGTTGGCCCTTCTTTTGCCTTAAGAACTGCATTAATTCTCTGTGGCATATATTCAACAAGGCGTTGGAAACATTCCTCAGAGATTTTGGTTCATATTGACATGATAGCATCACGCAGTTGCTGCAGATTTGTCGGCTGCAAGTGGTGAGATGATTTGAGCTTTGTGACATGGTGCATTATCCTGCTGGAAGGAGCCATCAGAAGATGGGTACACTGTAGTCATAAAGGGATGGGCATTGTCAGCAACAATACTCAGGTAGGCCGTGGCATTTAAACAATGCTTATTTGGTACTAAGGGGCCCAAATTGTGTCAAGAAAATACCCCCACTCCACCAGCATGAGCCGTTGAAACCATGGATATTTTCTCTTTTTTAGACCATTCTCTGTAAAACCTAGAGATGGATGTGTGTGAAAATCCCAGTAGATCAGCAGTTTTTGAAATACTCAGACCAGCCCATCTGACACCAACAACCATGCCATGTTCAAAGTCACTTAACCCCCTTTCTTACCCATTCTGATGCTCGGTTTGATATTTAGCAAGTCGTCTTAACCATATCTAGTTACCTAAATGCATTGGGTTGCTGCCATGTGATTGGCTGATTAGCAATTTGTGTTACCAAGCAATTGACCAAGTGTACCTGTGAGTGTATATTCCCCTGGACCTAAATGGATATTTGAAGTAAATAAAGAGAAGTACAAATTTGTTTCTGTACAATAATTAGCCCCAGTAAGCCGATTTTAAATGAACTGTGTTGCTGAATTATCTCTTCATGGAAATGAAGTATTTCTTTTGTAAATACTGAGCTGAGAAAGGGTGTGTTTATTATTGCATTATATAAATTAAATGGTAGCAGGTGTTCCTATTGTTAATCCTAATAAATACCTTGAGGAATAATTTATAGTAATCCATAATGCATGGTGTGTTTACAGGTTATTAGCGGGCCTGGGGGTTGAGTGCTAGCTGTGTCCATTGTGCTCTCTAATTGGATGTATATAGGGCACAGCTATGAAATAATAAAAGATTGTTTGATGGCATCATAGATGTGCATTAAGTATCTACCATTGTGAGCCCTGAGCAGAAGTGAGGTTTGGCCTGAAGTACTGAAACCTAACATATTAATACTTCATGTCTGAGACTATAATAACCTTGCATACTTTGCTAAATTGCTTAATCCTCTAACAAGCTTACCATTTGTGCCTCCATGCCTAGGAGGTCTGCTACTGTAAAACAACATAGGCAGAAGCAGAAAACTCTATTCACCTGAATTGTAACATTCTATATACAGTAATGTACTGTACATCTTCTCCTCTTTTAGGTCAAACAGAATCTAACAAAAGAGATCCTACTTCTGTCCTTTTAGCATTGCAGCCATATGACATATAGGCTTGGTTTTAAAAGCAAATGCAAAAAAAAATGTAACATCTAATGAATCACCATGGCTTTTGTCACTATTGTTCTTTGAACTCGTTTTTTTTTTTTTTATAAAAGGGGCCCTTTTTCGCAACATTGCCCAAAGATGCAGGACAAGTCTGCTAAAAAAATACTTAAAGTGGTTGTGAACCCTCACACCCAGTGTAGTGACTGGCCTCAGGTGATACAATCAAATCCTTATACATCAGTTGTATCTATTTATCTGCAGTCTTTTATTCTCCACAGTACATCTTTTCAGTGTCCAGAATTGATAAAGCTTGTCTCAGCTGTCAGAAAAAAGGGGTTGGAGAGCTAACATTGCACACTGCAGAGGTCAGTGAGGAGAGCTCTTAGAGCTAATTTGAGGGATTAGACCCATTCCGTTTACACAGCACACAGGAAGATGTCAGCTGTGATGAAACACGTCGGAACCGGCGTGCTGACGTCACCATGCAGAACCCAGAAGGACGGGTATCAGTACATCTGGCCGGCTATCTGTATTACAGCGCTATTGATCTGAATAAATGTGAGTTTTTTTCTTTTATTAAAAAAGTACTGCTTTTACATACTTCACCATGGAGGCTTTTGCATTCTTTATATGTTGATCCTTCGATGGACGCTGCTTATGCCCCCTATGGTCTGAGCGCGATATAAGGCTGTATCTCCATTCAGTGCTGATCCGTGGCTATTCCATACCCTATTGGCCTCTTCATCTTGGACCCATCTGGGATTGAGCTGAATGGTGCATTTATTATCATTATCTGGTAAGCGCATTAGCATGCCATACGAACGGACACACCGCTGAAGAACACATTTAGAATGGCTGTGGTGGAGGATTCTACATTTTTCCCACACCGTTTGCACTTCATCTTTTGGGACTTTTAATTTTTCTTATCAATTTAAGATATTGTGTCCTTTACCTCCTTTTTGACCTGTGCACTTTATTATATCAGGTTGCATTGTTTATATACTTGGCCTTTACAGCCGAGCTGCATTTTTGTATAATCTCTACTTTATTACACTTGTGCACTTTTTTTACACACTTGGTTTTGTCACTTTATTATTAGGATGCACTATTTTACAACATTTGTTATATTTACTTATATTTATCGTATTCAGCGCAGCTATATTCTGTTTACTTTTCACAGAGAAGCCCGATCCTCTTCTCGGGTTCTCACTGTGTGGCTGTTTTGAGCACTCATGATTTTGCCACCATCATTGCACAGAAAAGTTGGATCTTTTAATCTCTATGTCTTCTAATGTGTTTTTTGTCACCAGCACTACACCCTAGAAAATAAGGTTATTGTTAGATACAAAGTAGAGGTACTTATAGGGAACCCGGCCTTTATGCCTAGTACATTTGTTTTTCATATTAGCAATTTTTGAGCACAACTGCTGATTGCATTCTGATAATGCAAGCCAGTGATTCCCACCTTTGCCCATCAGTCTTTCTGTAGTGTTATTTTGCCTAACCCTGGTACTGTTTTGTGCATGGGCTTCACCAGCATTGTAGCCAGCAAAGACTTGCCTATTGATGTCAAAATATGTCAAGCTGTAGCTCCCATGCGTCACTTCCGGCTCAGAGAATATAACGCACGTCAAGGAAACAGGCAGCGTCCATCTCACCAAGTAAATGGAGGGCCTTCTTTTCAATTGGACAGTGGCGCTTTTCACATTGGTTTTTATACCGTTTTATTTTGTTAAGGTTTTATAAGAATAAATTCAAAAGAATTTTACACTATGAGAGGCCTCCTCTCCATTCATTTTCTGCCTATATAAAAACGTTCTGGACCTCTGGGACATGGATGTGTGGGAAGTCTCCAGAGAACATCACAGTGGGATAGGTCCCCAAAAAGACCTACAAGCCCAGTTGACTTTCCTCACTATACAGTGAGGGAGTCACCAACATCTGGTAGGTGCGGAGTGACTATATTACCTCTCGTGGTGGACACACAGAGAATATCCTGAGAACAAAGCAGGAAGCACCTCATATTACACTGAGAGACTTTTTCCATTTGCACTATGGCACTTTACTTGTCACTTTTATAGTATCATGTTGGAATTTTGATTGGTTTAATAGTGGTATTCACAGTATTCACTACAGTATTTGCAGTACAACACATTTAAGGTTAAGCAAGCGCAGTCTGAACATTCACCTATACTGGCCTATCTATTTGGATAGCATAGACAGCGGCTGCTCATAATACCAGTAATAATTTGGTGGTTACCTAGGTGTGGGTGTTTTATCTATATTTCTAAAGACCTGCTCCAGTTCACCTAGATCCAAGATATTCCTTAAAGTCTAAGGCAGGCCATACATTAAGCAATTTTCTTTCCTTCAACCCCAGCAGCTATTGTGCTCTGCTGGCAGGAGCCTTCCCCCCTTGCAAAATACAGTGATCATTGCTGACAGCTATAGCTGTCAGCAACAATTGGGAAAAAAACACCTGACAGGCTGGTTGTACTAGAGTTGTTTGATAGATCGAATATAATCAGCCCTGCCCGAAGACCAATCTAAATTCACTGAACTGGACAAATTTCAATCTGTCTATGGCTGTCTTTACTGTGGATGTGACCATTCACCACAGATGCACTAAAAACCAATGTATAAACCATATCAGCTACCCTTGCTCCCCCTTCCAGCAGTGATTTGGCAGCCCTCTAATCTCTAATGTAAACCCAAAGCAGGTGCTCTGAAAGGGAGCAGCAAGGTGAGCTGAACTGCTAAGAAAACCAACTTGACAATCTTCAGTGCCTCTGCTTTGAACTTTGAGGATGAATTCCTTATCCAAAGACACAGGACTCCTGATCTAACCACAAACTTCAAGTCCAGAGATCATCATACCTTACAGACACAATAGTTTATATACTATTAGCAGCTACCCATTCATTTCAGTAAAACAATAAAATAGTGGCTACAGTGGGGAGATGACAGACTCTGAGGAAGAGGTTAAGCCTCGAAACGCTTCAGCCGTCATCTTATCGGATATGGACGAATTTATGGACTATTCCTGACATTTGAGCAACTGAGCTCAATATGATCTATTTTCACCTATGTTTGTAGCCATTTTTAAATGTTGCATGAATAAAGCCTGTTAATGAGGATAATGCTCTAGGTCGGTGCGCCCTTTCTTTGTTTTTCTTTGGGAGATGACAGACAGGTTAGGCTCCAAAGGTACATTTTTCTAACTTGAGGTTTAGCTTTTGTTTTTTAAATCAGAATAAACTGCAGGATTTATGTTTCTAAGCCCAGTAAATCACTTTCTTAACATATAATTACTGTTAACAAAGTTATTAGGAGGACACTTTACTAGCTGTCATCGTTAATCTGATGACATTTAGGCTCATGTTTCATCTTAAGTAAGTGGTAAGCAATTGAAGTTATTAATAAATACAAGAGCTTAAGTTGACTCCATAAAATTTGACGTAGTATAATATGCCAAACATTTTGCTTTAAGACCTGCAAATATGCCCCTTTCCAAACTAGCTGTTAACAATATTGCTCATAAAGGTCCCTTGGTTTTTCAGCAGCTGCAGGAAGCTCAACAGGTAAAAAAATCTTGCAGCTGGATTCCTGGCCAAATACATTTCAGAGATCCACCAAAGCAACCGGCCTTGTTTCCTTTACAGCTTCTTCCTGTTTGGAGCTATCACTCATCATGGTACCATCATATAGTGCTTCTCAACCATTTTCTTATTTAGTTATTGAAGTTGATTAATAATAGTAAATTGCATTCAACTGGTTAGTTAGAAATTTGACTTGAGTTCTGCAATACCTATCATTTTAGCATAGACTTTATTGATTTGTACCTTTTATATTTTAAATACATAATTCTTATATGCCCACTAAATACATAAAATACTAATTACAGAACATAAAGGACTGAATTAACGTGGATGGTATTTCTAAAAGTTTTAGTTTTTGGATAGAGTAAGGTTAAAACCCATGTGGGTTATTTGGGAAAATTAGTTTTACTTACTGGTTTGTAGACACATAAGAAAGTGGAAGGAAATTTCTCCAAAGTGAAGGAAATCCTCTCTTATTGGTCACTGCAACAAGTGTGGCCATTGGAAGATTTCCCTTCTATTCTTGTGTAACCTAACTTTTAGTCCCTGGACTATTTGGGTGGGTCATTCTCCCTAGTAGTAACACTGAAAGAAAGTAGAAAGCATATTAGTAGAAATCCAGCAGCGAGTGGTGTTTACTTCAAGCAGTATTCATTAAGTGGTAGTATGAAGACTTGATGATAACAGATATTTGATTCTTAACCTCCCTGGCGGTATGATTCTTTCGGATTTTAGGTGCTGAAAGCGGTACCATTATTTTGCATGTAATTCTTAGGAATGAGCAGCCCAAACCAACTATTTACATATGATTTTCTTTTTTTTACTGTGCGTTCTTCTTTATAACATCTCGGGTATGATAAAGTTTGAAACACAAAATCATAAATTATAATATAATAAATAAATATAAATAAGTTAAAGTATGTATGTATACATATATATACTGTATATATACATATATAGACATATATACATATACATATATTATATATATGTGTATATATATATATATGTGTGTGTATATATATATATATATATATATATATATATATATATATACGTATATATGTGTATAATATTATTATTATACAGGATTTATATAGCGCCAACAGTTTGCGCAGCGCTTTACAATGTGAGGGAAGACAATACAGTTACAATACAATTCAAAACAGGAGAAACTAGAGGGCCCTGCTTGTTAGAGCTTACATATATATATATACACGTATATGTATATATATATATAAAGTACAGTAAAACTGCAGGAAAGGGCACTGGGGGCTAACTAATGTGAATCTATTTTATTTTGCAATGTATCAGTGTGTTTGGTGTGTTTTAGTTTTGAATTTGCCGCCTGTTCCACCCCCCTGCACGTTGCAGGAGACAGAAGCCGGGGCACACAGAGCATCGGGAGGAAGATCCGCCACCGCACATTGCTGGATCCAGGGGACAAGGTAAGTAACCCCTCTACCAGGATCCAGCGATCTTCCTAGCGGTACCCTGAGTGTGCCTCGGGGTTACCGCTTTTTGCACTGAAATTTAACCCCGAGCCACACTCGGGAATATCGCTAGGAAGGTTAAAGTGGTTGTAAACCTCAGAATTGAAATATGAACAAAACGTATCTCTCTATAGTGTGTACTTGTCTCAATCAAAAGTACTGAGTGTCATTTCTGTCTGCTGCTTTGTTCCTTCTTCTCCACCAAGAGAAAAATGGTGACAGGGGAGGGACCTCCAGCTGATTGACAGTCTTTGCTCTCTTCCTGTGTGCTGTGTAAAGAGGTGCGAGTCTCTTCCTTCTAATTAGCTCTAAAAGCTTTCCTCACTGAGCTCTGCAGAGTGTAACCTCAGCTCTCTGCCCCATTCATCTGAACTCTCAAACATGCTTATAAATTCAGCACTTTAAACGGATGTGGATAAGAGAAGACTGCAGATACAACTTGTGTAGGAGGATTTGTTTCATCTATGTGTAACATCTGAGGATAGTCCCTTCACTGGGTATCTGTAAGGGCTTGAAACCACCTTAAGGGAAAGTTTGTAGGTCTGAGGTATAAATATTTCCCACGCATAATAATATTGATCACGGGTGTTACCTTTTAACTGATGGCCATTATAAATAAATACCATGTTTAAATGATAAATACAGCTGAATGTGATCTATTTGGCAGTGAAGTGAAAGACCACTTCACATGAAAGCGTTTCTAAAGGCATTTTTTTTAAATTAAAATAATAAACATCTTATACTTCCTGCTCTGTGTAAAGCTATTGCACAGAGAGGCCAAGAACCTCCTCTTCAGGGGTCCCCCACTGGTGTTGTCTGCTGAGGGGGCACTCATGCAGGCTCAGGCTGCATGTGTCCATAAACACACACACAGTGGTTTGGCCCCACCCCCATTCCCTCTTCACAGCATTTGATTGACAGCAGCAGGAACTATTGGGTAAAGGGATAGGGGAGAGAAGAGATGCAGCCAGACACAGCGCTGGATCGATAAGGACTCAAGTGTTGAGGAAGCATAGTAAATTGTACAAACGTTTTTTACCTTAATGTAGGGAATGCATTAAGGTAAAAAATGTTTTAGCTTTAGAATGACTTTATGTTGTTCATTGGTAATATGTACTGCATACAATACTGTAATAAAACTGAGCCATAATGTATACCATACTTTTGTGGTATTGAAGAGGAGCAAACCTAGGATACTTTGTATGATCTGCTTGTCAGATAAATTATAAACCGCTGTCATCTTGTGCCATGAATATCATAAAATGTAGTGAACATTCACCCACTCGCCTGCTGTAGGTCGTGATTATCTACCCGCAGGAATAGGAAATATCTCAAAATAAACACAGTAAAGAACTTGAATTATTATTATGTGAAGAAACAGGTCAGGGTTTTCAAACAATAATTGACTTGGGCCTGGGTCCTGATAACAACAAGAAGATTTTTTTCCTGTGAAATCTACAATCAACTGCTGGACTGGGCGATGGGCTGGATAATCTAGATCCAGTGGTCACCCCAGTCTGGCCAGCTCCGCGTTAGATCAGCGGTGACATAGCCCCACTGGACAGGGGCTGGCCTGCGAATTAAAGGCTCTCGAGAGGTCACATACGACCGGGTCTCGGCCCATGTTGCAGCATTCCTCCTGGCCAACAGCCCCCCCATTTCGATAGCGAGGCGTTCTGTCTGGAGCAGTGCCCACCAGGTTCCTAGTAAGGTGAGTAGCTGTCCCCCCTCTCCCCCTGGAGAGTTTTGGGGTGGACGTGGGCCTCTCCATGGGACAGTTGGACCCCCAGGTTCCCCTCCTTCCCGTCAGGCACCTCCCTCATCTGTCCCACATCCTACCCCCCTCCACTTCTGCTGGGGCTGTGTGAGTGGTCTGGTCCACCTCCTGGGGTGGGGGCAGAGCGCTATCTTGCCTATGGGGACAGGGGGTGCGCCACTGGCGACCAGACGATCAGCTGTGCAGGGGGAGGGCTCCTGCAAGGCCCCCTGTCCTGCTTGTGCCTGTCCTTGAGGCCTAGGGATCCCTCCTGGGTCCCAGGGAGTCTTGTGGTGCCGCGCGGGGCCGCCATTTTGTTGTAGCCTTGTGCTGCAATGCACCGCAGCCATGTTTGTGTAGTTTGGTGTCCATTTTGCGGTGGTTTGCCACAGAAAACAGCGGCGGCCATGTCTGTGGAGCCTTCTGGGCGGCATTTTCGGCAGTGGGAGCCCCTCCTCATCCCCTGGTGCTGACTCCTGGATCCTTTAATTTCCTGATCGCGGCACGTGCAGTTCAGATTCTCCTGTTGGCTGCAGTGCATGGTTTCTGCGGGGTGGTGAGTCACTGTCCATCGATGCACTGACGGCGGTTCTGGAGTCCTTTGTGTCCTGGGTTGAGGTGGCTTTTGGGTGACGGGCTAACAAAAAGCACCCCCCACCTTCCCCTGCCTCATCTGTCTCATCAAATCCTGAATCTGATTCAGCCGCCGCAGACGTGGGTCACCCTAGTGGGTCTGCGACCACGCACCCTGAATCTTCAGATAGTGAGGACAATACCTCCACTACTGCAACCGCACACGAAAAGGATGCACTGGTGGATGCACTGATTGTATATGTGCATGATTCCTTAAAGGTGGAGGACGCAGCTGCGATGGAGGCACAGGTTCCCTTTGGCACTCACAACCTATCGGGAGCGGCAAAGGTGTTCCCTTTCCCTTCCTATTTTGACAAAATTGTCACTAAAGAGTGGGGATGACCAAAGCGTCTCCTTGGGGTCCCCAAGCGATTTACTGGGCGATACCTCTATGAGGAGTCCCTTCTTAAGAAGTGGACTGTTCCATCGGTGTTGGACCCTCTGGTTTCCAGATTAAACAAGGCAATCATGATTCCAGTTGAAGAGTCCCCGGCCTTTAAGAACCCGGCTGGCAGGAAGGCGGAGACTGTGGCTCGCACTATGTACACTCTGGCTGGTTCGGTACGGAGGCTGGTATTCAAGTTGTCTGTGATGCCTTTTTGGTTGCGGCTCCCCTAGTGGCTCGGCTTTCTGTTTCGGCAGTGGTCCTCCGGCATGTCTTTTGGCTCAAATGCTGGCCTGTGGACCAGACTTCTGAAAAGGCCTTTAATGATCTTCCTTTTCAAGGAGATCAACAAAAATAGTCCTGGCGCTGAACCTCTGGACGACCACCTCTAGGGGTACTAGAACCATGAACCACAGGAGTATGGTAATGGAGGCAGTGAAAAGGAGAATTCCTCAAGATTGATACCACACACAGTGCTGCCAAATTCCTAGCACAGGATGAAAATGCATACAGTGAAAGGACTAGAAGGAGGGATTGCGCATAGCGGTAGTGTATAAGGCTGGATATCACTGGATAAAAAACAGTCAGTGAAATGTAACGGTTAAAAGGCTTGACAAAGCGCATGCGCACGAAACATGTAGTCACGGCAACGAGAAGCTTGCGTTCCACGCTGGTCTATGCTCTGTCCTGCCCATGGCCCACTGACGCTTGTGTGACGAGGCTCCCGGAAGTGACACGAGGTCCGGCGATTGTGTGAAACGGCCGACACACATACGCCGGGCTGTTCTCCATCTCTGCTTTACTCCCCATCAGGATCCACTCCCTGTCCCTCTAGGATTTGGCCAAGTGGTATTCAATCTGACTGAGTGGGACCCCCGCAACGCCCTCACATGACGCCCAGGACCTGAAGACCGGTGGTTGGTTGATGCATTTTTATCTGGTAACTTCAATAAACTTTTAACCGTTACATTTCACTACACTACCGATATGCGCCATCCCTCCTTCTAGTCCTTTCCTTTCAAGGAGATTGCCTGTTTGTTGCTATTCGGATAACATCATTAAAGGTCCCACGGGGTGGGGGGGGGAGAGTACCTTTCTTCTGCAGGCTCCTAAGGGCTGGGACCCTCTTCGTAGACGTGGGCCCTCCTTCTCGGCTCATTAGAAGTTTTTTTTTGTCCCTCAGGGTTGACTTACACGGGTTAAAAGCCTTTCAGGCTTTTAAACGGGACAAGAATCCGCTGTGCCTGGAATATTGGATGGATCATCTCCAAGGATGTCCAGTGCGCATTCAATCAGGCAATGCCACGGCCGTGGCTTACGTTAATCACCAATGGGGGCACAAGAAGTGTCTTGGCGACTCTGGAGTTAGCCGGCATTCTCAGGTGGGCAGAATGTTTTGTTCCCGCCCTCTCCTCTGTACACATTCCCAGAGTGGAAAACTGTCAGGCGGATTACCTCAGTCAGCAGGCGTTGGACCAGGGGGAATAGTTTCTTCATTCGGAGGTGTTTCATCAATTGTGTCTCCGGTGGGACATCCCTGGGGTGGATCTGTTGGAGTCTCGGTTCAACAGAAAGGTGCAGAGGTTCGTGGCACAGTCACAGGATCCCCTGGCAGATGCCACAGACGCCCTGGTGGCCCCGTAGTATCAGTATTGTCTGATTTACAGCTTTCCTCCTCTCAAGCTTCTGCCAAGACTTCTACACAGTATTGAGGCAGAAGGGATTCTGTCATCTTAGTGGCCCTGGACTGGCCTCAGTGGGCCTGGTACGCTGATCTGGTGCGGCTGGTTGCCAACGTTACCCTGGAAGCTTCCTCAGGGAGGTTCTGCTGTCCCAAGGGCCAATTCTCCATCCTGCTTTACAGTCACTGGCTTTAACGGCTAAGATGTTGAAAGCCAGGTGCTAAAGGATAGAGGTTTTGTCTGAATCAGTGATTCCAATGGTATTAAAAGCTAGGAAATCTACTTCTGGGAAGATCTACCATCGTACGTGGAAGACATACATTGTGTGGTGTGAGTCTCTTGGGTATCATCCTCGTTCCTTCTCGGTGGCTCGGATCTTGACCTTCCTTCAGCGGAGGGTTGAACGGAAATTGGCCTTGAGTACCATCAAGGGCCAGGTGGTGGCTTTGGTAATGTTCTTCTAATGATCCATGGCCACACACTCCCTGTTGCCTACCTTTCTTCAGGGTGTTCAACATTTGGTTTCTCCAGTGCGGTCCCTGTTGCCCCGAAACTGGCGTTGTTATCCTGTCGTTCACCTTACTTGGTGATTCACAGAGATATGGTGGTTCTTCGGCCTTGTCCGTTGTTTCTTCCAAAGGTTGTCTCTGATTTGAATGAAGACATTGTGTTGCCTTCCCTGTGTCCCAGGCCAAAACATCTTAAGGAAATTGCCTTGGAGTCTTTCAAGAAGTCAGACTCACTATTTGTGCTTACAGATGGGCCTCGGAAAGGGTTGCCCACTTCCTCTGTGACCATTTCCATATGGATCAGACAGACAGTTATTCAGCCTATTCCATCAGGGGTCAGGTCTCTTGGGCCTCCCGTCATCAGGCGTTGAAGTGGATGAGTTGGCATCTGCGGATGCTTCTTTTGGCCACAAGGGTTAGCAGGCTGCTGTTTAGAGGACCTGGTCCTTTTAAGGGTGTATTGTTTTTTTCAGGTGTGCTCCAGTTGTTTTGGCTGAGCCCCTGTTGCCTGGTTGGTTACTGTTTAGCCTGGGGAATTTTTGCTGTTCCCACCCCTCATGTTTAACACTGCTTTGGGTCATCCCAGTGGGTAAGAAAGATCAGGAGCTGTGTCCGTCAATGAACGAAAGAGAAAATGGGATTTTTGACTTACTGTAAAATCCATTTCTCTGATGTTCACCCCTATGTGGATTTGAATTTTCTTTTGGCACTGCTTGTAACAAAACTGAATACCTATAGCAGAGAGAGGGAGTATACCCCCTGGGACTGCCCATAGGCATAGCCACACTTTTTTCTGCCTAGTGTTCTACTCCTGTAGGGGCAGTATAACCCAATGTTTAAGAAGATCAGGAGCTGTGTCCATCAATGAACATCAGAGAAATGTATTTTACGGTAAAATAAAAATCCAATTTTTTGTTTTATTGATCAATAAAAAGAATAGGCCCAAGCAGGCATTGGTAATCCATTCAGACCTGTAGACCCTAATGACTTAGTAGGATGATTTTAAAGGCAAAGTATTCTACTTCCCTGTTGCTATGATCCTTCACAGCTGGAGTGAAAATGAGAACAGATGACGTTTTGGTCTACCACAAAAATTGGCTAACACTTCCTATTTGTAGACTCAGTCCCTGATCATCAGTGTAATCAGAAGAATGAGTGGATGAGGTATGCCTCCAATAATGTCAAACTCCTGTTGGACACCTGAGAGGCTAGATAAATACATAGGTACTGCTACAGGTGCTGAAGGGTTCTGCTGCTTCTTATTGGGAATTTTATACTAAACATACATCATTTTTACTGATCCCTGAAAGACATACACACTTTGGATTTTAAATATCAGGCTACTTTACCTGTTAAATCTGAGGTTCACCAGTCTGTATAAAATAGCAAGTCAGGGTGCGATCGCTCGGTTCTCAGTGCAGAGACGCCGGGGGACAGCTACATCCACCAAGGTAAGTATAAATAGGGAGAAAAACCAAACCCCATACTTTTCTTTTAACATGTAAATTAAGTAATTTCCAAACTTTGAAAGTTATGTTTTTCCAAGCAGTGAAATCTGCAAAATTGGACCACCTTGACTGTTCTGTGGCTACTAACAACTACAGCTGTTCTCTCAGGGCTAGTAGATTAGATTCAGTGTATTTTGATGGTCATTATGCTGGAAAGTGTGAAGAATCCAAGGAACCTGAGTGAATACAGAGGGGTAAATCTCCACAAAACGAATGTAAACATTGTTATTTTTCCTCCTAGTTATCTGTAGTTTAGAACCTAAAGTTACCTTTGCCAAGCCAAAACATTTTTAGTTAGTATTGGATAGAATGGGTAAGAATTATGACCTCTATTGCTATCTGTGTCCTTGCTGGGAAGATTTAGGCCCCTTTGACACGTGTGGGACTTGTCCTGCAACTTGGGACTGCAAAGTCACATGACAAGTCGCACCCTATGATTTCCAAGGATTACCGTTTATATCTGTGCGACTTCAAATAGCAGCGACTTCAAAGTAGTCCCTGCACTACTTTGGTCCGACTTTGATGCGACTTGAGGTCTATAGACCTCAAGACTACACAGGCATTGCTTCAAGTTGCGCCAAAGTCGCGTGTCAAAGTCATGTGACTTTTAGGTCACACAAGTGTGAAAGGGCCCTTAACCTCACTCTATTGATCCTGGTTACCATTGTCAAAAAGTGATGGCAAATCCAACATTTTTAATTTGTCACATAAACAGGAAGTAAGGGAAAATCTTTTGAATGGGGCACTTGTTCCAGTGACAGCTGTCGAAGAGGGGAACTTCCCTCATTTTGTAGAAATTTCCTTTTAATTCCTGTTATATCTCTGGAGAAAGAAATGAAGGAAAATCTCCCCAAAGGGACGAAAAAAACCTGACCAGTTTTAATCTCTCCCAACTCTGTTTAGAGATGAAAAGTTAGTAGACATTTTGGCTTTACATAACACTGAGCCCCGGTTCACACTTATGCGAGTGCGGGGTTCGCATATAATGTCGGAGCGCACTGCTCCTTCATTACATGCGATCGGCTGTGCGGTGCAAGTTTAGCCATACACTTTGTATGGCTAAATTCGCACCGCAACCGCAGCAAACACGCACAGGACCCTTTTTGGAAGCCGCATCAGGATCGAATCGCACTGCGGTTCACACTTGTGCGATCCGATCCTGTGCGAACTGCACGATCGCACTGCGATATGCGATCAAACTGGGGGTGTCGTTAAGATTACATTGACACCCCCAGTGTATCGCATATGGCAGTGTGAACTGCCGGGGGAGCGTGTGCGATGCGGGAACAGGCTGCGGATTCGCAGCCTTCCCGCATCACATAAGTGTGAACCGGACCTTAAAACTTCAACTCTGGACTGCTTTTAAATGTACCCATATAGCAGGATTCCTTCCATAGTGCAGGGGTTAATGCTTGTTTGGCTAGGGCGGTAATGGAACAAGCACAAATTTAAAGATATCCAACTCCCTCCCCCACTGTCTGACACTCTGAGTTGTGGAAAAGACCTTACTTTCCTCTTGCACAATGCAGGGCTACAAGTCCTGCACTGTCAGACTTGTATAAAGTACTCGAAATTTCTACTTGAGTAAAAGTACAAGTGCTCGATCAAAACGTGACTTGAGTAGAAGTGGAAGTGCTTGCAGAAAAAAGTTACTTAAGTAGAAGTACTAAAGTATTCAACATTTTTTTTACTTAAGTATTGCAAGTAGTTTTTTCAAAAAAATTGCTACTTAAGTACTAAAAGTAAAAAGTACCAGTAGTTTTGAAAAAAAAATTCTACTCAAGTACTGAAAGTAGAAGTACAAGTACTGTGTTATGTAGTTATTAAAGAAAGAAGTCAAAAGTTTGAACATCATATTGTTTTTTATTATTTCAAATGATTTATTCAAATGATTAACCTGTGTTTGTCAGTAGTTTCTTGATGCACTTTAAGCGCTGTAGCACCATTTATTTGTTTGTTTCATATTTTCTTTTTATTGGAAAGATTTGGTATAGCAGCTTTTATTATACACAGCCTTTATTTTCGTATGCGCTGATTTACAAATGACATTATACACATTTTTTTGAACTTCATGAAACCTGCCATCTACTGTTCTGGCAGTGGTAATTTTTTTAAAAGTAACGAGTAACTATGCAGCACAAAAAAAAAATACTTGAGTAGAAGTATCGAAATCATCGAAAAAATGTAGTGAAGTAAAAGTAGAAGTAGGAGAAAAAAATTCTACTCTAGGAAAGTACAGATACCGCATTTCGGTACTTAAGTACAGTACTTAAGTAGTTGTACTTCGTTACTATACATCTCTGTGCACTGTGCATTATGATGTCAGGCCAGGCAGTGACGTATAGTGGCTTCAGAGAACCTGTTGGGAAGCAAGGAGTAAGGCAAGTTTGTGTACTTACTGTTTCCTTCCTAGCCAAACAAACATTTAACTCGTGCAGTGCAGGAAGACCACACAGCATGGATGAATTTAAGCGCAGCCCTGGGCTCTAAGGATCCTTTAACACGGGCTTTCCACACGGCGGACTCAGTTTTGCTCAGCGGGGATGGATCCGCCGATCCCCGCTGAGCAGGCAGATGACAGGTCAGTCTCTGCTTACTGTGCAGAGACAGACCTGTCAGATCCCACTCTCCTCTATGGGGAGATCGGATGAAAATGGACCGCCTGTCCGTTTTCGTCCGATCCGATCTTTCAGATGGATGGAAAATAGGGTTTCCATCCGTCTGGATTTCACGAACCACATTGAATCAGATTGCAGCGGGTGTCAGTGGACATGTCACCGCTGACATCTGCTGCTCCATAAAGGTACGTGGAGCATCCAATCAGGACCCGATCGGAAAGCCCGTGTGAAAGGGGCCTAACTCAATGCAGATGAGGAAAAAAAAACAACACTTATAATTCTGTTAAAAGAAAATGTATCTTTAGTTTCAGCTAGTGCAAGTAGCGGAATTCATCATGATATCAGCTTCTCATAATCCCCCAGCAGTAGCATTCATATTGGGAGAGAAAGGGACAGCTCTAGGACCTAGTCAATTTCTGCTTCTGTGCACATGTGCTTACAGAGAACATCTGATTGAAGGAGAGAGCAGAGCAATGACCTCAGAGTTCTGCCTCTCCATTGTCCATTTAGCAGGCTTGAATGAGTTTTGACAAGTATACCTACAGCGGAACGTAACTCTTGCAATTAACATTGAATGTACTTTTAATCCTTATGCTTCTAACACTAGCAAATAGATAGTAAAGTATATCATATTTACTTGTATTAAACTTTTTTTATATATTTGGTAAGTTACTTCCTGGTTTCCAGGCCTCGACAAATGATGTCATACATTCATACACCACAGAAGTCTTCAAAAGGGGAGGAGAGGTTTCCTCATGTAATGCACACCTGGTGGACCAGTCCTATACTCAGTAGATTCTGGCCCAAATTACTTAAGCTTTTACAGACCTATTTAATGGCTTCATCCCAAGAGACCTCTGGTTTACACTTCTCCATCTTCAACCTTCTGCCCTCAATAAAAGCATATTGAGATTAGCCACCTAGTACTGGCTGCCAAACAAATTATTGCAAGAGCTTGGAAGAAAAAGTTCACACATTTCATGGACGTTCGTCAACATATAGGCACATTTTTTTATCAATGAAAAACTTACTGGCATTCTCCTTACCAACCATAAAAAATCTTGCAGTGTGGACCCCATGGATACATTACCCCACCCTTCACTACTATAGCAAGCTTTGCCTTCCTATAGGTAGCACACTTTGGAGGAGTACATATGGAGAGCCCCGATGTCTTCTCCCCTTTCCTATGTGCCTCAATTTCCCCCTCTCTTTTCTCACTCCTTTTCTGCTAAATCCCTCTTTCTCTCCTGTTGAGCCTTCACTCCATACTGTTCTCTCTCTTTGTTGTATAGGATTTTTTTAGATGGACCACGTTCATCTCCTCCCAACCCCCCCCCCCCCCACCCCCCTCTTTTTTTTTTTCTTGCCCCAAATTCACACCACTCCTGGCAATAAGCAAAAAGCTAAATACTACCCAAGATTTAAAAATGTCCAACCCTTGACAATTAGAGAAAAAATAACCTTCCTTTTTTAAACTGGACGAGACAATCTGTGTTAACATCTCTCAAGCCAGATCCTTAGCACATCCAAACACTGCATCCTGGACACATTATTTCTTGTGAGCCTGTTATTTCCATCTACATGGACATGATCCTGTATTCATTCTTGTCATTCAATTAAAGCGTTTGTTAACCTAGAAAAAAAAAAATATTGATCATTTTCCTTAAAGCATGTTATATAGTTCAGTGCTTGTGCTGTGTAATTTGGCCCCTTTTATCACCCAAAATACCTGGCTGATCCTGCCTGGCTATGTCCTCCCCACTGTAAACTGACCACAATAAACCATGGCTGCTGAGCCCTGACACCGTGGTCAGTCTATGTGCCTCCGTCATGCGCAGCCCCCCCCCCCCGTCTGACTGCTTCTGTGTCAGTGCCCGCCCCCCTCTTCTCTTGCTGCTGAAGTTTAATTTAAAGTTTCATCCCATCTTGTCTGTTTAATAATCCTATGTGCCCCTGTGTCTGTGTTTTATAAAAATAAGCCATTCTTTACCAGTTTTCAGAGCGCCTATTGCCGCTCACGTGACACGCCGCCTCTCTCCTCCTCCCCTCCCGACTGACATCAGCGGGGAATCCTCAGCCCCACCTGCTGCGACTGTCAGATGGGAAAAGGAGAGAGACCGCAGGTCACGTGAGCGGCAATTGGCGCTCTGAAAACTAGTAAAGAATGGCTTTTTTTAAAAACACAGACACAGGTGCACACAGGGTTATTAAACAGACAGGATGGAGTAAAGTGGCTTAACAACCACTTTAACTGTTTGTTAATTGTGTGATTTCATATTCTTCTTTAAAAACCTTTTCATAAAAACTCATTGAAAGTGAAACACAAGAGTTTCTTCTGTTAGTGACAAAAGCTTACTTTATTAGACACATATATGCTATATTAATTTTAGTGGTAACATACACTTTAAACATTTCCCATATAGGAACTTAGGATATGTATTTAGCTGCTTGCCAGAGTTCTATCTACAATTAATTTTCTACTTCTGTTTGAAGAAATCATATGTGTTATGTTAAGTCACACAAGGAGGTCATAAAGAGAAGCATGTCTTTGGCTTTTTCTGTATTCACAGTTTTGCTTTCTGCAAGCTTGCCTTGGATGTTTACAGTGGAGAATGCAGAAACTGTACAGATCCAAATATGGTAGGCTGTTAGTTGGAAACTGCAGAGAAGGCTATGTATATTGTCAGTCTTCCATATGTATACTGTATATATACTTTTATTTTTTCTTTGTGTTCATATGAATATTCCAGTACAGATTTGGAGACACAGAATAACCTTTTATAATTTAAATGTGAAGGCTACCATTGCTGACTGCTTCTAAAAATGCTTTCTCCCTGGCATCTTTAGACAAACAGAGACTCTTGTTTTTCAAGCCAAAGTAGATTTGGCTTATGCCTGGTACACACACACCGATTGTTGGCCGACCGATCGGCCGTCTTTTGTTCAGTGTTGTTGGTTGAAATGTGCTCTAGACTGCACACAAATTTTTTCGGCCAACAACAACCAACTGCAGAAGTGATGTCATGTGATGGTTGACTTTCCGTGTGTTTTTTCTTCTCTGAGCATGCCCAGTCTTGCTCATCTGATTTTTGTCTGCCGAAATCTGTACTGACTGACGAACAATCGGCCGTTCTTTTGACGGCCAACAAAAATTTTATAGCATGCACACCTGATTTTGTTCGGCCAAAAAGTCGCAGTCGGTTGTCGGAAGCATCCTACTAACAAGCCGACAATCGGCCGATCGGACGTTGGCCGAAAATTCACGGCTAACAATCGGTGCGTGTGTACGAGGCATTAGGAATTGTCCAGGTTTTTTTTTTTTTTTTTTTACATCATTAATCAATGCAAATGTAAAGCAGAATTGATAATGTTAAAAGTTTGTTTTGTAGCACCACACGGTAACTCTGCAACTCCACATTTGTAAAACATATGGTTGATAAAAATCCTGTAAGGAACACAGTTTATATGTTTGCCAGCACATGCACAGAAATTAGCATTTTTAAGAGTTTATATATCTAAGAGATCCTGAATGCGCATATTTACAATTCATGGGTTGTCTTTTCTAAGTATGATAAAAACAAATTTTCTTTGGGCATTTCCCAAAAAATAACATTAAATGTCTGCACCTGTCAATGTGGTCCTTTTTATATGGAAAAGCACATTATAACCATATGTCTATAAACATCCATTACACTATAAGAATGTATTTCTTTTAAAACTGCAGGCATATTTACAGAATTATTATTTTTTTAGTAATTAACATATCATTTGGGTAATTCAGCAACCAGAATCTGAGAATGTTGACAGATGGTGCGCTCACGTTCTGTGTCATAAATACATATGTACAATAGTTTCCTGTTTTGCTTGTGCTTGAATTGAATACAACCCGGCCTTCACAATGAAAAGTTTATTATGTAATGTAAATCCCTTATTTCTGAAACCATGTGCGGTCAAGGTCTGCATTTATTGCAGTAAACAGAACATGCCTTTTACAATAATGCAGTTTCAATTCTGTTCTTACTTGTAATACATTTTTCTTTTTTTTTTTTTTGGTGGTACAGTCAGTGATTCACGCTGGTAGTAATGCCTCAGAATAATGTTATAAACCTCATAAGATGAAATAGTTTGCTGCCTGTCCAATGTAAATGGATGTGCCCCATAACGTCTGCCACTGTAATATTAGGTATTGGAATTGCAGCTAAATTAACTTGAGGATAATTCTACAAAGGACATACTGTATATCCTGGCTACACATATACACTATATTACCAAAATATTGGGACGCCTGCCTTTACACGCACGGGAACTTTAATGGCATCCGAGTCTTAGTCCGTAGGGGTCAATATTGAGTTGGCCCACCCTTTGCAGCTATAACAACTTTAACTCTTCTGGGAAGGCTGTCCACAAGGTTTTAGAGTGTGTGTATGGGAATGTTTGGCCATTCTTCCAGAAGCACATGTGTGAGGTCAGACACTGATGTTGGACAAAAAGGCCTGGCTCGCAGCCTCCGCTCTAATTCATCCCAAAGGTGTTATATAGGGTTAAAGTCAGTACTCTGTGTAGGCCAGTCAAGTTCCTCCACCCCAAACTCACTCATCCATGTCTTTATGGCCTTGCTTTGTGCACTGGTGTGCAGTCATGTTGGAACAGGAAGGGGCCATCCTCAAACTGTTCCCACAAAGTTGGGAGCATGAAATTGTCCAAAATGTCTTGGTATTCTGAGGCCTTAAGAATTTCCTTCACTGGAACTAAGGGGGCCAAGGCCAACCCCTGAAAAACAACCCCACACCATAATCCCCCCTTCACCTAATGATGTGAACCAGTGCACAAAGCAAGGTCCATTATGAGTGAGTTTAGAGTGGAGGAACTTGACTGGCCTGCACAGAGTCCTGACCTCAATCTGATAGAAACACTTTTGGAATGAATTAGAGCAGAAACTTGCGAGCCAGGCCTTCTTGTCTTACTCCAATGCTTGACCTCACAAATGCACTTCTGGAAGAATGATTAAACATTCCCATAGACACACTCTTAAAACCTTGTGGACAGCCTTCCCAGAAGAGTTGAAGCTGTTATAGCTGTAAAGGGTGTGCCAACTCAATACTGAACCCTACGGACTAAGACTGGGATGCGATTAAAGTTTGTGTGCGTGTAAAGGCAGGTGTCCCAATACTTTTGACAATATAGTGTATCTTAGGAATTTGAGGATTTTAAATTGGCCAAATTTGCTTACAGTTTAGAAGTGTTCTGGTAGATTAGGCTCTCTGATCATTTCCAGTAATAATGAATATCTTTTGAGTCAGGGTGACATATATAGATGCACTAATAACACTTTATATGTGGTCCTACACTTTTAATAGCTTGGATGATAAATATCTGTCGATCAAATTGGCCAATTTCTGTGTTTGACTAAATTTTTTTGTTTCTGCTTGTTTAGATAGTTTAGAGACCCCTGGACTAGCATGACAGGCAGTAAGGGATGCTGCGTGTGCCCTATGGCCAACAAGGGCCTGGTAGCTAGTATTTAAAGTGCACCAGTCAAAAATAGAACATAGATACTAACCTTTTTGGATATGCTGTTTGTCTGGCTGCTGACATTCCTGAGTCAATGTTTTGAGTTACTTGCCTGAAACACATATGCTAAAGAGTTCTTTACTTGACATCCCTGATCTGTATTCTAGATATCAGAAAGGGATGCAATGGCAGACTTCCATATTTGTCTGCCTACAGATTTACTTTAATATGGTTACAGGAATCTAGGTCCTGTACTACACATATAGAATGCATTAGGTTGCATTACTTAAAAATTAAAGAACCTATTCAGTTGACAACAGTAGAGATTGCATGTATGCTGACCAGAAAGGTTGCAGGGACAATTATTTTTATAGCATGTTAGCCTGGTATATTAGTGTTAACTAAGAATTAAAGTTTGTGTCCAGCCAAAAGGTTTTTCCTTCCTAAAAGTACGTCTTGACATACATTTGAAGACGACCTTAGATGCTGAATATCAGTTGGATGTGCATGCTTGATATTGATGCCACCCAACTATTCCTCATAAGAAATATAAAATAGATGTGTTTATAGGTGTCACTGTACTTGTTCAAATTCTCCTTGGCTCTGCTTTTAAGGAAATCCCAGTCAGGCATTACATTTATTTAGCAAAGGGTTTATTTCGTTTAAAGGGTTTCTGCTGAGGTCTAATGCTACTCCTGAATCCAGAATGGATTCTCCATACTAACAGTTGCATGTATGCATTAGGAATTGGAGAATGATGGCGTGTAAGAGGATAAGACACCGTATGGATCATATTTTTGTCTTCTGTTTTTAAGGCACGGAGGAAGGAAGTTTTTGTTCAAGAACGATATGGAAGATTTAATCTTGGAGATCCATTCCTTGCTCTTCAGCGAGACTTTGAAGCAGGTGCTGTTGATAAAGAAAAGAGGCCTATTTGTAGCAATCCCCTCACTATCTTGGAAGCTGTCATGGCACACTGCAGGAAGATGCAGGAAAGGATGTCTGCTCAACTTGCTGCTGCTGAGAGAAGACAAAGAAAGGCAAGTGAAGCTGTTTAAAGTTAATGAATTATGGTTTATAACCACTTTACCACTGGAGGATTTTGCTGTCTTACGTCCAGGCCACTTTTTGCGATTCGGCACTGTGCGATTTTAACTGACAATTGCGCGGTCGTGCGATGCAGTACCCAAATGAAATTTACGTCCTTTTTTTCCCACAAACAGAGCTTTATTTTGGTGGTATTTGATCACCTGTGCGATTTTTACTTTTTGTGCTATAAACAAAAAAAAAGCTTACAAATTAAAAAAATAACAATATTTTTCACATTTTTTTATATGAAATTCCCCCCAAAAAAATGTAAAAATCTAATTTTTTTTTAATTTTTGGCCAATTTGTTTTCTGCTACCTATGTTTGGTAAAAAAATCACAATAAGTGTATTTTGATTAGTTTGCGCAAAAGTTATTGCGTTTACTAACTAAGGGAAAGATTTCTGTCATTTTTGGTGTTTTTTTTTTAACGAGTAATGGCAGCGATCTGCAATTTTTTTTTTGCGGGACTGCGACATTGCGGCGGACAGATCGGACCCTTGACTGACATTTTTTACACTTTTGGGGGTACCAGTGACATTTCTACAGTAATCAGTGCTATATATATGCACTGTTACTGTAAAAATGACACTGGCTGGGAAGGGGTTAATTTTATTGGAGAGGGAGGGGTTAATGTATGCGTGGTGCTTACTAACGTGTGTGGGGGGAGGTGACTGAGTGACACGGGGAGGGATCGCATGTTCAGCTATGCTGAACCCTGCAATCTGTCACTGTTTGTCACTTAGGAGATCCGCCCGCTTTGTTTACACAAGCGGGCGGATCTCCAGGCTCGATTACCCGACGATCGGGGAAGAGCGGCGGTAATCACTGCTGCTCCTCCCCTGGCCCGACTCCCGCTGTGACTGAAAACAGCGGGAGCGAGCCTCCGGGGGCGCGCGAGCGCCACCCACAAGGGGAGGAGTCCAGCGACGTAGGTCTACGTCGCTGGACGGAATCGAGCCACTTTGCCGCAGTAGAGTCCCAGTGACTGGTCGGCAAGTGTTTAAAGCAAATCTGAATTGTAAAATACTTTGCTTGAACCAACAGTCTCGGCTTATTGCAGGCACCTTTGTGTGCCCAGACATTAGTGTTTAGTGTAAGCATGCTAAATGCCTGGATCCTTTTATTATGCAAAGTTTTATGTATTAATTGGTGAGAAACCTGACCCCATCCCTCCCATTTGCTGAGCCCTATAATTGGTTGGTGAGGTTCCCATCACGGTATATGTCCAAATGTGAAGATGATGGGGGGAGCTCAGAGACAACCCAGGGTGTATGTGTATATCCTAAGCACCCAGGCTTTCTGGGTTCTTACACTAAAAATAAACTTATGCAGGCCTTTCATGGGTCAAATTCCGAACAAATTTTCTTTTGAAAATCAGAAATTTCTTGTACTTTGTGATCCAATTATGTCACCATTGATTTCGAAATTCAACCAACCAAGCCTCCAATTTCACCTCATGTTGCTATACAGAAAATAATTTTGGCCAGGAATCTTCTTTTCTTTCTGGGAATTTTCTTTTCTTGTGCTCATGTGCATTTTTTTTTTGCTATTATATTTCTCACATGATTCTCCCATCATTGTTTAGAAAATCGTTTGTTTATCAAACAATTTCCAGCATGTCCGGTCACTCATATTCAGTGGCTACACTGAAATCGACCGTTGCTGCAGACCACTAATGGTGCGAAAATCAAATGAAAATTCCTAGATAAGATTTTCGAAAGAAAATTATTTCGCAATTTGCAATTAACGTGCACTTTCTACAGGATTTCTTATTTGGGCAATATTCTAAAGAAAATGGTAATGGAGCAGATCTGTCCTTAAGAAGGGCTAATTTTACTTGCCTGCTTCTATTTTTACCTTATGTTGGCAGTCATTTAATTTGCAATATAATTAACCTTCCAAGGAAATTGTAGATATATAATGACTTACAATTGAAACTTGTTCATAAATAGTGCCAATTGCTTTAAAAAATAGTAACCAATCAGAATTCAGTTTACTAAAGAGACTAGGGCAAGATGAATATTGATTATTTGCCAACTTGTACAATCTAGCATTGTAACTTTCACATCTTTTCGAAAATGCTGCATGGAAATGCCTTCAATATACACATTTCAATAATTAATAAAATCAAATGCAAAGTCATTTTGCCCACAAAGCATTCAGTTTAATGTCATCTGTCATTTTTCTAAATTTCAGCAACAGTGGATGGGACAAATATTTATGTTAAATAGGCCGTTACATAACTCAGTACAAAAAGCTGGCATCATTCTTATCTGTCTACTTTTCGAATTACCACAATATTTGAATGCAATGAGCACTTAGACACATCAGGGACCACGGCAAATATCCTTTCCTTAGCTTACTTTTGTTTTAGATTTCTCTTCACTTCACCTGTTCCTAAAACCCAGCAGGAAGGAGATCTCTCCAAAGCAGGGGGCTATATACACTGTTAGACAACATCAGAACAGGTTTCCCCATTGGAAGATTTCCTCTCTCCTCCTGTTTCAGTAACATTTCAAACATGTTGGTTTTTCAATCACGTTCTATAAGTGATACGGTAAAAAAAATAAAAAGATAAAAAAAAAATAATTAAAAACTAAAACAGAAGTTCTAACCTTTCTTTACTCTCATCAAAAACAAAAAAATAAGGTTTGCTTTTTCATACACTTTAAAGTAGATATACATTCTAAATATGAGTATTGTTCTCTTTTAATATCTAAGAAACGAATTTTATGAAAAATATAACTATATACAGTATCTCACAAAAGTGAGTACACCCCTCACATTTTTATAGATATTTCATATCTTTTATTGTGACAACACTGAAGAAATGACACTTTGCTACAATGTAAAGTAGTGAGTGTACAGCTTGTATAACAGTGTAAATTTGCTGACCCCTCAAAATAACTCAGCATACAGCCATTAAATCTAAACCGCTGGCAACAAAAGCGAGTACACCCCTAAGAGGAAATGTCCAAATTGGGCCCAAAGTGTCAACATTTTGTGTGGCTACCAATAATTTCCAGCACTGCCTTAACCCTCTTGGGCATGGAGTTCACCAGAGCTTCACAGGTTGCCACTGGAGTCCTCTTCTACTCCTCCATGAGGACATCATGGAGCTGGTGGATGTTAGAGACCTTGCACTCCTCCACCTTCTGTTAGAGGATGCCCGACAGATGCTCAATAGGGTTTAGGACTGGAGACATGCTTGGCCAGTCCATCATCTTTACCCTCAGCTTCTTTAGCAGAGTATTGGTCATCTTGGAGGTGTAATTGGGGTCGTTATCATGTTGGAATACTGCCCTGCAGCCCAGTCTCCGAAGGGAGGCGATCATGTTCTGCTTCAGTATGTCCCAGTACATGTTGGCATTCATGGTTCCGTCAATGAACTGTAGCTCCCCAGTGCCAGCAGCACTCATGCAGTCCCAGACCCTGACACTCCTACCACCATGCTTAACTGTAGGCAAAACACACTCATCTTTGTACTCCTCACCTGGTTGCCACCACACACGCTTGACACCATCTGAACCAAATAAGTTTATCTTGGTCTCATCAGACCGCAGGACACGGTTCCAGTAATTCATGTACTTAGTCTGCTTGTCTTCAGCAAACTTGCGGGCTTTCTTGTACATCATCTTTAGAAAAGGTTTCCTTCTGGGACGACAGCCATACAGAGCAATTTGATGCAGTATGCGGCGTATGGTCTGAGCACTGACAGGCTGACCCTCCCACCCCTTCAACCTTTGCAGCAATGCTGACAGCACTCATATAAAATTATTTCCCAAAGACAACCTCTGGATATGATAACAGAGCACGTGCACTCCACTCTTTTGGTCGACCATGACGAGGCCTGTTCTGAGTGAAACATGTCCTGTTAAACTGCTGTATGGTCTTAGCCACCATGCTACAGCTCAGTTTCAGGGTCTTGGCGAGCTTCTTATAGCCTAGGCCATCTTTATGTAGAGCAACAATTCTTTTTTTTCAGATCCTTAGAGAGTTCTTTGCCATGAGGTGCCATGTTGAACTTCCAGTGAAAAGTATGAGAGAGTGAGAGTGATAACACCAAATTTAACACACCTGCTTCCCATTCACACATGAGTCCTTGTAACACTAACAAGTCACATGACACCAGTAAGGGAAAATGGCTAATTGGGCCCAATTTGGACATGTTCACTTAGGGGTGTACTCACATTTTTTGCCAGCGGTTTAGATATTAATGGCTGCGTGTTGAGTTATTTTGAGGGGACAGCAAATTTACACTGTTAAACAAGCTGTAAGCTCACTACTTTACATTGTGGCAAAGTTTCATTTCTTCAGTGTTGTTACAGGAAAAAATATAATAAAATATTTCCAAAAATGTGAGGGGTGCACTCACTTTTGTGAGATACTGTACATAACTGTTTTGCTTATTGCAGTTCTCTACTTAGTGAGTCACTGAACTAGAACAAGTTGTCAGGAAATGTTATATGCATGTGCTTGTTTGTGCCAGTGACCTAGATAGATAGTGAAAGGAAGGATATGGATGGCACCATGCACCTTCAATAAATTAACATTAATATTGGCACCCATGCTTCAGTTTGAAAAGGTTCACTTTAAAGAGGTTGTAAACCCGTACAAAGTTTTTTTTTTTTTTTGGTAACCTGTAAGAGAAACACATAATGAGCTAGTATGCATCGCATACTAGCTCATTATGCAATACTTACCTTAGAACGAGCCCCCGCCGTGCAGTCCGCTTACCTGTATGACGGGCGACATGTTCAGTCGCCCGCTTCCGGGTTTGCGGCATCCGGCCATCTGATTGGCTGGAGCCGCGGTGACGTCACTCCCGCGCACGCGCGCGGGAGCCGACAGTCACGGCACGGGACTCTGAAGAAACGGCACCAGCGGCCGTTCCTTCAGAGCGCATGTGCCAGTGACGTCACTGGATGCATGTAAGCTAAATATCTCCTAAACGGTACATGTTTAGGAGATATTTACAGTACCTATAGGTAAGCCTTTTCATAGGCTTACCTATAGATAAAAGTATCCGAGGAGGGTTTACTTCCTCTTTAAGCCATATACCTACAATAATGTGTTGCCTGTAACTGTTGGGCTCTAAGATAATTTTGTGTGAGTCGTTTTTTGGTGTTCTTAATCACAATTGTTTTGAGCTGACTGACACATGCAGCACATGAAGGAAAGATCCTACATGTGACCAGACCTATAAGTTCCTTGCTATGATATGGCACAATCTGGTCCTGCTTTTTTTAAATTCATCAGCATACACTATATCGTCAAATGTATTATCAAAAGTATTGCGACACATGCCTTTACATGCACATGAACCTTAATGGCATCCAAGCCTTAGTCCATAGGAATTAGTATTGTGTTGGCCCACTGTTGCAGCTATAACAGCTGCAACTCTTCTAGGAAGGCTGTCCACAAGGTTTAGGAGTGTATCTATGGGAATGTTTAACCATTCTTCCAGAAGCCCATTTGTGAGGTCAGACACTGATGTTGGACAAAAAGGCCTGGCTTGCAGTCTTCGCTCTAGTTACAGTGAAGGGAACTTTTAAGGCATTAGCATACCAAGACATTTTGGACAATTTCATGCTCCCAACTTTGTGGGAACAGTTTGGGGATGTCCCCTTCCTGTTCCAACATGACTGTTCACAAGTGCACAAAGCAAAGTCCATAAAGACATGGATGAGCGAGTTTGGGGTGGAGGAACTTGATTGACCCGCACAGAGTTCTGACCTTACCCTGATAGAACACCTTTGGGATGAATTAGAGCAGAGACGGCAAGCCAGGACTTCTTGTCCAACATCACTGCCTGACCTCACAAATGTCCTTCTGGAAAGCATGGTCAAACATTACCATAGACACACTCCTAAACCTTGTGGACAGCCTTCCCAGAAGAGTTGAAGCTGTTAGCTACAAAGGGTGGGCCGACTCAATGTTGAACCCTATGGATTAAGACTTGGATACTATTAAAGTTCATGTTCAAGTTCATTTGTTAGACACACAAGAACACCAGAAAAATATTTTTCTTTATATATTTTTTCTAATATTGCATTGCTTTTATGCTTCTTGGTTAGCTTTGTTGCAAATAATGCTTAGAGTTTCACAACAAACTTCTGCAATGAAATCCTAAGCATTGTTATAAGCCCTGCCTGTGTTCTCCCCTGCTGAACTTCAGAATCCTCCACCCCCATCATCTCTATAACTTGAGTGGGAGGTCTTTTGTAGTCCAGAGGGAGAGAGCGCAGATTGAAAAAAAAAAACTGCTTGTTATTTCAGTGCCACAGAGTGATCGGCTCAATAAGGAAGTACGTGGCTCATCGGATTTCTGGCAGGACTAACACATATTTTTCTGCACTTCCTGTTTTTTTAATGAGACTAAATAGGCATGTATTGCAGAGATGTACTGCAAACGCTTTTTTTTTTTGCCTAAACGTACGCTTTAATAGTCTGATATCACATTACATTTTATTAATTATTTTAAAACATTTATTATTGTAACTTGTTGACATTGTTTTACTCTCCAAGAAATATTTGGCAATCCCCAAAGCAAGTAAATTGTTTCATGACTGAGATCTGTTTCTGTGTGCTGTGCTAAGTGGGAAAAGAAGACTAATGGCATATGAGTTTGACAAGCTTATTCTTTTTTGCTGCAAGAGCAAGACTAACAATAGCTCTGTCAGATTTAGCTTTTGCTACTTGGTAGGTCATCGGAATTGGATCCATAGCTGGTCATTCAAAACTTGGTGTTCCCTCATTATTGTTTACTTTGAGTTTGCCAAGAAAAACCTACCGTAGACAAGTTAACCTCTTCAAGGACAAATTTCTTGTAACTCCTTTTTTTTTCAGAGTGATAAAGCAAATTTAATTTTCAATTTAGAAAGCTTATCAAATGCTAACTCATCTGGATATGTGTCAGGATATATGTAGAGGTGGGTGGGTATGGCAGTATATGTAAGAAGTAATCCAAGTGACCAAGTTTAAATGTAAATATGATGTTGCAATAGCATTTAGCTATTGGCAAACACATTCAGTAGACTAAGGCGGTCCATATACAAAGTGAATTTTTTTCCCATGGTTGCAGGAAAGAAATTCGATCAGTTTTACCATCAACAGACACAGGCTAGAGGGTACCTTTTTAGACAATGCTCTGGTTGTCAAGCCACCCCATGATCAGATTAATGAATTCTGTGTCAAATGATGGCTAAAGATGCTTAGAATGCTAATGGGAAAACAAAGTATATTGCATACGCTATACCTTATTTAGCAGATGGAGTCCCAACTGTGCCAACCCGGTTGTTACCGGCATAACCACAGTGTACAGGTAGTGAAGAAAAATCTCCCATTCTCGGCTGCCATTTCACAAACAAGAAAGATGCTGGTACACCCCAAGTCTTGGACTAATACTCCCTTCACACTTTGCTGACCTCTAGCCACGAGAAATACGCATCCATGGCAGGTATTTTATACCGACCTGGATGCCCATTAAGGACCGTTTAGGACTAACTTTGGATCACTGTGGCGCCCACAGTCCTGCCGTCTATTAGCCATTCTCTATACTGTTTTCTTTCCCAGTGAACCATGTTTATGTGAGACTTGGCATTCCTTTTTCGGTTGTATACCGTTTTAATCAACAGACCAGCTACCTCTATAGAAGGACTTCCTTTGGTACAATTAGTGTATTGAACTTGGGTTGAACCCTGAAGAAGGGTGTAACACCCGAAACGTGTAGGGTCCGGTCCGGTTCTCTCCACCAATCGTTCCTAGGAGTCTTCTGTACAGAAACTGGTCTGTTATTGCATGCAATTTTAATTCTTTGTATATCCAGCTGGTTGCTGGATATATATAAATTGTCAATGTTAATGTTGTTGATTTTTTTCATGTAATAAAATTGATATTTTTTATACTTTTTTGTCTAATTTTTTCAGTGTATTAGTGGCATATAAAGTCCCAAACCATTGGGGGTACCCCTTTTTGTATCATTCTCGGTTGACGTTTATGTCAAGAGGAATTTTAATGTATGATATTACATTTTAACTTTCTTTTTTTTCTGCTTCCAGCTTGAGGCAGAGAAAAATCAACTGCAGAACCTGGAACAAGAGCACAAGAAACTGTTGGCTCGTCTCGAAGAAGAACGTACCAAAAATAAACACGTGGTCCTGATTCTAGTGAAAGAATGTAAACTTTTGTCTAGTAAAATAGTAGAAGACGCTCAAAGGCTTGAAGATGCAATTTCAAAGTTAGAATTGGAAAAAAAGAAGGGTGCTGAACTAGAAGAAGCACTGGCTGCTGAAAAACAGAACCGATCACAAATAGAAGCACAGATGGAGGCTCAAATTGAAAAACAACTTTCAGAATTCGACACTGAAAGAGAGCATCTCCGTGCCAAGCTCTCTCGGGAAGAAGCACATACCAAAGAACTACATGATGAGATTGACAGAATGAAGAAAATGATTGAACAACTGAAGTTGTCAAGAGAAGAAGAAAGTAAAGCAAATATACCACTTCTGCGGAAGAGCAAAGATAAGCACTCTTTACCTGGAAGTTCCGGATCACGATCAGTTTCTTGCCAGGCAAATACATTGGGAGTAGATAGTGACTCTGAAAATAACAAGAAGCCTCCTTTGACTATACCAGCCAAACCATCCATAGTCAACCATGTCATAGGAGGTGGCACAAAGATAAATGTTTGCACAAATTCTGCATTTGCAAAGTCAGTTGTAGATAGACAGACCGCTCATAATGATGGTCTTCCTACGAATTATAGCAGGACAGAAGAGAACGGCTGCTCTTCGGAAATAACAAGCAGTTCCTCTTTGTACCCAAACATTCCATTTTGTACCTCCCCGGCTTCACCAAGTTACTTGTCTCAGTCTATGCAGAGCTTACATTCACCTTGTTCAAATACTACTTTAAATTCAGGTGTTAGTCCTCGCATCCAGGCTGCAAAGTTTAAGTTTCAGGCAAATGCCAATGAGCATGACCAAAACGGAAACACAACTCAAAATCTTCAAACAAGAGAATTGTCTCCCAACAGTCGTGAGAATATGGTTGCAAAACAAATGGCTAGAAATACTGTGACTCAAGTTCTTTCTAGGTTTACAAGTCCTCAGACTGGTGCACAAATAAGACCTGGGTTTTCCCACCCAATTGAAACAGGCACATATCCACCCGTAGCTGGACGTGGTGGTCATTCATCTTTAGCACTAAAATCAACTTCAGTTTCAAGAGTTGATAGAGGAAATCCCCCACCTATACCTCCAAAAAAGCCTGGACTTTCACAGACTCCACCTGCATCACATCCTCCTTTAAAAACACCACCAAATATTGGGGGGAAAATTGAACATAAGCCCATAACATCTGCTCCTTCCACTTCAGCACATGGGTTCAGGGTATTAAATGAGGAAACTGTGTCTAAGTCTTCACCTCAGCTGCCACCAAAACCATCTATAGATATACCTGTGGCATCTGCAGGCTGTGTCATACCAGCCATAGGCACATCACAGGTGGGTGCTTGGCCTTCCCAGTCCCCTGGATGGAAAGAACCTGCATGTTCAGAAAGTTCCCCTGTCATTCCCACAACCATTGCCTGTACCTCCTCCATCCACCCTGTTAGTGCCTCATCCTGTAGACCATGTGATTCAGACAGCCTCCTGGTAACAGCATCAGGTAATGGGATATATATCGGTGCTTATGTGTTCTCTGCCAAATGTCACCCTTTTTATAACTTCTGCCTTAACTGTCATTCCTCAAAACAGTCTTTCCATAGCTCATTATATTCTCCTTTCATACATGGGGTATGAGAATCTGTCTTAACATGGCATTTGGTGCAACATGCAAGGAAATCTGACCTTAAGAGGCTGCATTTATCTTTCAAATGTAGTGTGCATTTGAAAAGGGTTTCTATAAACATCATAATTTCTTTAAATTAAAAAAATATATAAAAAAGCAGACTGGCATTGTCGCTGCACATGCTACATTTTTTCTCTATCATTCAGATGAATTTAATTTACTCATAAAGTTAGAAAAGGAATGCTAACTTAGTTTATCAATATCTTTAGTTTTAATGTGGTTTAATATGACAAATGTTGAGCTCCCACATTATTTAAAAGCAAAGGGCAGTTACCTAGAGTTAAAAAAAAAAAAATATATATATATATATATATATATATATTTATTGTTCTCACTGTTCTAAAGTGATAAATTAAGTTGCAATGGGAATAGCTTGACCTAGCTTGAGCTAAGTAGCCAGTGTGCCCCCTCAAAAAATGTTACCTGATGAATAACTTCTTATAAGCTTTTTCTGTTCTCATCCACTGGATCGTGGATTATGGGAACTGACTGCTGAATTCTTCATAAACTTGTCAATTCTTTTTCTGTAAGTTAATGCAGATAACTGCTCTTTGCCCTACCATAGGATTTAAGTAAATTTTATAAGCCTAAAGTTCATGAGTAATGTGTCACAAGGTTAATACTTGACATATCACTTTGTAGTAATTAAAGACTAGGAAGATATTACATTTTTACCCCAATATTTTGCACCGAAATACAAGAAGCTAAAAATGCATAATTACATTCACAGTATTCTTTATAACTGCCATGGGACCAGATGACCAGTGGGGAGGGAGAAGGGTCAGTTGGGTTTCCTTTGTGTGGGTCCCTAATAATATATTCAGGTAGAATCATTAAGTCATTAAGGTAAAGTTACTGTATGTAAAGAAATTTTACCAGAGTGCTCTAAACTATTAAGTTGTCCAAACTGTTATTGTTCTCAGAATGGTACTGGTGTTGGCAATGGATTGAATTTCAAAGTAAAACTTCTGACCCCCTCTGTTTTGTGATGCTGACACTCTTGCTTCATTCCTTTGAGTTGTTGAACTGGAACATGTTTGCAGATCTGAATAGTTAGTATAAAAGGCTAGTGGGTCAGCAAGTAAGGCAGCCACCATTTAAAAAAAAAATCGTCTCCATGTTTCTTTCAAAGCAGATTTACTGTATGATTGTGGTATTCTGGATCCTTTAAAGGAAACCTGCCATGAAACACATGGAAGCTGCCATTGCTTGGAACAGACTGTCTCTGCTCTCTCTCTCTGAAAATGCTAGTTGCCTTGCTATGTGACACTTGTCCTTTATCTGAAATATATTCTTAGTCACTTGGTCCGAACTATGCAGATCAGGGCTTCTGACTTTACTCTATAGGCAATCCCCGGGTTACAAACAAGATAGTCTTTGCAGGATTGTTCTTAAGTTGAATTTGTATGTAAGGTGGAAAATTTAAATGTTTTAAGTGTAACTCCAGCCCAAAAAAATATATATATTTTTACGTTCTTTGGATAGCATAGGGAAGGGTTCAGAAAATTTCACCTCACTTTCTGTCCCTGTGAAAAATTGATTTAGCAAATTTTGGGTTGTTGTGGAAACAAGGATTGGTGATAAAGCTTTAGTGTAGACACCTTTTTCCCATGATAACTCTTACCGGAGTGAATTTCCCTTCCTAGGGGTAGATTTCCTCTCACTTCCTGTTGTCTCCTTCCATTTGTAAGTATGAGTCGTATGTAAGTTGGATGTTTGTAACTTGGGGACTGCCTGTAAATAAAAAATGTGTATACCTTTTCCAGGTCAGAGACTCAGGAACCATTGAAGCCCATACACGGTTCTCAACAATCATGGGTAGCTATCTCTGCACCCTCTACTGTAATGTTTTTTAAAAAATATTAAAGCAGAGTTGCAGCATTATGGACAACTCAGGCATGTTTGGCCTTTGTTCAACCCCTAAACTTTCCAGCTAGCTTTTTGACAGATCACCAGTGAGCACATGCCCTGCAGATACTTCCTGCACTGTGGCCTCCTAATTTCTATATAACTTTAAAATATGAACTGGAAAAGTAAGCATTCAGGTGGCTAAAAAGCCGTGAATGTATACACCATTAATACGAAAAACTGAGAACACTTGTTGTCATTCATAAATTGGTGGAAAGTCACATAGGGCAAGTCCATGAAGATAGGGCATGTGATAGGCAGTATATTCATCCACTGCCTAACACATTTAATTTCTGTGTAAGCAGACGGCAAAATAAATTGTCCTTACAGATCTACGTAATACCATAATACTGTTTACTTTTGACACTGGGGGCTGTGAGGACACAAATATTAAGCTTGTAGGCAAGGCATTGTAAAAGAAAACTAGAGGGGACCATAATATAAAGCTGGACGTAGTTATCAGACATGATGAAAGATATGGTTTGAAACCTACCATCTGTCTGGTTTTATCCAGTTTTTTTTACAACTGAAAAAACACCAAGCAAAGTAGAAGTGGGGATTTTAGTGGATGCTGTGGAATCCCAAGTTAGCTAAATAAAGATGGCTACATTTAGTAGCCCCTGAGCTGGGGCAGCTCAGATGACAAGGTTTGGTGTGCCCTCATGTGTCCAACTTAAGATTGTTTCATTCAGTTGTATGCTTTATCCCACTCATATGTAATAGCAGACTCGGTTAAAATGTGAATGAGCTGCTGAATAATTTCTAAGCTACATTTAAGATTTGTGTTTGGACTAAAGTTGCCTTTTCTTTTTATTTCTAGATTTGCCATTTTCCATCAAACAGTCTTGGCTTACTGTGCTCTGCACTTGTTCATGCAGTTTTGAAAAAAGCAGAACATTCTGCCAATTAGGAGGCCAAGCTTCACATAAAAATTCACAAGCGTTTGCCTTGATAGAAGTTAGGTCAGTAACTGCAACCACTTTCATTATGTAATGATGCCAAAACCAGCTTGATCTGCGACTCTCTGGAGCCTTTTGTCATAGTTCCTAGTATTTATTCTTTGTTTGCTTAGGAGTATGTTTTATCGCACTGCTTAAATTTCTGACTACTCAGGATTTTTACATGAGCTTAAGTGCTTTACAGAACCACTAAACCCAAAATACAAATGGCGTTATTGGCTTTAAACGTGTGTGTGTGTGTGCATGTATGTGTGTGTGTGTGTGTGTGTGTGCATGTATGTGTGTGTGTACACTGTGAGGTTGATTTACTAAAGGCAAATAGACTGTGCACTTTGCAAAGTTCAGTTGCACTCTACAAGAGCAGTTGCTCCAGAGCTTAGTAAATAAGTAGAAGCTCTGCTGACTTCAATCGTCAAATCACGTGCAAGCAAAAATTCTGTTTTTTTTTTCTTGCATGTTATTGGGTATTCTTTGCAAAGTGAAGCTTAGCCTCATTTACTAAGCTCTGGAGCAGCTGCTCTTGCAGAGTGCAACTGCACTTTGCAAAGTGCACAGTCTATTTGCCTTTAGTAAATGAACCCATGTGTGTGTTTTCTATTCATAGTTTTACTGGTTTGCATTATACCAATATTTAGGCTATGCTTCCTCCTTAGGATTGCAGCACAGTGGTTTTGATTTCTCTGCCTCTGACTCCTAAAGAAAGTTTTTTTTAAATTCCAGTACTGATTGAAAATCATAAAATGTCTCTGACTGAGAAAGATATGATATCCTGTCTTCACTTGAGAGAAAACAGAGAATCTATAAATTGGCAAATAAAACACTCCAAAAGAACAATGGAAATGTCAAGAATCCAAAATATTAAGTCAAGTCATATAAAAAATTATTTCAGATAATTTTTAGAGCAATGTTGAAGAGGTGCTTACTAAAATAAATTGTGTTTAAACACCTAAAAGGGCTAGGGAGTGTAATGTTATGATTTATATACTAGTATTATTTTATATATACGAATATGTACAATATGTAAATGCCTCAGAAACTGATCACGATGAGTTTTTTTCCCTAAATTGTAGATGACTTGTAGTCAATAGCCACCTTTCAGGACACTAGAAAATATTGTTTCTGCCTTTTACCCTAAGGGCATGATTAGAAACTAGAAACTGATTCGTTCCCTAATCCTCTGCTTCAAATTCACTCTTTTTTACTCTTATTGCTATAAATTGAGCCCTAATCATTGCACATCTGGATTTCCCATTTGTTTTCATTTCAGTTCACATATATGTAATTGTTGCCCATTTTATGAGGTTTTAAATGTTACCCCCACTGTCCCCAATACTCTTGATATCAGACAATCATAGAGGGAAAATGATTGGTCTTATCATTGCTTACTCTGGAAGGATCTGTCATACTTGCCCCGTGTGTACATTCTTCATACTTTTAATGCTTTGCACATGGAAATGTTAAATATTAAGCCTGAAAATGTAGTTTACATTTGCCCCCTGTTGCCACCACCAGGACAGTTTGTATTTTCTCTGAATGTGTAGGTTAAAAGACTTCAAAATCCTATCAATTGCGTGTAAATGTATCTTAATTTCCCTGCATTTATTTCGCTCCAAAATATACATTTTCTCCACGTGCTATTGTAAAAAGGCCTGGCATTGCAGAGCATTGCCTTCCTAGTGGATTTATTCAAAGCGGCAAGGGTAAAAACTGTTGCAGCTCCTTTAAATTTTTAATATACCTGTTGCTGGAAGTGCTAAATTCAGTTAGTAACTAGGGCTAAACAGTCCATTTTTTTTATTTTTATAAATTCAGTGTTTATTAGGAAAAGGAAAAAACAAGGCATACAGAATAGGCAAAAACAACGGTATCAGTCCATATACAAAATCATAGACAGAAAACAAACGACTCTAGTGAATACCAGTAATCGTAGCATAGAAGACCATATTGTAAAATGCATTACCCAAAATGTTAGAGAGAATTTCTAGGGGAAGCCTGACCCCCGGAGAGGCCCCGCCCTCAACCGGCATCCTTCACATGGCCGGGGTAGTGAGAAGGAGAGACCCACTCCGGGCAGACTAAACCCCCCCCCCCCCCGTCATCTAATATGAACATATGTATGTATGCCCATGGGAAGTGATAAAAACAAGAGAAACAGATAATGATTGGCAATCCCCGTCATCTCCTTTTCACATCTTTTGTGTAAAAGTGGGGAAGAACCCACCAAGAGAGGGGAAAAAAAAGGGGGGGCAACAAGAAAAGGGGAGGAAAGAAAGAGATGAGGAAGGAATGGAGGGGGGAAGGGGGAAAAGAGACTGCCACCCGGGCCGCAGATGCCTAACTAGGCCACCAAGTCCTTGTATTCTGCAGAAAAACTGAACTCATGCCAGTAATACAATCTTTTGAGAAACCCCTCCCTAGTGCCCCATTCGGCAGCGAAACGGTCCATTTTGATGCTTCAATAAACACTTCAAAAATCTCGTAGTCTAATATTGAAAAATAGAATGTGCTTAGCCACACTGAAAATGGTGATATGTGATGTGTGAATGTTGTTTGGTGTACATTAACATACTGAAGCACATTTCACTTGGCCTTTGATAACATACATGGTCCCATGGCTGGCTATAGGAAAAGGCAAAACCATGCAGGAGCTAGGGAGATATTTTTAGAAGCTAGCAGGCAAATTTGATCATTGCTCTTTATGCAAAGGAAGGAACAAAGCGTACTATGAAAAAGTAAAGCTCTTGTTGATTTTTAAATAATGTTTTAAATGATCATGGGGAATATAAGGCTACCCAGACCTTTCCTTCTGTATAATGTCCCATGTCGAGCTTGAGATAAAATAATCTTAGTTTCACAAGGAAGAAGGCTACCTTATTTGATATTAAACATAGTTTGTGAGGTTGTGAGACTGATGCCAATGGTTTACTTTGCATCAAGGTATATATGGCCAAATAAAGCCCTACTCTTTGCTTTGATGTTTGAACCTTGTTTACCCCTCAGCATGATTTAATGTTGCATATAACTGGAATATCATATACGATCCATGCCCTAACTTGGTATAAGATATTGTTGTAACAGAGAACTGGACCTTGTGTACATCTGTGTAGAAAACGGAATTACAGACCTTTACTTAAAGAAATCCAATACCTCCAATGTAGGTTGTTATTGCTGGGCTTTGCTTATGATAATGCTATCTGATCAGCGGTCAGACAGATCCAATAGCTTCAGTACTTTCTGATATTATGATAATGCTAGTTGATTATGCTGTCAATCTGATCCGAAAGCTTCGGTACTCTCTGAGTCATTGTCCTGAAACAAGCAGGTAGATCAGGAGTTCTGGCAAGCCACTTTATTGGCTTGCGCCTCTTACTTTATATTCTAGGTCTGTGACTCAATAGTATCAAAGCAGGTGAAAGCCAGGTAACTAGAGTATTCAAAAGTAGAGTCAGAAATTAGAGCTGTAGAAAGATGATCCACAAACTGGTAGTTGCTCTTAAAAAATCTTCATCTTTATTCAGGAACCACAGAACACAACTGCTGATAAGATCCGTTGACGCGTTTCAGCCTATAAGGCCTTAGTCATAAAAAGAATTTAGAGCTCCCACAATTCTTGCAATGTTCTGAGGAGAATGTTATGAAGTATTCAATTGCAACCACTGAGATTTGTAGAGAGCAATTATATACAGTATGAGCCAATCAAATTATAGTTTGAGTAGATTATTGCACTGATTTAAAGAGTATCTAAACCCAAAATAACCAAAAGTGTAATATTTTGCAGCTTTTGGTGAACTGGCTGCATTATATTGTATTTCTTTTTTGTTTGTTTGTTTTTCAAGCTTTTTTACCCTTTTTTTAACATAATAGTTCTGTAAAAAAAAAAAAAAAGAAGAAGAAAGTTCTGGTTCTTTCCCTTCATGTTTGTGCCCTATTTCTCCATTGTATCTATGGGGACAGCCATGGTAGTCACAGAGGCTGGCCATCAAACATGTCTACCTTTGTTCATCTCCGTTTCATGATGGATTGATGGGACTGGTTGTTCACATAATAAAGATATGGTTCTTTGTACTTTCTTGAAAGCTCAAAGGAAGTGACCAGGATACCATGTTTTTGGCAAGATTTTTTTTTCTTTTACAGGTACTTACTGTATATTTGTTTTTGGGTTTAAATACACTTCAAACAAAGCTGTTGTACAAATATAGACTGTGTGTTCGTGTGTACACGTGTCAGAGCTTAACTGTTTCCACTTTAATATTAGAAAAAATTGTATTTTAGGTTTAGTGGTTGTTTGGATTGATACAGTTTGCAAGCAGTTCACACATTTTTTTTTTCTACTCATTAATTTTTATTTCAGTTGAATTGCAGCAGCTCCAAAAACAGACATTCAGTCATTCGACTATATTTTGCTTTACAGATGATCCATTTTTTGTTTTTTATTTCAAGCATGATGCATTTCAGTTATTGGTTAATTTAAGCTCATAGATTTTCATACCCCATGACATTTTTTCATATTAAACTGCAATTATTTTCTTCAAATTGTAAAACCACTGTCTTTGCCTCCTTTAAAATGCAATAATTTATCTTCTGACTGTGATTTGGCTTGGAAGTAGGGTCAAAAGATTGAGGTATTGATTTTGGCTCTCAAATTAACCATCTCCACATTCTGAAGCTGATGCCAGAAGCTGTTCTTCTGCCCCGTTCCATTTTCCATTGCTGCATGCTTTTCCGGCTTATGCAAATGCTTCACCAATAGATTTTTTTTGTATTTAAAAATCTTTCTTTTGCTTCTAATAATTCACAACTGTCTTGTATGATAAATTATACTCATGTAAAGTGGACACACTTTCTTTGCTGGTAAGCTTTTTAGCTGTGTTTTTTAGCTAATTGTTTTTTTTTTTTAATATGTTACATTTGATTTGTTTATGCATTGTTTTATTTTATTTGTGAACAAATCAGATATAAAAGCTACTTTATGGTATGGAATAATGCACATTGTAATGAATTGTAATGTTAGGTATTTACTTTTTTTTTTTTTTTACAAAAATAGGGTATTTTTAGAAATTATCATTTCATCTTATCTCAAGGCTAAACTTGTTTTTTTTTCTTGTTTTTTTTTATTTATGTAGATTTGGATAGAGAAAGGAAGGGTTAGAACCCCTTCCATGTTTGTATTGTGGTTTGTGTCTCTGCTAGAGAGAGAGCCAATCCCTCTATTTGTCCTGATGGTTCTTGACACTGGGACTGGATGTGATGGAACATAGAGAACAATAGAGGTGAAATCTAGCAGTGGAGACATTCGTGCTGATGGCAGCTAATGGGTTTCCCTCACTATGGAGAATTTTACTCTCACTTGCCTTTGTGCCTACAGGACATGAAATCTCCACAATGGGACACAAATGACAAAAAACTAATGGGTGTTTTAACTATCCCTTCTCTATCCATAGTGATATAAAATTATTTGTGGCCTTAGATGTATGTTAAAGGGAAGCTGACATAAAGAATGCTATCTATCAAAACATAATCTGGACAGGAAGTAGTGCCAACTCTGTGGCAAAGCACACTTCTACAGCATCACATAGGATGTTATGCCTGCTCTGGAATTAAGCCGATATAGAAATTGAGTGGAGAGTAATTATCTATCAAAGGAAAATGCTGGCACGGTCCCTTGAGAATAAAATGGCAAATGTAAACCAAGTCTTACAGGTGAACCCTGTGGATGAGGTGGATGGGGATTTTAGTGTGCCCAAGTGTATCAATTAGATGAAGTACAGACTATAAAAATATACATTTTATTGAAGGTAAGGTACCGTAGTAAAAACATCATGTGAGAATACAGTATCTAGAAGGTGTATTGCAGCACATCCTGTAATGCGATGGATCAATGTGTTTCACCCACACTTTGGGCTTCCTCAGGATCCAGATGTGTCGCAGGCTTTCTCAAAGTATATATATATATATATATATATATATATATACACACCCTCAATAGAAACAGCAAACTAAAATTTAATGGCCATGCCATAGAGCCTATATTGATATTATCAAAAATGTACACAGCGTATGCGCAGAGAGAAGGAGCTCACAGGTCCCCAAATGAAAATAAATACCAATAGACCATAAGAGCAAGACACACAAGGTTCAAAAAACACATAGCTACCAAGAATCATCTCTGGTTAGAGCTACATGTAGATTGAAGGAATATATTCATATAAAGGAAACACACTGTTCAGCAACCATGCTGACAGCAAGCTGGCCTGGAATGAAACCTCTGCCACAGGGTCCACCTGTAAGACTTTGCTTAAAGCTGATCTCCATGTTTTAATCTAGGCAAAATTGTTGGTTTGGACCAGCTTGGCTAAGACGGAGAGGCAGGCAGATGACATCACAATCTTCAACTCAGAGAAAGTTTTGTATTTATCCACAGAATACAAAGCTCCCTGTGAATGGCTGAGCAGTGCTTAGCCCAACTCGATTTTGTTTTGGAAGCAGGACAGAAAGTTCCCAGAATGCAGAGCTGTATACTGTGTGTAGCTGAGGGCACATCTAGCAATGAAAGTAATAGTTTGTTTGGACCAGCTTGGTCCAAACAAATTATTTAACCTTCAATAAGACATGGGAGATCAGCTTTAAACCATCCCGACTGGTTCACTTTAAGTGCAATTAAGCAGATTTGCGTTATCTGCATGTAAAACCTTGGTGACTGATTCACCAAGCTGACATTATTTCCTCTCATGGTTACTGATTCATACATTTTTTTTGTCTTGCAGTCTTTTGGCACTTTTAAAGTTCACAAATTGTTTGGTAGCTTGTTCACTAAAATTTCCAGAATCCACAAATATTCTCCTAAGGCTGTTGCTAAAAATAACTGAATGGGCTAAATTTACAAACTGATTAAAACAAATTGCATTCAGTAGTACAATCAACCAACCAACTTCTGGTTTTGTAGTTTATTTGCTCAGTATCTGCCATGCAGTGTACAATCTGAAACGTGTGTGTTTGTATGTAGTTTACTGCATGACAATTTTTACAGTTTATTATCACCTGTGCCCTTGATGATAGTTGCCTTCACTGCATGGTGGTCATACTCAGCCAACTCAACTAATAGGATTTATATGAAACCTTTAAGGGGCAATCCAACCAATGCACACAATATCATTTAATAATGGTCTTGAGCTAAAGCTGAACACCAAACAGATATAAAAGGCACATAATAATGCATCAAGAAAGAAAGAAAGAAAGAAAGAAAGAAAGAAAGAAAGAAAGAAAGAAAGAAAGAAAGAAAGAAAGAAAGAAAGAAAGAAAGAAAGAAAGAAAGAAAGAAAGAAAGAAAGATAAAATATTAAACTGTTGTAAATACATTGTATAGCGGAGTGGGAAAAATAGCACAAGGAACTAGTTCTGCTGTGCTCAAGTGCGTACAAAGAGGGTGCTGATAGGAGGATAAAGTAGAGCATCACAGAGTTGAGCCTGTTTGCTGATTCTCCTTCACTGCCTAGTCATAGGCAGGGGGCAGGAACACCTATTGTATTACTTACCTGCAGTGGGGGGAATTCAAGTCCTCTGCCCTGTCAAACAGGGTAGGATGGGTAAAAATTACAAATTCTTGGGCAGGTAAAACTTATTATTAACAGATATGTACAGTATTTATCTGTCTTCCTGGAGTTCAGCTTTAGATCCAAACTAGTAATGTTCACCTTGTATTTGTATTGCTGGGACATTACCCTTGGTGCATATGCACTAAATTCTTAAGTAAATTTAGCCCAAAGTATAACCAAGTTTAAGTTTATTCACGTTAACATTTAATCACCTAACCGACATGCATAATATAAAAAATGAGTGCTATACACATAGTATATTACTTAAACATTTAAAACAGTATGAAAACACCCAATGCACGTTTGGACATCCCTTAATCTTTATTAGGTTTTCCCTGAAAATTACACTGTTAAACACAGTACTAGGAATATCTTTTATGAATAATTCCAGACCCTGTTAATTATTAGGATTTTATGATTATAATTTTTTTTTTGTGTTACTTATGGATCTTTATCTCCCTTATCATATATTACTTTGACTCACAGGCTGGTCTCCCTCCCTAACTTCTTTACTAACAAGCGGTGGACCTGTTCCCCTGGGAGACAGGTCCACCCTTCTTCACCAAGCTGCTGCCCAGGGAAATGTCACTTTATTGTCAATGCTGCTTAATGAAGAAGGACTGGATATAAATAACTTATGTAAAGATGGCTATACTGCCTTGTATTCTGCTGCTACCAATGGACATTCAGGTAAGATGTCAACTATTACTGTGTGTTTTTCTTCTTAGTTTCTATAGTGCTGGCCTTTACTAGTTCTACCTTTTCCTTTTTATTGTCTAAAATGTACAAAAAAAACGTTTTGGTTCTAAATGTATTATGTGTGTTGTGCTTAAGTTGTGTAGGATCTACTGGGACTGACTGGAAGCATGCTTCTGGGTCAAGTATAGAGCTATTGAGGTTGGGATGGATGGCAAGGAGCCCCTTCTTGCTATGAAGATACCAGTGTGAATACCTTGTGTGCCAAGTTGATAACAGTAGGGAAAAGGGACGACTATTTTCATAGTGACCGTATGGTGGTGAAATAGGTGCTATCTTCACACCTGTATATAATATAGGAAGGGTGGACAAACGTTTAGCAGACTGCCATACAGCAATCACAAGATCACTGTTAAGTCTAGCTGGTGATCTCTTCCCCTCATTGCTCCCATTGTACTTTGGTTTAGCATTAGCCTTAGGCTGGCCAAACGTTTTCAAATTTCTTTTACACTTTTTCCTTTAGACTTACCTTAAAGTATGTAGTGCATGGGCCTGCCTAATTGGATACAATTGAAAGTTGTTTAGTTTTGATCTCATATTATATGTTTTTTGGTAAAACTAAAGGAAAATTGTACAAGTGGATTGAACCTTTGGCCAATGGTGATTTGACTGATGAGTCCATGGCATCCATATATTGAGGAGAATAACTATAGGGAGGAGATTTCTGGAGCAACTTTGGAGAAAGTGTAAGCCCCAGCTGCATAAGGCTTCAGTTTTGTCAAAAACAATGAAAAAGATTTCAATAGTACACAGTCCTATTAAGATACTTTGCACAAGCCACAACAAAAAACAGCCATGCATATCTGTACACAATGAGACCACTGCTTATAGTCAATGAACCGTATAAGCAGCTAGCTGGAGGCAGTTCTGGCTTTTCTGAGAGAGGTTTAATGGAGATGGTGCTCTGACAGCCTCCTAAATTCCTTAGAAGGTTGCAGCTAGCTGGTGGGTTGGGGGAGCTAGTGACTCTATCTGGTTGATGTTCTGGCCTTGGCTGATGCAAGCTTTGGCTGCAAGGTACTTCAAGAATTCACCTGAATATTTTTTGTTTGGGTTTCTTTAACCCTTATTTCTTTTGGGCTATGTCGTTGCCCACCTCTCAGTTTATTGCTTTGGTACATCCCATGGTCTAAGAATACAAGTCTTATGTCCTGTACTGTAGAATTAAGATAATAGGAAATCTGGCTTACATGTAAATTGCTTATCATGGAGTATAGTACAGGTCAGAGACCCCTCCCTTCTGTGTCTTGGGCACTGCTTATTGCTGCCTAAAAAACTGTAGTCTCATGGAATGGGCCAGGTTATATAATGCATCGGTGGGCCAGGAAATGCCCATGTAAATGCATCTAAAATTGGACATGCCTCATTTTTAACAATATAGTGCAAGGCAGCACACAAATGCGAATGACCTGATTGGACTGTAATTTTGTGGCTTGTGTTTTTATGCTTTACAAAATGCACATAAAAACGTAAAGGTGTGAACCAGGCCTAAATGTTTAAAGCCTAGGTTTTGCCTAAAACGAAATCTTAAAATCATCACAAGGAACATTACTTACCCTTATTAGGATGTGTGCCTTGTGCTGCTGTGTCCTCTTTTTACCGAAAGCTTCTTCCTCCGATTCCTTCCACCCCCACCAGACTAATCTTTCGGTGCAGCAGTGGTTGATAAAACTAAGGGGCTGTGACATGCACTAATCAAGAGTACCTGACTACGCCCAAATTCCTGTCCAGCTCATCCATTTATAGAAAGTACTATGGCTTCATGAATGAAACGTGATCTATGAATAGCAAATGGGAGAATGACTGAAAGGTTCATTCATTGATTAAGCTGTACTAATATGGCTTCTATGAATAAATTAGCTGGGTGGAAAAGGTGGGCATAGTAAGGCACTCTTGATGAGGGCAAATGGCAGCTTCCTTCTGCACTGGAAGATTGTGACATGAGGTGCACCAGAGAAGGAAGATTTAGGCAAAAGGAGGACACAGCAGCAAAAGGAGTACAACTCACTAAAGGTGTGTATTGTCCCTTGTGCTGATGTTTTTTTTTTTTTTTAGGTAAACTTAGGCTTTAACCCTTTCTTAGGACAGGTACAAGGTAATTAATGCAGCCTTAATGACATTTTTCTGCTGGGAGTTTCCTTAAGAATTACCTGTGCCAAATTCAGGCAAGCATTTGCTCTAGTGTTTTTCAGGTAGTTCTTACTACCGCCACTGTAAGAATCTGTCATTATGGCAGCAACAAATTCCTAATGAATTACTGTCAGTTCTCAGTTTAAAAAACTGGCAAAAATTAAGACCAGCTCTGATCTTGTGTACAGAGTTGCGCCAGTACACAGAGTGGGCCGTGCCTATGCTGGGAGGCTGCCGTGTACTGTATGGGACAGCTTCTGCCACAGCGCTATTTCCCCTGCCTTATTTAGTTGTTGGCTGGGAGGTTGCTTGGCCGAAAGCTAAATATAAACAAAAGGGCTGGGGATATAGCCGATGCCATTACCCAAATATGGGAAATGTCCATATTTGGGAAAATACTCATCAGTGGGTGGGCAGAGCCTGATGGGGAACTGAGAGACTAGTTCCCCACCAAGTTCACTTTACTTTTAATTGACAGTGAACAGCTGTGGCTAGATTTGAAAGCTTGTATAGGACTGAATTGCGGCTAAGATCAAAAGTGAAGAGGATCTGATGGAAAGCTAGTCTTTCTGTTCCCCATCAGGCTCAGCCCACTCCTAGTATAAAACTCCTTAGCCAGGTGCCTGTCATTGTGACGGGCACAGTGACCGGGGAGGACGAGAGTGAGGAAGGAATGTTCACTGAGGAGGGAGTGTTCAGTGTGGACATCCCTTCCCCAGTGCAGACATGAACATATTGGGGTTGATTTACTAAAGGCAAATAGACCGTGCACTTTACAAAGTTGTCCTCTGCAAGTGCAAATGCTCCAAAACTTAGTAAATGAGGTAAGGCTTCACTTTGCAAAGAGTACTCAATCACATGCAAGGAAAATTTAAAAAAAACAGCATTTTGTTTGCAGACGATTGGATGATGGAAGTAAGCAGAATTTCTGCTCATTTACTAAGCTCTGGAGCAACTGCTCTTGCAGAATGCTACTGCACTTTGCAAAGCGCATAGTCTATTTTCCTTTAGTAAATCAACCCTGAGTGCAAAATCGGGCACAGCTCTGCATATAAACCAATCAGCTTCCAGTTTTTTTTTTTTTCAAAGCCTAATTGAACAAGCTGACCTTAGAAGCTGATTGGCAACCATGAGCAGCTGCACCAGATTTTGCACTCTCCAGTTTTAGTAAATCAACCCCAATGTGTTCATATCTGCACTGAGAAAGGTATGTCCACACTGAACACTCCTTCCTCAGTGCATTTACTCTTGTCCTCCCCGGTCACTGTGTCCATGTACCTGTCTGTGATAGTCCTGTCTGTCATTGTTGGGCCCCAACAGTATTCTAAAGGGTGTCTACGCCACTGTTCAAGTCAACCTTACAACTGATGAAGCACAGTACAAACAGGGTCAATTATTATAAATAAAAACAGTTACCCAGCTCCTCAAAAACAAAGTGAACAAAAGAGTGTTTTAAATTGCTAAAATTTGCAAAAAAAAAAGCATCCAGAAAGGTAAGCCTATTTTTTTTAAGTTATGCTATGTAAATTGGGACATGTAACAAATATGAAGTAGTTGTTATTCCAATTTGAGTTCAAGAGTGCAAATACACTTTAATACTGGGCACTTTCAACCCTTTCCTGCCCAGGCCAATTTTCAGCCTACAGTGCTGTCACGCTTTGAATGAGAATTGCGCGGTCATGCAACACTGTACACATATTACATTTTATCATTTTGTTTTAAGACAGAAAGAGCTTTCTTTTGTTGGTATTTAATCACCACTGAGGTTTTTCGTTTTGGTAAGCAAAGGAAAAAAATACCAAAAATTTTGAAAAAAAAATAAAGGTTTTTCTTAGTTTCAGTTATAACATTTTGCAAATAAGTAATTTTTCTTTTTCACTGATGTGTACTAGTGAAGTTGCACTGGTGGGTACTGATAGACTGCACTGATAGCACTGATAAGGCTGCACTGATGTTTACTGATGAGGCTGATCTGATGTGCACTGATGAGGCTGCACTGATAAGGAGGCATTGATGGGCACCGATAAGCTGCACAAGATGGGTACAGATAAGGCTGCATCGATGAGCCGGCACTGATCTGCACTAATGGTCACTGATTCGCACTGATAGGGCTGCACTGATAATCAGGGCGCTCACTGTGCCCTGTCAGCCTTGCCAGTTACCAGCTCTCTTTTCCTCACACAGAGACACTGATAACCGGCTAGTCTATTTACATGTGACCAGCCGTGATTGGACACAGCTGATCATATGGTCAAGGGCTTCTGTGATTGGCCCTTTATCACAATTTGTGATCAGCTGTGTCTAAAGGGCACAGCAGTCACAGAGCACGCTGGGGAAGGGTGCATTGGAGGCACAGTTCTGGATTGACATCCTCCTAGCTAGTGTGGGCAGGAAGGGGTTAAGAAATCTAGCGTAAGAGGGTTTCTAAATGTTTGACTATCTACTGTATCTTTTTGCTCTTATCTACAGTATCCTAAAGTGGAACTAAATCCTCCTATCCTTTACAGCCAAGGAAGCTGCCATCTTATCCTCTGTTTGATCTGCAATTTCCATTGCGCTGTGAATTTGATCAGCTATGACACCAGCCATTTGATGGTTTGACAGTTCTGTTGAGAGCACAAGCAACTGTGACAGTTATCATTCATGGCATGTAACTGAAACCATTAAATTGTTGGATTTAGTTCCACTTTAAGTATGTAATGGTGTTGACTACACTCGTTTATGTAACTACATAACACATTTCTTTGTGAATTATATTGTACCATTTTCTCACCCCCTATTTTTGTTCCCATGCAGACTGTGTAAATTTGCTGCTGATGTCAGGAGCTCACGTAGATGCTACTGTTTCAAATGGCTTTACAGCCTTATGTGCAGCAGCTGCTCAGGGACATGCAAAGTAAGAGACCTAATATTCAGACTTATTTTACAACACTTAACAGCCTTATTGCAGATGTTTTTTTTTTCAATTGCCCATTAGAGTTTAAGACAGGGCAAGATATTAAGTTATGATGAAATTCAGGACAGCCTCTTAACACTGCATTTTTCTACACCCGTAGAAGTTTGATTGCGCTAACTGATGATGTTGGTAACAGCTCATACAGAGACATTGCTATAAATGTGTATAGAAAACCAGAAGGGTATTATAATGGATCTAACTATCTAAAGATAAGATTGCAGAGCAACAGGAAAACTGTTCATGGATGGTCTGACTGGTTTATTTTCTGCTATAACAAAACTAAAAATCTTTAACTATAAGCTACTATAACTATATAGAAAATAAATATAAATAAGTACCAAAGATACACCTAAGCACTTAGCAACTCAACAATGAACCAGTTCTTTAGCTGAAATCACATGCCTTAAAGAGTAATTCCACTATTGTTGACAAAAAAAAAAACATTCCCCTCTGGTTAATCAATATACATTGCACAGATTTTAACCTTGTAGCAGATTCCTACCTGTTTCTACTTTGAAGAAATAGCTGTTTGCTTGACCATGTCCTTTGGATACTGGTTCTGAATGGTAGAGACTGGTTTATTATAATCAGCTGGTGTTCTGATGAGAGAATCTGCAGTGTCTCCATCCCTTTATAACAAATTAACCTTGGGGGGTTTCTTACTTTCTTGCATAAATGGAAAAATCACAATTACACAAGCAGGAAACCATATTTTTGGAGGGGTTCTGTACCATTGTTGTACAGAACGCATCCAAGTTGCCATATTGCAATGCATTTTACAGAAAATGATAGCACTGCAGACTGAAATGGGAAGGAAGGTAAATTACAATATGGCTTGTGAAGTATTTGTAAATGCGTTATACATTTTTCTTTTTTGCTATATTTTTACCCACGAAAGTTGAGTTGCCATTTAAGTTATGCCATGATGAGAATAGTAATTGAGTGATGAGAAATACCCCGATTTGTAGGATAAACCTGGGTGTTTGTGATTTTTTTTTTATCATTTCCCTAACGCACTTTTTGTTTTGTTTTGTTTTTTTCGTTTTATATCATGGATTCACATTATTTGCTTTTCCTACCCTGAAATATAATCTCCCATGGATTACTGCACTTTTAACATTCTTGTCATTTGAACTGTTGCGTTGAGCAAGCCTGTTAACATTGTTTGTGGGGCCATACCAGGCAGACCCCCTCAATTTGTAACACTTAAATTCTAGGAAAGATAATTTAGAAAATGTTCAGGACATCTCCGCGATACATGCACATTTTCTTGTTTTGTTATAAATAATTTACGCCCATACATGCACTTTAAACATGCCAATCCTGGTCAGAAAACTGGAACACGAAAATTACATAATACATAGAATTCTATACTCCAATAATTCTTGTTAGGTGGAGTAAATCACAGATATAACATTAGGGTTTTCTACATTTGAGGTAGTGTAAAAATCAGTCGGATAGGCTTACTTTTTTACCCCTTTTAATTAATTTCACAATATACTGCTATAAATGACAAGCCGTATCGACATTCTGTTAACAATGTACTGGATGTGGACCATACAAATGTTTATAGTTAACTTTTTTTGCCCTTAGATGTGCAGAAATGTTGCTTGCATACAATGCTGACATTAATTATGCTGATGGAGGAAAATCCCCTTTATATCTGGCTTGTACAAATGGACATTTTAAATTAGTTAAACTCTTGCTGGACTCTGGAGCTGATCGAAGTACTGCAGCCAATGTGAGTATACCCTAAAGTGATACTAAAGTCTCATTTTTTTTGTTAAAAATAACAAACATATTATACTTACCTGCTCTGTGTAGTGGTTTTGCACAGAGCAGCCCAGATCTTCCTCTTTTCGGGTTCCTCTTTGGTGCTCTTGTCTCCTCCCTATGGGGAACCCAAGCTGAGCCACGGCTCCCTGTGTCCATTCAGATACAGAGCTGTGGCCCCAGCCCCTTTCTCTCCTCATTGGCTGACTGACTTTGATTGACACTAGTGGGAGCACATTGCGCCGCGCTGCTGTCTCAGCCAATGAGGAGGGGAGTTCAGGGCAGCCAAGACACTCCTGCAACATCGCTAGATCTAGCTGGACCTCTGGTAAGTATTAGGGGGGCTGCTTCACACAGAAGACTTTATATCTTAATGCAAAGAATGCACTTATGTACTTATGAATTTACAACAACTTTAAGCTAATTAAAAATTAAAAAGGGCTCCCTACTGCAAATGTTTTTGTTGGGTTTATAGGTTTGCATAATAAAGGTACAAAGAGAGCATGTTGTTTGAAATTCCAGGGCTAAAGCTGGCCATGAACTAGTAGATTTTCCAACAAATCTTTGTAAAAACATTTGTTTGTACATGCATATAAAAACTATACATCCACTACTGAATGGCCCTGTAATATTTTTTTCATGAAATTGTCTCTTACTGTGTTTTTCTGCCTCCTCACGTCCTTCACAAGCTCCTGAGCCCCTCCTTTTGTCCCCTCACTTCAGTTTGTTCGAAACGTACAGCACATGTTAGTTGCAGCCATGAGCACTGCTCTGTGCACACTACACAACCCCTACTCCAGAGTCCCTAGTCCATCTCAGAAGTGAAAAGGTGAGGGTGGCTATGCTTCTACTTATAGTGGGACCATGGAGAAAAAATGTAGCCACCCTCTAACAGGAAGTTGGATCACAGCCGCAAAAAAAAAAAAAAAAAAGGAATTTGGTGATTTGGAGGAGGCTGAGAGCATAGTACTTTTCTGATTAAAGAATAAATACTTGTATTGTATATATTTTTTAACCAGATTTTAGTGTCACTTTAACATAAATTTGGAGTGAATGGACTTTCCTAAACAAAACCACATACACTTTTCAAAATGTGTCCATTTGATATTTGCCCTATTATGATCATTATGTTGATAAATATAAATGATTAGAAATTAGATAAAGGACCAATGTATCTTTTCAAGTTGCACGTCTTACCTTCAGTCTTGCAGAATTGTACTGTCTTCTCTCCTGTACTACAATTGCTTTCTTTGATTTCAATGCACACCGGGAGCTTCCCACAGTGTGCATTAGAATCTGCAGAAAATCAGATAGAGCCTGCCTTTTTTCCGAGCTGGAGGACATCCAGCATCATCCAGCTGTTTCCTTCCCTTCCAGACTGCCACTGGCTGCCACTTTCATTCATTGGATTTCAGTTCTTTCAATCATGGGGGTTCAGCATCACATGTGGATGTTACCTAGGGTTTGCATGCAAATGCAGCCTTTCATAGAAACACCCGAATTTCCAGACGAACATCCACACACCAAAGCATTTTGATATTTACATAACTCATTCAGCAGCCAGCCCATTGCTTGCAATATGACTAAGGAATTAGGAGAGAGGTACATTGTGATGTTTTCCAAAAGCTGTGTACAGCACCTTGTCAGCCCCTCACACCAGCCATAATCTGCCTACATTGCAAATAAAATTACAAGGATTTACTTGAGCTATATCCAAAGCCAATTATTTTTATTATTGGTATCCCATTAGGGATATTTCGCTTCACTTCCTGTCCTGTGGACTCAACAGGAGGTCAGAGGATATGTATCTAATGTTAGGGGTATCCCCTCTTAGACAGTTGTTATGGGTGCACGTTTCTCCTTTAAAATATTTCTCCCATATTTCTATTCTGGTAGCAACCTAAAATATTGGATTTACCCTGACTTTCATTCCTGGTGTCAGGACAAGAAGATCTCCCTAACAGGGACTTAACAACAGAGCAAGTAATAAAAACAAGACAGTGATTCTAATCCCTCACTGTTTTATCCCAATCGGAAAAACAAGTTTGACCTTTAGTTACAGTTAAAGGATTTAATGCATTTTGATGGAGGGGATGGGAAGACTTTGAATGTTACAAATATATACCTTCCTCTAAGATATAAGTAAGTATATTTAACAAATAACATTGGTTTCTGTTAAAAACCAGAGAAGCCACCCTCTCCCACTATGGAGTCTGATGCAATGCCCTGGTGCATTCCACTGTCCAGCATGCTGTGAGAGGGCATCCCTGAGGAAACCTAGTGTCCATGAGCCTGTCCTTTTATGGGGGAAAGCCACTTTGTCTAACTTAATAAAGTGTTGCCTGGGAGAGGGAACTCTCACCAAACCTAATTGAGATAAATATCCTCATTTGTTAGCTCCTCTGAAGAAGTGGACTTTGTTTCAGGAAACAATTCAAGAAGATCATCTATAAGCACTTCTAGGGATTGTTACACATGTGAACTATAATGAGCACATACGAGTCTGCGTGGCTCCAACTGGAATTGTGAGGGTAAATAAATGAATATGTTATACATACCTTTTTTAAAGAGGCAAGCCCAGCTAGTATTGGCAGTGGTAAATCATGAACAGTCCAAGCATTTTTAATCCAGTAGGACTTTGTACAGCAGGTCCATAGCTTAAAGTGATTGTAAAGTCTATTTTTTTTTTTTTAAATAACAAATATGTTATACTTACCTGCACTATGCAGTTGGTTCGGCACAGAGCATACTGGATCCTCCTCTTCTCAGGTCCCTCTTCGGCTCTCCTGGCCTCTCCCTAATGGTGAGTGCCCCCACAGCAAGCAGCTTGCTATGGGCACCCGAGTCGAGTCACAGCTCCCCATGTCCATTCAGACATGGAGCCACAATCCAGCCCCGTCCCTTCTCTCTCCTGATTGGCTGAATGCTTTTGATTGACAGCAGCAGAAGCCAATCACGCCACACTCCTGTCTTGGCCAAAGAATCGGGGAGTCCCAGGCAACATCCTGCAACATCGCTGGATAAAGATGGGCTCAGGTAATTATTAAGGGGGCTTAAGGGGGCTGCTGCACATAGAAGGCTTTTTTATCCTAATGAATAGAATGCTTTTACTGCTTTTACAATCCCTTTAAAGTTTAAACAAAGAATACATATGCTCATCTGAGGCACAAGCTAATGTCAGGTTGGTTCTGACTAGTGGGTTCCTCAAAACAGGCAGGCAGTATTCCTAACCATTTTTAGGGTTCTGTCAGCAGTCGGACTTTTCACTCTGCAGCAGGCTCTTACAGCAGAGAGAGTAATAGAGAAAGAGCCCTGAGGATGTCAGCCCACATATATAAAGGCCTGTGGAATGCTGAAATTATTAGGGGTCTGATGCTTTAAAGTTGCTAATGCAGTACAAGCATGTGTGTGCCTAATGGCAGGTACAATAGGACCAAGGCAGGGAAGAGGAGCACTAATTCTTGTTCCTATGGAGCTGCCATTAGGTACACACATGCTTGCACTGCAATAGCATCATTGAAACAACACAACGCAACTTGCAACTGGCAATATAGAGTGTCTTGTTTTATAGTTACACATGTCATGTTTTTTATGTTCATTTTTGCAAAAAGAATTTGTGCGTGAGTGTTTTAGGATTTGTTTACAGTATTTGACATGTGCTGCTTTTGGAGAATATATGCTGTCTCCTAGCTGGCTGCCCCGCTGATCTTTTTAACCACTTGTTTCTGTCCTATCTGCAGTTGAGTCATTTATTGCTATTAAAGAGGTCTGGCTACCAGGTAAAATGATGACCTAGGAATGGATTCCCTCCCAAAGTTGTATAAAACCTCCGGGTTTAAGGACCCAGAGCAGGATTTACTGTATTAATATCTTAGTGCTGGAGCCTCCTGGCCCTTTAAGAGGTTTGGGATGCTGGGAGATGGTTTAAGTTCATGTGACTGCCATGAATGACTGTCACGGCGGTCACATGATAAGAAAACTCCTGATCGCAAGCAGCGATTGGGAGCTTTCAGTTAGCCAGCAGTAACTGTGCCAGGAACGCACAGGGCCTGCGCTCTCAGCACAGCTGTATTGACCCAAATTCACGCAAATATGTGGCCGCTTGGCGCTAAGGCCCAGACGCCGAGAGACGGCATATTTTCATACAGCCTACACCAAGGGGTTCAAATTCTAAGAAAACCAAGAAGTGTTCTATGTATCAGTCAAAAACTCTAGGCCTCCCACCATGTGTATGCGAAAAACCTTGTTGACACATGCACACTGTACTGGTCACAAAAACACTGTTTGGAGGTTTTTACTAAGAGTACCAAATATATCTCTTCTGATGGTGGGCTGATCCTAAAAGCTGCAGAGAATATCAAAACATAATTCTATATTGCCATTCTCTACAGCATTTCCTTGTGAGCCTAGGGCTGATTGAAGACATAACCCCATGGTCTTGCTGCACTAAACTCACAGAAATGTTATTATTATTTTTTATTTTTTTTTTTAAACAAAATACATTTTTGTGTTTCATATACATTCTTTGCCCCTTAGAAGAAGGTACTTTTGATACCAATAAAGTTTTAGTTCATTTTATGAATATTTATTTGGAACTAAAAGGATGTATGTGGGTATGTTGGGAATATAAGATAGATTGTGGGATAGACAGAAAGTTTGCAAAAGGAGGAACTCAAGTTCTCACATCAAGTCATTCCCTTTGTTATGTGTAAACCAATAATATTCAGACTGAGAGAACTGAAATACATTCAAAATGCATGTGAAAGTTTGTTTGGTGAACTAAATGTATAAAACTAAATAGTAAAAAACTAAGTAGTACCAGTTCCTTATTGTTGCTATTATTGTCTGCTAATTTGAAGTTGTCTTATGTGATATATTAAGTGCTTTATCTTTTGAAAGAATGGCTGGACACCAGTTCATGCTGCTGCAGATTCTGGAAACAGCGACTGTCTGAAACTCCTTATGTATTATGCAAGTTACTTTGATACCAGTGAGGAGATTGATCTAAAGAACAATGACAGCTGTAACCTCAGACCTGTTATTTCTGCAACTCTTCTCAATAGTACAGACAGTGAGGGATGGACGGCCGCTCATATAGCTGCGTCAAGAGGATTCAAGGTAGTTTTTAAAGATTTTCTGTGTTAACAGGAGTGTATGATAACTGGAACTATTTGAAAGATGTTACATTTGTAGATGCTCAAAGGTATTGATAACCTTACGTTGCCTTTGTTTAAATAATAAGCATTAAGTCAGTTTGCTTTACGTGTTTATGTATGTATGTATATGTGCCCGAGGGATGATTACAGATGAGGTGATGTGACAACCTTGTTTTAATACATAAATGTGTCTGTATGTGTCTGTAGCTCCACCCTTGCCTGAAGCCCAATTTATAGGTGTTCCTATGGGGGCCTACAGCACAGCACTGAAATCACTTCGCCTTCATTCTGCAGCTTTACCATCTAATCTTCCAGCTTTTGGTCTCTTCTGATCTACCCCTTTGCCTTGTACCCCAGGGGAAAGACTGAGGTCAAACCCATCTGCTGGCTGCCAGTTATTCTAAGGAGAGAGAATGGCATAGTAGCTGGTGCCACCTTTCCTGTGTGCCTGTCAGTCAGACCTCATTTTAGATTTGTCTCCTTGTTAGCAGCGTGGTCAGACAGTGATAGGTTAAGTGGGCTCACTGTCAACCATTTTAGCTCAACAACCACTGCATAGACCTGAATGGGAACAAGTGCTATGTGCTCTGGGCCCCCTGAGTGACTGAACATTCTTTCTAACTTTTGGTGTTACCTCCTTTTTAATAGCTTCACACCCCTCATCCATATCTTAACATTTCCCAGCACAGATCCTGGCCAAGTGAACACTGTAATGTCATTGTGGTTACATTATATTCTTTATCAGCAAGCATTACAAACATTAGTTTAAAAAGAAATAATAGAGCTGTTAAAGAGGTTGTAAACTCGTATAAATTTTTTTTTTTTTTTTTTACACCCTGCAAAAGAAACACATAATAAGCTAGTATGCATCGCATATTAGCTCATTATGCAATACTTACCTCAGAACGAGCCCCCGCCGTGCCGCTCACTCACCTCTATGACGGGTGACATGTCTAGTCGCCCGTCTTCCGGGATCGCGGCATCCGGCCATCTGATTGGCCGGAGCCGGGGTGACGTCACTCCCGCGCACGCGCGCGGGAGCCGACAGTCACGGCACGGGGCTCTGAAGGAACGGCACGATCGGCCGTTCCTTCAGAGCGCATGCGCCAGTGACGTCACTGGCGACATGTAAGGTAAATATCTCCTAAACGGTACATGTTTAGGAGATATTTACAGTACCTATAGGTAAGCCTTATCATAGGCTTGCCTATAGGTACAAGTTGTAGAGGAGGGTTTACTTCCTCTTTAAAGTAAAGTGTTTTTTTTTCACATTTTTTGTCAATTTGTCAATGGACAATAAACCAAAAAACAAGAGTATTTATAAAATAGTGTTCAAAATAATTTCCCTAAAAACAGTTCAGTATTAAATTAGGTAAGGAAAGTACAATGTATCCAGTGAATAATGCCTGGTTATCTAGGCATCTATGACCCCCTGTAACAAAATGGTTAAAAAACTTAATATACATCAATAATTATTGAAGCCATTACTTTTCTGCAGTCTCAGAGGACTACTGCTTGCTGTGTATGACAGGTGTTGCACCCAGTCCTCTGAGTCAGGTAAATCTTCCCAACATTTGAATCATAAGTGGCGGTTGCACATATGTACAGTATGTGCCCTAAAGGTCTGCTAAATGGCAGGAACAGTTTTTTATACATTTTTCAAGATGGTAGTTGGGTGGATTTGTATTGTCGTCTTAAGCCTGATCAGAAAGCAGCAGAGCTAATGTATGAGCAAGTTAACAAAAACAAGTACTTTCTTCACACGTAATTACTATAATAATGACTTCCTGCGTGCTGGTATCCAGGGTTCAGTTTCCTTTGTTCTCACTGATGACATCTCTATAGTTTCCTCTCAGTAGGGAAGTTAAAATAAGTCTCATCTGTGGTAATGGCTAATACCTCCAAAGTGCAGTGATCCATTCTTAAAGACTTTTCATGCTTTTGTTAAATGCAGATGGGTTGTCCTCAGCAATAATGGCCCATATGAAATGTTTGTGTGTCTCTTATTTGTATTTGCATGTAAAAGATGGCAAGCAGAGTACGACTAATCTGAAAACTGTTTTTAGAAAGTATTGGCATAGAAGCTTTTCATTGATTGTTGCTGCTGTTTACTCTGCTTTCTATACTGCCACTCATCTATTGTTATTAATGGTAGATTACACATAAATGTTTTCCCTTAAGATGCATATTTTGATATAGGTGTTTTGCACTAGCAACAGGTAAAGTTGATAAGTTCTTGAGATAGGGATTGGTTGTAAAACTGCTTTGGGAGGACCCGCTACATTGTTCTCTCGAACTTGAGGTGTAGCAGCAGCAGTTCTGATACCATATTATCTCCATATGCGATGATAACCTGACTTCATATGGTCTGGTGGCTGGAAGTGCTCTTTATCATCCTACATTTTGAGTGATTTCTGATTAAATGCCATGCTTGCATGGCCATGTGAGACATCATGAAACTAATAATACTGTGGGCAGTTAGGGATCTCACTGGATCTCCAGGGTTCACTGCCGTCTTTGCCATGATGAATCTAATGAAAAAGATATAACATGCTTCTAGTCTAAAAATATATCGAAACCCGAGAGCAAGAATACAATATATTGCAGCATACCAGTTCTTAGAGGTGGTTGCTACATTAGTTGTTTTTTTTTTTTTTCATGCCAAATAAATTTTTCGCAAGTACAGAAAATACCTGCTGATCTTGTAAGAAATTAATTGTCCTTGTAACTGCTGTGCGCTAAACTGAAATCTCAAACAATGCTATTAGCCTTCCCATTTTTCTTCTCCGGAATGCAAAACACCTTTATCCTTTGTTATGGAAACACGTTTAGGGAGAGGTGTTTTAAGCCCAAACCAGGAGAGCAGAATGAATGACAAAGCTCAACATCAGAAACAGAGATGGCATTTAGGTGCTATCCCATTGAGTTCTATTGGACCATGTGTTCTGAAAGAGCATCAAAGATGCAGCATGCAGGACTTTAATGTGATTGCAAGAAAACTCATGGTCTAATAGAAGTCCATGGGATTGAGCCTAAAACCATGTGTAAAACGCACATAGAATTGTGCTGTGCCCCAACCACAGTGCACTGGTGTGAACCCATCCACGCAGGCAGGATCTTTTGGTGAAAACAAAGGAAAAAAAACCTGAAAAAGGAAGCAATAAAATCATCACATCTAAGGACTGGTAAGATGCAATATAGTACATTTTTGTTTTTCATTTTAGATTTATTTTATTACATCCCGGCTCCCTCCCAGATAGCAAGAAATTGAGCTTCAAGTTTAAAAATGACTTGCTAAGCTATTACTAGACTTGCCAGGCTTCAAAAGTTTGTTCCACAATTGCAACAAGTCCGCATTGCATAACTCCAGATGACCTTTCTTTGCAAACATTTTGCAAGTCTGCTGCAAGTTCTGATTCAGTTATGTTTTGCAATAGTTATCTCACCACAGGGGTCACTGTGGCTGAAATTTCATTCTGTAAACTTTAAAAGCTCTTGCTGTAGACTCATCATTGCAACTTTGCTCTTGCTAGAGACTTGCCACGCAAATTTGCTACAAATTCAAAAAGTGTCAACTAGAACTTGTGCTCCAAGTGCTCTGCAAGTGTACACCTTGCTAGTGAAAATGTGCAGCAAGTTAACAGAATTACAATTCAACATTGCCACAAATGTGTGGCAAGTTATCCTTGCTATCTGAGCTTCCATGACCTGAATGTTGCAGTTGATGCTGGAATCTGCCCTGTTTGTTCTATTTGTGTATGTGTATGTTCACCCTGTATTTTAAGGAAACAATCCACTACAAGAAACTTTGACCATATAATGTTTATATACTTCTTAAAGTGTTTGTAACCCTAAAAAAAAAAAAAAATGTATGGTCCCTTTCCTATAAACCTAGCTGATCTTTCCAGTTTCTTCCCTCCCCCCTGTACACTGACCACGGGTATCATGGCTGCTGAGCCATGACACCGTAGTCAGTGTACATGCCTTCTTCACCCGCAGCTCTCCTGTCTGCTCTCCTATGTCCTCCTCCCCCCTCCCCTCCCTGCCTGTCAGCTCCAGTGTGTGATCCATGTCCTCCCCGCCCCTCCCCTGCTGCTATACAATGTAAAAAAACAATCTGTCCTTTGTAGAATCCTCTATATTATAACCTGTAATATTGCTTAGTGCCTTTGTTTTATAAAAATGATGCGGCGCAATACCTTATTGAAGACCCCCGCTAAGCGGTCAAATGACCACCCGAGGGTCTCCTCCTCTCTCTCCCGGCTGACATCAGAGAGAACCTCAGCCCCTCCCTCTGCAGTCCTCGGAGCAGGGCAGGAGAGCTCCGGGACATCAGCTGACTGCACAGCGGCGCTTCAAAATAAGGTATTGTGCCGCATCATTTTTTTAAAATAAAGGCACTGGGCAATATAAAAGGTTATAATAGAGGGGATTCGACTAAGGACCCATAATGGCTTAACAACCACTTTAATTCAGGCTGTATCCTTTACATCATTTGTTAACAAGTGTTCTGGCATCACTGGTAATAACTGCCTTTCGTTATGTAGAAAAAGTAATGTCACTCTGGGTCAATGGTCGGAGAGATTTTTCAAAAATTAAGAACATGGTAGTTGGAAGCTGTAGTAGTTGCTTTGTGCACTCCATTGATTTCAATGGAAAAGGCATCAGAGAAAAATGCATAGGTGTGAATTCAGCCTTAATATATTTTATTTATTGCTTGGGCTTGCAAATGTATGAATAAATATAAAAAGATAGAGGAATATGATCCGAAGCAAACACAGTGACGTGCCTCCATCCCTATTGGTTAATGCAAACAGAAAACAAAGGTCGTGGGACTATAAATGAGGCAGGTCACGAACTAATATATGAAAAAATAAAATCTAAACGTAATGATTTATTATACATACAGTAAGAGATACAAATGTTGACATCAGTTACAAATTTGATGCAGACATGTATACAAAAAAGGTTGACACAAAAAATACATGTAGTAAAGACAATGTTATAATAGTAATAAGATATATACAGTAAAAAAGTACATGGTCGCCAATAAATGTTGCATCTATGCATCTAAGTAGCTCTACGCATTTCTGTTTGCATTAAGTGCATAAATAACAGTGAGTTCTTGCTTTCTGGCCAACAGCATTATCTTAGAGCAGCTATTTAGTGCTGCTACATTTGCACAGTCCTAAAAAATCCATCTGTTTTGCTGAATTTCTTTCTGTTTTTTTATGCTTCAAAGCCTTGTTATTCTTTTTCATCCAAAGTGAAGAGCAGCTAAATGTTAAATCACAAGGTCATTTTTACTTTGTCTAATATCTAGCATCCTTCGAATACTGCCAAAACTAATTTAAAAAAAAATTATAAAATCTGTGACTGTAGATGAATACAGAAAAAATACTCTGGCAGTTTACAGATCCAACTTTACTAGGTTTGAATCCTCTAAACTGCTAATTGTATTTTTTTATTACATTTTCTTTACATTTTCCATTGAAAAACACCATAGCCAGGTGTATAGGTTGCCTATCATAGTTTACTGTAAAGTAAACCTGGCAAAAATCTTTACATTTTCTAATAAATTGAAAAACACCATAGCCAGGTGTATAGGTTGCCTATCATAGTTTACTGTAAAGTAAACCTGGCACAAATCTTTACATTTTCTAATAAATTGAAAAACACCATAGCCAGGTGTATAGGTTGCCTATCGTAGTTTACTGTAAAGTAAACCTGGCACAAATCTTTACACTTTCTAATAAATTGAAAAAAAACATAGCCAGGTGTATAGGTTACCTATCATAGAATACTGTGAAGTAAACCTGGCACAAATCTTTACATTTCCTAATAAATTGAAAAACACCATAGCCAGGTGTATAGGTTGCCTATCATAGTTTACAGGAAAGTAAACCTGGCACAAATCTGTGAAATTCTAATAATAATCAAAATACATTTGAACAGCTATACGTGCAGTAAAAAACGCATTTCAAAACTATCAGCAGATGTGGAGATTTCGGTTTCTGAATCCCAGCCCTGCCCCTCACAGACTCCCTTTTGAAACATGAGGCTTATAGGGAGGCTCAAGAGGCAGAAACGGCTTGGGCAAAGCTCAGCTTTTACTAGAATAGTGTTGATTTGTGCTAATTAAACTGCCTATATTTCTGGATCTTTGGAAAGTGTTATTTTATCCCCAACAAAATGCTTACTTTTTCTGCTCTTCTCATAGAGCAGTGATGGCGAACCTTGGCACCCCAGATGTTTTGGAACTACGTTTCCCATGATGCTCATGCACTCTGCAGTGTAGTTGAGCATCATGGGAAATGTAGTTCCAAAACAGCTGGGGTGCCAAGGTTCGCCATCACTGTCATAGAGTCTCCATCATAAAACGTCACAATTCTCACAAGCCAAAAGATACAGGTATTTTGGGGGTAGAGAGGTATTGATGACCTGACCAATATTTATTTCAAATGTAACAGTTGGAGTTACAGGCTTTGGTATATCTCTGTTTAGTGTGGACATGCTGATTAGGCCTTAATCTTCTGTTCTAACTAATCTGATCTCTCCAGGATTGCTTAGAAATCCTGTGTAGTCACTCTGAGTTGGAGCCAGAAAAGCAAGACAAGTGTAACAGGACAGTTCACGATGTAGCTACAGATGACTGCAAACAGCTCCTGGAGAATTTGAGTGAGTGAACTTTACTCTTTATTTGTCCTCTCAATCTGGTGGCTTGACATTTAAGCTGTATAGCTCTCACATAGTCGGAAAGTCTTACCACATAATCCTATTACTGTCTGCAGGAAAGATTATCATCACTTTATCTTCAGATGGAGACGCACTAAATTTCAGAAGGCATTCAGGATCTAAAGCTGCCAATAAATAGCTCCAATTTTCATCGGGAATCTTCTGAAATTTGAGCTGTGCGCTACCCTGTTGGTGCCACCTGACTTGATAAAAGTACATTTTCCAAATTGACATTTGTTAAAGGAGCCAGGTGGAAAATTGTCAACTGAACAATGGCTGCATTCGATCAGATGAAGTCACTGTTTAGGTATTCAGCAGCCGCTGGTCTTGCAGGCTATTAAAGACGATACCCAGCAGGGTGGGCTCCTTCCTCCATGCTCAGCTTGGGCCAAACTAGAAACATTTTTGAATGCATGGCTAGCTTAAGTTTCTGTTATGCTTTCTAAAAGCAACGGTGAATTGATTGGCTCAGGATTTTGCTTGCATTTCATTGGCATATGTTTTTTTTTCGGTGTAATGCATTTTTTTTGTCACACCAAATGGCAAAATGTAGGTTAATGCAACCAAAATACACCTAGCAGGACTTTAACACATCTCACTAAAAACAACGCATTGGTGCAAATAGAATCAAATAATTGATATAACATGTTCTCATGTCTATATATTTTGCCCATACTAGTAAATGTAACCCTCAAAATGAGGATCAATGCAATAGATAGAATATTAATCATACTGTATCCATTTAATAATATTTAACAATGTTATAATTTTTACTGATATGGATCAAATCTCCTTCAATATACCTATTGACTGTCTTTTTTTTTTTAATTGTCATGAATTTCAGACCATTGAATGAGCTGACATTAGCTAGGATGGGAATGTTTTCTCTAAATATGGGTGTAGTTAGGGTTTACATAGATTATGGGTGGTGGTTCATGTTTTTCCAATTTTAGGATTAACATGTGGAGTATTCCTTCATTGTGCACATTTTCCACTGGCAAATTCTCCCATACCAATAACACAATTGTAATCTTTCTACTGTGTTCTGCAGAGCATGGTCACAACAAATGTTCAACACACTGTACATGGAAAACACTGTTAAGGTCCAACAATGACTTGTGCTCTAGGGAGTTAGGAAGAATTTCTCCTTCTTTACTACCCCGGGGCCAGAGGGCTTTTGATTATACCTTTAATTAAAGGGAACTTACATGATATAGAAACTAGATGCAACTAATACCATAACTATCCAATCCTGCACCTTCTCAAGATGTAAATGTTAAGCTTACTTAAAAGCTGTTCTGGGTCTCACTAATAAGACTGAGCCTACCTACTATGAATGCCTTATTTGTAGAATGATTTGATTTGTATTTTTTTCTGACAGTTGAAGACAGTAGTATTTTAACCCTGACTGGTCATATATAATAAAATAAATGACAGAATAGTCCACTATAGCATCAGAAAAGGGGACAGGTTAATAGAACCATTATAAAATGTGAAAGTATGAAAAGTGCATCTGTAGTCACCAGATTTCAGTAGTAATTCTAAAGACAGGTCAGGAAAAGAGCTGGATTCTGATTGGATGCTGTAGGCAATGTAGAGTCTTTTTTCCTTATCCTCAATAATTGCATGGGGAAGGAATGTGTGAATCTCAATTACAAGAAATGTAATTTTCTTCCAGATTCCCTCAGGATTCCCATTAGGATTTCTCTCGATGATAATGTTCGGCTATGCCACAGCGCAAGTGATTTTGAAAGCGAAGACATCTGCTACCTTCGCATCCATAAACATACAACCTGGGATGATTTCTCTGCAGCTGTGAGTCAGGCTGTACTGAACTACTTCAGCACTATTATGTCTGATGGATGGGAGAGCCAAGAAGACTTGACATTTAATAACACTGCTGAATCCAACCTTGGCCTTGCTGCAATCACTGACTTGTCATTCAGGCTAGGTATATTCAATCCCCTATATAAGATATATGACCTGCTAAGGTTTAGTGTCATCATCATATCGGTATATATTGTTTAGCACAAAAGCCGTGTTATTTTATGCGTAAACAAGGTGAAACCGTATTTCCTGGCTAAGGCTAGCTCCTTCCACAACTGATGTCTATTTAATTTGAAATGCTGAATATGCAAGTAGTTAGAATTCACACAAGAGCCAAGCAGTTTGTAAAAATGCAGTCTCTTGCCAAGCTGTGTACCAAGTGTATAAAGTTGGAGGTCCCATAAGAGAAGGAAAATCTTTGCAGCAAGTATCCTACCATAAATATAATTATGCGGCTATGCGCTAGGAGATCCTGGGGTTATGATTCATATAGTTACATAGTTACATAGTAGGTGAGGTTGAATAAAGACAATAGTCCATCCAGTTCAACCTGTGTAGGCATGTGTGGCTGTAATCATCTCCCATACCCCTGAATGTTCTGATCCTTGAGATGTAAGTCTAAGAGTCTTTTGAAAGCCACCATACTACCCGCAGAAACCACCTCTTGTGGTAGAGAATTCCACAATCTTGTTGCCCTAACAGTAAAGAACCCCCCGCGTTGCCTGAGGTTAAAACGCTTCTCCTCTAATCGCATTGTATGCCCTCGAGTCCTCATGCAATCCCTTCGAATGAACAGCTTTTTTTCTAAGCTGGGATCCCCATTAAGATATTTATAAATTGCTATCATGTCCCCCCTCAGACGTCTCTTCTCCAGGGAGAATAAATCGAGCGATTGTAGACGCTCTTCATAGTCAAGGTCCTCCAATCCCCTAATTAGTTTAGTTGCCCTTCTCTGGACTCTCTCCAGCTCCAACACATCCCTCCTGAGGACTGGCGACCAGAACTGGACGGAATACTCCAGATGCGGTCGGACCAGAGTTTTATAAAGTGGAAGGATTATAGTCTTATCTCTGGAATGCATCCCTTTCTTTATGCATGCTAATATTCTGTTGGCTTTGGAAGCTGCTGCTTGACATTGCATGCTGTTTCCTAATCTATCATCAACCAATACTCCCAGATCCTTCTCCATTTTTGATTCCCCCAAGGGCTCCCCTCCTAACGTGTATTGTGATTTTATGTTTTTAGTCCCCAAGTGCAAAACCTTACACTTCTCCACGTTAAACCTCATATGCCATGTCGTTGCCCACTCTGTTATTTTGTCCAGGTCATTCTGCAGGATATCTGCTTCATGTTGTGAAGTTATTGCCCTGCCCAATTTTGTGTCATCTGCAAAAACTGATATCGAACTACTGATCCCGACCTCAATGTTGTTTATGAATAAATTGAACAAGGTTGGTCCCAGGACTGAGCCTTGGGGGACCCCGCTTACCACCTCAGACCAGTCTGAGTATGCGCTGTTTATTACTACCCTTTGGACCCGCCTTTTTAGCCAGTTCCGTATCCAAGAGCAAACCCTGCTATCGATACCTGCAGACCTTATTTTATAAATTAAGCGCTTGTGGGGAACTGTATCAAACGCCTTAGCGAAATCCAAGTACACCACATCCACTGGTCTCCCCCTATCTAGCTCACAGCTCACCTCCTCGTAGAATGTAAGGAGATTGGTTTGACAAGAACGCCCATTTGTAAACCCGTGCTGATTACTGCTGATGATGTTGTTGTCCTTAGCAAACTCTACAATATAGTCCCTTATCATCCCCTCCAGAAGTTTACATACTACTGATGTCAAACTGACAGGCCTATAATTTCCCGGGATATGCCTCTGGCCCTTTTTGAATATTGGAATCACGTTAGCTTTCTTCCAATCCCCTGGTACATCTCCTGTCCTAATACTGTCAGCAAAGATCAGGAACAGTGGTCTCGATATAACTTTACTGAGTTCCTTGAGTACTCTCGGATGTATGCCATCCGGTCCTGGTGATTTGTTTGTGTTAAGTTTATCCAGCCTTTCCCTGATTTCCCCCTCTGTTAGCCATGGTGGCAAGTCCTGTTTATTACTACTAACCATACAGTCATGGTCAGTGTACCCCTCCTTTTCCTGTGTAAAGACTGACGAGAAAAAAGCATTTAGCACGGTTGCTTTTTCAGTGTCCTCTGTAACCATCCTCCCATCATTGTTAATTATGTGTGCAATATGCTCTGCCTTAGTTTTTTTGCTGTTGATATATTTAAAGAATTTCTTTGGGTTTTTTTTACTATCCTCCGCTATTTGTCTCTCAAAGTTGATTTTAGCCATCTTGATTTCTTGTTTACTTTTCTTATTTGCCTCCTTGTATTGCTCGAAAGCCGATACTGTGCCCTCTGATTTATACTTCTTGAAGGCCAATTTTTTCCCCCTAATAAGTTTTATGACGCTACAGTTTAGCCAGCCAGGTTTGGCTTTGTCTCTTCTAAATTTATTTCCCATAGGAATGCACTGCAAGATGCCTTTGCCTAATATGTTCCTAAAGCATTCCCATTTTTCCTCTGTGGTCAGGGATCCCAGGGTTTGGTCCCAGTTTACCTTTTCCATCATTGAGTACAATTTTGGAAAGTTTGCCCTTCTGAAGTTTAGGGTTCTTATGTTCCCCACTTGTCTTGTTATGTTGTTATTTACACTAAATGTGATCATCCTGTGATCGCTAGAGCCCAGGTTGTCCTGGACTCCTACCTCCGAGATTATGTCTGGGTCATTAGTGAGCAATAGATCCAGGACTGCGTTTTCTCTGGTGGGGGAATCCACCAACTGTGACATGTAATTATCCAGTAAGGTTTCCGTGAATAGGCGGGCCTTCTGTGAGTGTGCAGTCCCCTCTTCCCAGTCAATGTCGGGGTAATTGAAGTCCCCCAATACGATGACTGATCCCAATTTTGCCACTTTACCCATTAGTGCTAAAAATTCCAGCTCTACCTCCTCCCCTTGGTTAGGTGGCCTATAGCAAACCCCCACAATTACTTTCCCCTTTTCTCCTTCCCTATGGAGTTCAACCCACACAGATTCTAAATCCATGCTCATCCCATCCGTAATGTCACTCCTTTCTGTCACCTTTATATTGTTCTTGACATAGAGACATACCCCTCCCCCTCTTTTTCCTACCCTGTCCTTCCGGTACACCGAATACCCTTGGATATTGGCCAGCCAGTCATGTGAGGGGTCGAACCAAGTCTCTGTTATTCCCACAAGGTCTATGTCCTCCTCATGTACTAACATTTCCAACTCATCCATTTTATTAGCTAGGCTCCTGGCATTAGCATATACACCTCTTAGTTTTAAGGAAGTTAAGCGCAATTGGCGGTTATGTTTATTCCTGTTTGGTCTGAGGTTCTCCCGCACAGACCTGCCAATTGACCTTGTGGACCTACTGTCGCTGCTGACACTACAGCTGCCTTCAGTCCTCTGCTTCCTCCTGACTGACTCTACTTCTGGAATCACGATTCATTATCGTGATTCCATCAGTAAACGTACAAGAATAAGGCATAGGCAGAGGGGGTGTTTTCCTTTTTCCTGTGAGCCTATATCAGAGGTTGACAATTAAGTGCAGAATTTAGCAACCACTCAGTATTATATAGTCCTATATGTTACTTTTCAGTATGTTGGATATTAACTCCAGCTACAGTTTAGCCAGCCAGGTTTGGCTTTGTCTCTTCTAAATTTATTTCCCATAGGAATGCACTGCAAGATGCCTTTGCCTAATATGTTCCTAAAGCATTCCCATTTTTCCTCTGTGGTCAGGGATCCCAGGGTTTGGTCCCAGTTTACCTTTTCCATCATTGAGTACAATTTTGGAAAGTTTGCCCTTCTGAAGTTTAGGGTTCTTATGTTCCCCACTTGTCTTGTTATGTTGTTATTTACACTAAATGTGATCATCCTGTGATCGCTAGAGCCCAGGTTGTCCTGGACTCCTACCTCCGAGATTATGTCTGGGTCATTAGTGAGCAATAGATCCAGGACTGCGTTTTCTCTGGTGGGGGAATCCACCAACTGTGACATGTAATTATCCAGTAAGGTTTCCGTGAATAGGCGGGCCTTCTGTGAGTGTGCAGTCCCCTCTTCCCAGTCAATGTCGGGGTAATTGAAGTCCCCCAATACGATGACTGATCCCAATTTTGCCACTTTACCCATTAGTGCTAAAAATTCCAGCTCTACCTCCTCCCCTTGGTTAGGTGGCCTATAGCAAACCCCCACAATTACTTTCCCCTTTTCTCCTTCCCTATGGAGTTCAACCCACACAGATTCTAAATCCATGCTCATCCCATCCGTAATGTCACTCCTTTCTGTCACCTTTATATTGTTCTTGACATAGAGACATACCCCTCCCCCTCTTTTTCCTACCCTGTCCTTCCGGTACACCGAATACCCTTGGATATTGGCCAGCCAGTCATGTGAGGGGTCGAACCAAGTCTCTGTTATTCCCACAAGGTCTATGTCCTCCTCATGTACTAACATTTCCAACTCATCCATTTTATTAGCTAGGCTCCTGGCATTAGCATATACACCTCTTAGTTTTAAGGAAGTTAAGCGCAATTGGCGGTTATGTTTATTCCTGTTTGGTCTGAGGTTCTCCCGCACAGACCTGCCAATTGACCTTGTGGACCTACTGTCGCTGCTGACACTACAGCTGCCTTCAGTCCTCTGCTTCCTCCTGACTGACTCTACTTCTGGAATCACGATTCATTATCGTGATTCCATCAGTAAACGTACAAGAATAAGGCATAGGCAGAGGGGGTGTTTTCCTTTTTCCTGTGAGCCTATATCAGAGGTTGACAATTAAGTGCAGAATTTAGCAACCACTCAGTATTATATAGTCCTATATGTTACTTTTCAGTATGTTGGATATTAACTCCAGCTGGTTAAAGTGGTTCTTTACCCTGAAAATAGAAAATTTTAAGTTAGAATTATAAGTCAGCACCTACAAATACTGTAGCTGCTGACTTTTAAAAACAGGACACTCACTTGTCCAGGGATTCAGCTCTGTCCTCATGTGAGCCAGCTCTTTGGCCTTCTTCGGGTCCAGGTGAAGGCATGTTTTACTTTGGGAAGCCAGCTGTTACTGCTTGCAGCTTCACAACTGGCTCCCCACTGCACATGCACAAGCTGCGCTGTCCTTTTGCACATGCCATGTCCCAGAAAGCTCAGGGGGGCGAACTTCCATTAGGATCAAAACTAGGTACCTGCCCCCCCCCCCAAAAAAAAAGAGGTGCCAAATCTGGTAGAGGTGAGGTGGAGGTGACAGACAAGTGGAACTTCCCCTTTTAGGTGAAGTTCTAATTTAGTGCAGTCTATAGATCCTCAGATGCTCTGGCACTGCAAGTCTCAGCATGGTCACTTATTACCATATGCTGAGATTTGATGTTTAGAAAAGCTTAAGCTTGGTCCAGTTCAGCTTATCAGTACATGGTTTTGTGAATGTTTGTATAAAAGGAAGACTTAATTCCTGGCCCGTTGATTAGATGAATAGTTTCCTCTCCTGCTTCACTCCTGTAAGACAGAACATATCCGTAGAGTGCTGATCAAATAACTTATGCCACGCAAGTAAAAATAGAACTTACGTCTGCAGATCAGCAGCGGTACTACTGTAAATGTAATTTGTAACTGGAGGATTAGGATGTCACTTTGGTGTTACTTTTGTAAGATAAAACTTGTACCTGAAGAGCAGTGATGTTTCTCCTGTAAAACAGGACCTGTATCTGCAGAATTCGGTGATCATACACCGAGGAGAAGCAATATTTGTAAGAGACTGATATTGTCTGTATGATTTCAGGGTGCTATGGGAGGGAAGTGGCATATACATGTAGTGCATCATTTTCATTGCAGAAGTAGCTTAGTGGCAGTAGACTGCAACAGACTGGTGCCATACTGTTACACATCATTACGATAGAAGATTTGGCAGCAATGTTTCGCCATGAAGCATTTGCGTGAACTTTTATTATGCAGCTCCGTTTAATGGCACATGTGCCCACCAACTGTCCCTGATTCTTAGGTCCAAGACTTGTTCCTGTTCATTTATATTATTGTGTCTTGGTTCACACTGTATGATAAAGCTTTTTCTTCCTACAAACAAGGATTTATTCTCTATTTACTATACAGTACAAGTCCTATGGATTTCTTTTAGTAAATATTTGATGGATGGTGAGCTGCATTTTAGTTTTCTTTCCCCCAGTTACCTGGAATGTCCTAAATGTGTTTATTATAGTAAGACCTGTGGTATGACCCACATATTGCCCTTTTTATTACCCTTTTTATGTAAGAACCAGATGACCCTCGTTCTTTAATACTGAAGGTGCATTTTACTGTAAAGATGAGCTTTAAGTGGAAGTGTACATTCTACAGTTTCCCAAAACACAGCAATATGTCACAGCCAAAGCAAGGTCTATCAGGCTGATAAATCTACTTGATTATTTGTTAATAATATTCCAATCCTCATAGTAACATTGTATTTACAATTGATGTCCCATGATCTAATACATGCCCATTTTAAAAACAAAAAACATCTTCGAGGACTAGCTATTTAGTGATATATATGCACACTTTCTCATTTGATAGTAGAAAGAAATTGTGGAAGGATGCACATAACAATACTGAGTTTGACCCTTTTTAATTTTATTTCCAGGGAACACATCCTGGTCAGTAGGGCAGATTTTCCTGCAGACACCATGGGAATTCCTAAAAATGAGCAAAGTGGATCAGCTATCTGTTTTTATGCCAGGTAAGTTTAAGTAACAACTACCCTTGTTCTTAAAACAATGCACTTTTCTAAAAGGTTGGTTGATTATTTGTTTCAGGTAGAATTAAGATATTATAGTGATGTAATAGAGTAGCTGGAAGCAGGGCTGTCTTAAGGCATGGGCACCCCTGAGCACTGCCAAGGGGCCCCAGGTGGATGCGGGCCCCATGACAGGGCCACTGTCAGGTGGTACAGTCGGGCCTCCTGTATGAGGCCTGGGCCTCATCAGTTCAGTGGGGTGACCCTGGCAGCAAGGGGAATCAGTTCATGGACAGGAGCAAGTGATCGGTGCAGCAGGGGGCAGTTACAGCCAGCCCTCCTCCAAAAAGCATTGTGAAAAAAAAAAAACAATAATTTAAACATTTTTAAAAATAATTAAAAGAAACAATAAAAACAATTGTAAAACATCATTTTAAAAAATGAAGTGGTCTCTGGCCCATACAATGTAAATGAGCAGGTTTTTCATGTGACTGGTGCCGCCTGTTACTCTATGGGCACGCAGGGGCTGTATGCCCTTAACCAGTGGTGGGATTCAAAAATTTTAGTAACCAGTTCCGATTTTCCCAGCAGAATGACCAGCGTGCCCCTTTTAATGCAGAATGACCAGCGTGCCCTCCTTTCAATGCACAGTGACCAGCGTGCCCCCCTTTCAATGCAGAGAGACCAGCGTGCCCCCTTTCAATGCACAGTGACCACAGCATTGCCCCCAATGATTGCAGAGTGCCACAGCATTGCCCTCAATCATTGCAGAGTGCCACAGCATTGCCCCCAATCATTGCAAAGTGCCACAGCATTGCCCCCAATGATTGCAGAGTGCCCACAGCATTGCCCCCAATAATTGCAGAGTGCCCACAGCATTGCCCCCAATGATTGCAGAGTGCCACAGCATTGACCGCAATGATAATTGCAGAGTGCCCACAGCATTGCCCCCAATGATTGCAGAGTGCCCACAGCATTGCCCCCAATGATTGCAGAGTGCCCACAGCATTGCCCCCAATGATTGCAGAGTGCCCACAGCATTGCCCCCAATCAATGCAGAGTGCCCACAGCATTGCCCCCAATAATTGCAGAGTGCCCACAGCATTTCCCCCAATAATTGCAAAGTGCCCACAGCATTGCCGCCAATGATTGCAGAGTGCCACAGCATTGCCCCCAATAATTGCAGAGTGTCCACAGCATTGCCCCCAATGATTGCAGAGTGCCCACAGCATTGCCCCCAATGATTGCAGAGTGCCCACAGCATTGCCCCCAATGATTGCAGAGTGCCACAGCATTGCCCCCAATAATCATTGCAGAGTGCCCACAGCATTGCCCCCAATAATTGCAGAGTGCCCACAGCATTGCCCCCAATGATTTCAGAGTGCCCACAGCATGCCCCCAATAATTGCAGAGTGCCCACAGCATGCCCCCAATAATTGCAGAGTGCCCACAGCATTGCCCCCAATGATTGCAGAGTGCCCACAGCATTTCCCCCAATGATTGCAGAGTGCCCACAGCATTGCCCCCAATCAATGCAGAGTGCCCACAGCATTGCCCCCAATAATTGCAGAGTGCCCACAGCATTGCCCCCAATGATCATTGCAGAGTGCCCACAGCATTGCCCCCAATGATTGCAGAGTGCCCACAGCATTGCCCCCAATGATTGCAGAGTGCCACAGCATTGCCCCCAATAATCATTGCAGAGTGCCCACAGCATTGCCCCCAATGATTGCAGAGTGCCCACAGCATTGCCCCCAATGAGTGCAGAGTGCCCACAGCATGCCCCCAATAATTGCAGTGCCCACAGCATGCCCCCAATGATTGCAGAGTGCCCACAGCATTGCCCCCAATGATTGCAGAGTGCCCACAGCATTGCCCCCAATCAATGCAGAGTGCCCACAGCATTGCCCCCAATAATTGCAGAGTGCCCACAGCATTGCCCCCAATAATTGCAGAGTGCCCACAGCATTGCCCCCAATGATTGCAGAGTGCCACAGCATTGCCCCAATGATAATTGCAGAGTGCCCACAGCATTGCCCCCAATGATCATTGCAGAGTGCCCACAGCATTGCCCCCAATGATTGCAGAGTGCCCACAGCATTGCCCCCAATGATTGCAGAGTGCCCACAGCATTGCCCCCAATAATTGCAAAGTGCCCACAGCATTGCCCCCCAATGATTGCAGAGTGCCCACAGCATTGCCCCCAATCAATGCAAAGTGCCCACAGCATTGCCCCCAATAATTGCAGAGTGCCCACAGCATGCCCCCAATAATTGCAGAGTGCCCACAGCATGCCCCAATAATTGCAGAGAGCCCAAAGCATTGCCCACAATAATTGCAGAGTGCCCACAGCATTGCCCCCAATAATTGCAGAGTGCCACAGCATTGCCCCCAATAATTGCAGAGTGCCCACAGCATTGCCCTCAATAAAGGCAGAGTGCCCACAGCATTGCCCCCAATGATTGCAGAGTGCCACCACATTGCCCCCAATAATTGCAGAGTGCCCACAGCATTGCCCCCAATAATTGCAGAGTGCCACAGCATTGCCCCCAATAATTGCAGAGTGCCCACAGCATTGCCCCCAATAAAAGGCAGAGTGCCCACAGCATTGCCCCCAATGATTGCAGAGTGCCACAGCATTGCCCCAATAATTGCAGAGTGCCCACAGCATTGCCCCCAATAATTGCAGAGTGAGCACAGCATTGCCCCCAATAATTGCAGAGTGCCACAGCATTGCCCCCAATGATCATTGCAGAGTGCCCACAGCATTTCCCCCAATAATTGCAGAGTGCCCACAGCATTGCCCCCAATAATTGCAGAGTGCCCACAGCATTGCCCCCAATAAAAGGCAGAGTGCCCACAGCATTGCCCCCAATGATTGCAGAGTGCCACAGCATTGCCCCAATAATTGCAGAGTGCCCACAGCATTGCCCCCAATAATTGCAGAGTGCCCACAGCATTGCCCCCAATAATTGCAGAGTGCCCACAGCATTGCCCCCAATAATTGCAGAGTGCCCACAGCATTGCCCCCAATAATTGCAGAGTGCCACAGCATTGCCCCCAATAATTGCAGAGTGCCCACAGCATTGCCCCCAATAAAAGGCAGAGTGCCCACAGCATTGCCCCCAATGATTGCAGAGTGCCACAGCATTGCCCCAATAATTGCAGAGTGCCCACAGCATTGCCCCCAATAATTGCAGAGTGAGCACAGCATTGCCCCCAATAATTGCAGAGTGCCACAGCATTGCCCCCAATGATCATTGCAGAGTGCCCACAGCATTTCCCCCAATAATTGCAGAGTGCCCACAGCATTGCCCCCAATAATTGCAGAGTGCCCACAGCATTGCCCCCAATAAAAGGCAGAGTGCCCACAGCATTGCCCCCAATGATTGCAGAGTGCCACAGCATTGCCCCAATAATTGCAGAGTGCCCACAGCATTGCCCCCAATAATTGCAGAGTGCCCACAGCATTGCCCCCAATAATTGCAGAGTGCCACAGCATTGCCCCCAATGATCATTGCAGAGTGCCCACAGCATTTCCCCCAATAATTGCAGAGTGCCCACAGCATTGCCCCCAATAATTGCAGAGTGCCAGCGATCCCCCCCGCGAGACCCATGCACTTACCTCAAGGACGGTCACGCAGCTTCTCTTCAGTCCCCGGCTCCCCGCGTCTCCGAGTCCTCAGTCCTCCCGCCTCCTCGTCCAATGGCACGGTGTTTGCTTTTTGGCCAATCAGGAAGCGGGAGGACCCACTCCCTGATTGGCCAGGAGGATCCGTGTGACAATAGCGAATTTTCATTCGCTATTGTCACAGAATGGGCGGGTCGGGGCGCACTGCTCTGCTCCCCGGCCGCCACGTCTGCGGCTGCACGGTCCGAGTGCGGGACCTTCAATTGTACTGCGCATCCTTAGACGCGCAGAAGGATCAGCCGGTTCTGCGAACTTGCAGAAAGTTAGTAACCGGTTCTATGGCTGAATCCCACCACTGCCCTTAACCACATGAGCATACTTAAGCGTACACCCATGAAAGAGCCATGTTTGCCTGCACTGGCATGGGAATGCACAGGTGTTGCATGCATTCCCTTGCAGGCTGTCCCATTCATATCAATTAGGATGTAGTGGCTGCACAGAGCCACAGTTCCCAATTTGACATGCATGTGGGCGCTGGTCCCCAAGCACAGAAAGTGTGGAATCGGGGATCTGTACTTACACAGATGTCAGATTGGGAGTAGCGGCTATGTACGTGTAGCCGCTGCTTCCTAACTGACATGTATGGGACTGCCTGCATCATGATGCACCTCTGTGCATCATTATGCCCTATCCTAACTGCACTCTTTCTTTTTATGACCCTTATAGTGACCCCCTCTCACCACTGGGTCTCTTATAAAAAAAAAAAAACGGCAGCCCTTAACACCATCAACACATCCCTGTTTGGCCTGTCAATAGAATTGTTCCTGGGTGCTGCAAGTGTTCCATCCTTCCAATGTGTGAATATCTATTCCTTCGAGTTCCTTCCTCACATGCAGTGGTTCCTCATAAGTCATACAAGATGTACAAGCTATATACCAGGTATCAATTGCAGGTAGGGATATACACAAAATTTTAAATTGAAACACCATATTACTTGTATGGAGAAGGCACATACAAGGTTAATTCAAAAGATTATGGTTTACCATGACAGTCACATTTTTGAGAATAAATTATAAAAGTTTTCGTTCAGGGGAAGAGATTTCATGGAAAGATTTATGTAAAATAGGAAAAATATCTGTACAATGGCGTTCAGTTCTAAGCAGCTGGTTCACTTGTAGCAGCGCTGAGTCAGGGGAACTGTGCCTAGAAGGGATGCAGGTGTCAGCGTTCTTGCCTGATCTTATATGCACAGCTATATACTTCTTTCAAGGAACAGACTTTCCCATGGGAAATGAAAACTTGTACATAATTAAAAAGTTTACAAACAGCACTGGAGCAAACAGCAGATAGATTTATTTTCTACTTGAATTGAGTTTGGTGGCTGATTGGATATGCATGTAAACCTAATTAGGTTAATCCATAGAGCAGAGGCTATGGAGACCTGCTGCTTAGTAACATAAGCATTTGGCTGCAGAGTAGGCAGTCACAGCTAAAAGTAGCAGAAATAAGATTAAAGAGAGTTTCCTCCAGATCCGTTTCGGATGTGGTCCTGGATGCGCATTTTTAATGCATTCCGTTTCATTTTTGATGAGTTTCTGAGTGCATTCCAGATGCTTTTTTCTTGTTTTTGTTTTTTTATCACTATACTGGGGTCCGGTGCATTTTTTATGCATGTAGGTGCGTTTCAGTGCGTTTTTGATGCGTTTTACCACATTCCAGTACAGTTCTGTGCAGGAAAAATGCAGAATGTTCTACTTTTTTTTCTGGAACTGGAACGCACTGGAACTGCAAGCACTGGTGTGAACTATGCCATTGAAAACCATGTAACCTATTTTATATGCGTTTTGGATGAAGAAAAAAGAAAGCACTGGAACGCATGTGGTGTGAACTAACCCTTGGGGTTAATGTAAGGGGTGTTTTTGTTTTTTTTGTTTTTGTTCTCTTATTAGAAGATTTAATTCCCCAATATTAGGGTTGTATTGGGTCAATCAAGGCTTGTGAGGTGGCTACTTGATATTTTCTTGGTATTTAACCACTTGCCGACTGCCTAACGCCGATCTACGTCGGCAGTCAGCCCCTCACAGACAGGCAAAGTGACGTAGGGCTACGTCACTAGCTTGTGAGGGTCTAGGGAGCGAGCGCGCGCCCCCGGAGGCGCGCTCCCGCTCCCGCGTGGTCACGGACCCCCCCGCGCGTGTGACCGGCGGACCCGATGTCCGCCGGTCACTCGGCGATCGGCGGGGGAGAGGGAGAATGTCAGGCAGCTTGTGTAAACAAGCTGCCTGTCATTCTCCTTGCTGTTAGGATACTGATCACTCGGATCTAGTATGTAGATCCGTTGATCAGTGTCCATACAGCTCAAGCCCCAGCCAATCACAGTAGAAAGCAGGCCCCTAGGGATACACACAGCCCCTCCCTCCCAAATAAAGTTAACCCCTTCACTACCAGTGTATTTTTACAGTAACAGTGCATATATATAGCACTGATTACTGTAGAAATGTCACTGGTAACCCCAAAAGTGTCAAAAATGTCAGTCAAGGGTCCGATCTGTCCGCCCCAATGTCGCAGTACCGCAAAAAAAATCGCAGATCGCCGACATTACACGTTAAAAAAAAAAACAACAAAAATGACAGAAATCTTTCCCTTTGTTAGTAAACGCGATAACTTTTGCGCAAACCAATCAAAATACGCTTTTTGCGATTTTTTTTACCAAACATAGGTAGCATAAAACAAATTGGCCGAAAAAGTAAAAAAATTTTGATTTTTAAATTTTTTTTGGGGGAATTTCATATAAAAAAATGTGAAAAATATTGCTATTTTTGCAAAATTGACGCTCTTTTTTTTGTTTATAGCGCGTGATCAAAAAATCGCACAGGTGATCAAATACCACCAAAAGAAAGCTCTGTTTGTGGGAAAAAAAGGACGCCAAATTCGTTTAGGTACAGCGTCGCACGACCGCGCAATTGTCCGTTAAAGTCACGCAGTGCCGAATCGCAAAATACCCCCTGGTCGGAATGGGGGTAAAATCTTCCGGGGCTTAAGTGGTTAAAATAGAATCGGACTGTCTTTATTCAAAACATGATTTAAACAATCAACTCCATTAACCACTTTACCACCGGAGGATTTTGCTGTCTTACGTCCAGGCCACTTTTTGCGATTCAGCACTGTGCGAATTTAGCTGACAATTGCGCGGTTGTGCGACACTGTACCCAAACGAAATTTACGTCCTTTTTTCCCACAAACAGAGCTTTCTTTTGGTGGTATTTGATCACCTGTGCGATTTTTACTTTTTGCGCTATAAACAAAAAAAGAGCATACATTTTGAAAAAAATAACAATATTTTTCACATTTTTTTATATGAAATTCCCCCCAAAAAAATGTAAAAATAAAAATTTTTTAAAATTTTTGGCCAATTTGTTTTCTGCTACCTATGTTTGATAAAAAAATCACAATAAGCGTATTTTGATTGGTTTGCGCAAAAGTTATTGCGTTTACTATCTAAGGGAAAGATTTCTGTCATTTTTGGTGTTTTTTTTTTTTAACGAGTAATGGCGGCGATCTGCGATTTTTTTTTGCGGGACTGCGACATTGCGGCGGACAGATTGGACCCTTGACTGACATTTTTGACACTTTTGGGGGTACCAGTGACATTACTGCAGTAATCAGTGCTATATATATGCACTGTTACTGTAAAAATGACACTGGCAGGGAAGGGGTTAATTTTATTGGAGAGGGAGGGGCTAATGTATGCCTGGTGCTTACTAACGTGTGTGGGGGGAGGTGACTGAGTGACACAGGGACAGATCGCATGTTCAGCCATGCTGAACCCTGCAATCTGTCACTGTCTGTCACTTAGGAGATCCGCCCGATTTGTTTACACACAGCGGGCGGATCTCCAAACTCGATTCCCCGACGATCGGGGAAGAGCAGCGGCGATCGCTGCTGCTCCTCCCTGGCCCGACTCCCGCTGTGACTGAATACAGTGGGAGCGAGCCTCCGGCGGCACGCGAGCGCCTCCCACAAGGGAGGAGTCCAGCGACGTAGGTCTACGTCGCTGGACGGGAATGAGCCACTGTGCCGCAGTAGAGGCACAGTGAGCGGGGGTAAAGTGGTTTATTGACAGAGTACACAAACTGGGATAATAACATCTTGATAGGATGTTCAGTGGAGTCAGATGTTCACACGTTTCAAGTGTGAGTTTGACCTGCCCTGCACATAAGAAAATCCCATACTTTTGTTACTTGTATTTCATAACAAATTCAATATATATCCTATGTGAGCAGACCATTACACAAATTGGTTAAACCCTGTATATCAGCTAAAACTGTTTTGTGTACTGTAATAGATTCCCATCCTTAAATAAGTTATCTTCTCAGCTGCTTGCTAGTGAAAACACAAGTTTATTTTTTTATACCTCAAGAGCTTTGCCTGAACAGATTGTGTGCAGCAAATATTTTAGGTTACATTTATTGTGGAGAACATAGAGGAATAGTATCAGTTATAATACTGTACTTTTCTTTATGAACAGAAATGGGTTTATAACCATGTGAATTATGTACACATTTTTTAAAATGAAATATATTGTTTAATAAAGTGGTTGTAAACCCTCTCTTATACCCAGTGAAGTGAATAGCTTTAGGTGATACCCAGAGATGAAACAAATCCTCCTACGTACTGTACGTTGTACTTGTATATCTGCTGTCTTCCCCTTTCTACACTCATTGAAAAGTGGAGATTGTGTTAAAAATCTTTCTTCCTCTTTCAGCAGCACATAGGGGTGGGTGGGGAGACTGGACTTACACTGTGTGAGAGCTGATTGGAGGAAAGGGACATCCCCCAGCCCCCCCCCTTCTCCACATAGGCAGAGTAACGAAGGAATGTGCAGAGCTGTAGTCTGAATAGACAAGCTCCCTGTTTATCTCCCTCTAAGCTCCTTCCCAGACACATTTTAGCTCATGGTCTCTCATGTGTCGGAGAACTTGTAAGAAGTGTCTCATACTGATAACAGAGGAATAAAGCACCAGAAGGAAATGACACTCAGAGCTTTGGAGAGAGCACAAAAGTGTACTCACTTTTGTGAGATACTGTATATCTGCAGTATTTACTTATCTCTCTCTCTCCAAAGCTCTGAGTTGGTGGGAGTGTGCACAACACGCTATGTTTCTCCATGTTGGGAATGCTCTAAAATGAATCCCTTTTGGGCATCTATCCAAAACTCAGAGAAAATATCACTCTATAAAATGCCCCATGCCTATCTTTTTCAATCCTTCCTGGCTTACATCCCCCCAGCCCCCACCCACCATCTCCTGGTTAAAACCTATAAACACAGCAATATTGCTCACTTAATAATTGCCTTAAAGGGAAAATTCCTTTTCCCTGTGCTTGCCTGATAGTCATACAATGGTTATTTTATTCTGCATATTTACCCACCTCCTCCCTGGGCACAGAGTTTGAGGTCCAGTGTCTCCCAGGTCGCCTTTTCTTCCCTATCCTCCTTCCCTTTTAATTCCTCCCATCCTATGTTGGTTCTGTTGTACACATAAAGACCAACTGAAGATTGAAGAAAGAAATAACTTTCAAACATGTTTGATGTACATTGAGGGGGGATATGATATCAATGTACAAATACTGTACTGGTGACCCTAGCATAAGGAACAAACTATTCAGAGAAAGGGAATACAATAAGACACGTGGCCACTTACTGAAACTAGAGGAAAGGCGGTTTAACCTTAAAATACGTAGGGGATTCTTCAGTGTCAGAGCAGTAAGGATGTGGAATTCTCTTCCACAAGCAGTCGTATCAGCAGGGAGCATTGATAGTTTTAAAAAACTATTAGATGGGCACCTTAAAGGCCACAACATACAGGGGTATACAATGTACGGTTAACAGCAAACACACACACATCAAAGGTTGAAATGGATGGTCTTTTTTCAACCTCACTAACTATGTAAAAAAAAATTGGCTCTTTATTCACCAGTATAGTGACCAAGTCACTATATCTGTGAATAGTGACCAAGTTGTTCATTTTTTTCACTGTAATGTGTGCATTGACCCTTCTTGCTTATTAAATAAAAATTATATTAAAAAATTAAGTAATACATGATACTCAAGTGATTGACAATCATTCAATCCCAGTAATCAATCAGTCAAAAACAAATCCAACTATCCAAATTTCCCTTCTTTCTACTTCTTTGAATCCCATACATACACACACATAATTTGTCATCTTTAGGATCCGGTAGGTGCTGCTTTATTCGATACTGCTCTGGCCAATGTAAAAATAAATGAACAATGTTATTTATGTTCTGTAACTTGTCATTGTGATTTATGTAAATTATAATGGACAAATAAATCACGTCACAAAAATTTATTTTATACATTGGTGTCTGTGAGCAGTGTATACAGTATACATAACTGGGTTGGTTATGTTATCACATTGATTTAAGTCCTATTATTAGGAGTAAAAGAAATGGTAATAAACACTTATTTTGATGGGAGTTATCATGGATGTTGTGTAGAATTTCTACAGAATTTCACAATTTTCATGTTTACTCCACAGGTCCAAAGGATGGAAGTCTTAAAAGTGTAGCTTATGCCTCAATGATTCCACTACAGACATTGCAAAACTTCCTTCGCTTGGTAGGTTACTGACTAACTGAGTTTATTTTAAATGTAACTAGTATGCCTTTTCAAACTTTCCTTCAAATTAATATTCATATATTATTCAATTTTTATTACCGCCCTGAAATCAGTTTTGACTATTTATTAATTTATTGCTTTAGATACTACATATTTCTAGAAAATGAGTATACAAGTTTTTTTTTTTTTTTTAACTACAGTATTAGCAATAGTAGTTCATAGTTTCACTCTATAAAAACTGACTTTTGCACTTATCTTAAGAATTAGCTTGCATGCTAAGTATAAGATGCAAGAGACATAAACCTGATGTGAAATCTGCTAATCACAAAATATGTAAAGGAAAAAAATACTTGCCTTGTGCTGAGTGACCAATATTTGCAAAGTGCTAGTAGCTACATTATGCTGCATTATTACTACATTTTTTTAACCACTTGAGTCACATATCCCTGTTTCTAATGGTGCAGGATTGCCAGCTATTTGTTCCATTGCCATTTTAAAGTGGTAAACAGTTTCTGCACCGTAGCAGGTCCCAGCGGGGTTGACTTTTGAAACTGCCAGCTGTCATAGACTGAAAATAAATCTCAGCTAATGAGTTTGCTGTCCAGTTGCAGATTGCTCAGTTATGTTTTGGGGTAAATATCCAAGGCATCCAAAAAAACTTTTAAGGTTTTGTTTTTAAATTCTTCTTATTTTCCTATTTTTCCCTTTATCTTTTCTATGAAAAACACCAGAAATCAAAACATATGTATACAAATCTGCTATTAAAGTGGTTGTAAACAATCACATATACTCAGTGAAGAGCCTCAAATGACACAGAGATTAAACAAATCCTCCTACATAAGATGTACTTGTATATCTGCTGCCTTTCCCTTTCTACATCCTTTGAAAAGTGCAAATTGTGTTAAAAAATGTTGTTCATCTTTTAGCAGTACATAGGGCTGGGTGGGGAGACTACACTTACAGTGTGTGAGAGCTGATTGGAGGAAAGGGACACCCTCCCCCTTCCACATAGGCAGAGGAAAGAAGGAACATGCAGAGCTGTATTCTGAACAGTCAAGCTCCCTCTAAGCTCCCTCCCAGACACAATTTTTAGCTCATGTTATCTCATGTGTTGGAGAACTTGTCAAAAGTGACTCATGCTGTTAACAGAGGAACAAAGCACCAGAGAGAAACTACACTTAGAGCTTTGGAGAGAGACGAGTAAACACTACAGATTTAGGTGCTTACTTCAAATTTCATAAATGGGGTTTACAACCATTTTAAATTAAGGCCTATATGTCACTATGAAAAAATTATTTTACAGTAGGCCAGATTACTAACATTTAGGACCCTTCAACCTCTGCAGCATGTTACTACACACAATATTGTGCCATATTTTTCGTGGTGCTAACATGCTTTCCTTTAGGGCAGCTCACTTATTCTGAATGTGCTGCAAGTGTACCACAATGTACAAAAACAGACATGCATTACAGTTGAACGTTGCAGGCCCAAGAATAGTGGAAAGGCTAAGAAATAAAAGTGGTTACTCTATAGTGCGATTGTAGATATAAAGCATTAAAAATAACACGTCGCCAATCCCAATTATTAAAATAGGCTATACACAGCTAGCACAGTTCTTATAGTATTAGAAAGAGAAGTGGACAGTTGGGGGGCAAAAAATAAATTTAAAGCTAAATTTAGCTTAATCTGCTGTTTAATATAACAGATCTTTTTCCTCATCCTCCCAGCCCCCCAACACTCTTGTCATCCTGTACATTAGTCTGCTAGATAATTATAAATGGGCTACTCTTTTGATGGTAGCTATATATTTATCAGCACTCAGAAGCAATATGTTGCCTAATGAGTACTTTTTCCAGAACAGCTGCGTGGGCACAATATCGATATAAATAAATCTTATAGCAATATAACAGTGTGTTCTCTGTAGAAAATATAATTTTTTTTCCCTGAATCATATTTTTACAGAATACCTGTACTGACAGAAAATAAGAGGCTTTTACTGATGATATATCTTTTGTCTGGCTAGCATGCTTAGTTAAGTGCTTTATTACCTTTCAACATACTGCCCCAGAACAAGTATGTGCATTCTCATTGCAACTGCTATATGCTTGTTTTAGAAAATATTGCAGCCGGACAAGTGATAGGTTTCTCCGAAGAATCTTCATAGCATTTGTGTCTTAAATTATGCATGCCAGTAAACACAGATGGAGGGAACTTCCGGTTTTGGCTCCTTATGAGCTTGCCGCATGTGAGAGGAGCTGTCTCCCGGTATCTGATTTCCCTGTATTATTTAGCATCCCCCTCCAGCTATATTGATCTTACAGATGCTGGGACCTACTGCGTACAACAACATAGACAGGTACATCACGAAATCCCTGCTAGTGAACTGCAGCAATGCTTAATGCTAAGAACGCAAACAAAGATAGTGAATGGTAAAATATGGCGGACATAGAAGACTTACTGTCTAGTGTTAGCGAAGACAACGATTGTGAGCTCACCTCTTTAAAGCTACATATCAACTATAAGAGATTAGAAGTTGCCTTAAACCTCCTACATCATAATGGAGGCAGTGCAGCAATATACACCCTTACTGAAAACCACTCTGCAGGAACAGAGGGCTCAGAAAAATAAGAGAATTAATAGAAGCTATACTAACTCAGACACAGCAATGCGGCAACCACCTGACAGAGAACAAGTCACATTGCAATAACTTGGGGGTTATGGGGCTGCCTAATTTTTATCATGAGGCAAACCTTCATAACTTCTGTGCTATCGTTCTCCCACAAGCAATAGGCTTTAAGGCTTCAGGTATGGTGGACAGGACGTATAGACTGGGGCCTGCACCACACAGCGCCATGTGATCATCTGCTTTCTAGACCTAGCAGGCCACACGCAGATATTACGTTTTTACAGAGCCCAACTTAATTTGGACGCAGAGGACACCATCAGCAACATTTGCTGATTACTTTTTTTTTCTTTAAGTCACTAAATGCCTCAATGCATTCAATCAGGTGATTTAGGCCTAATGCACCCTGGATGTTATCAAAACGCCAGTAGAAAGCTGTAGCTGAAGAAGGAGTCTTCAGCATTTGTGCAGTAATGTTTTTCAGCGTTTTTTTTTATCTGTATAGTTTTTTAGCTTTTTTTTTAGCAAAACTACAAAACCACAAAAGCTTATGGCTCAAAAATGCTGATAAATGCTGAATAGCAGCGTTTTTTGGCGTTTTCAGGGTTTTTAACCACTTAAGCCCCAGGCGTATTTCGGACACTTTTTGTTTACAAGTTAAAACCTGTATTTTTTCCTAGAAAACTACTTAGAACCCCCAAACATTATATATATTTATAAAAATATACATATTATATATATTTTTTCTTTAGCAAAGACTCTGGAGAATAAAATGTCGGTCATTGCAATATTTTTTGTCACGCGGTATTTGCGCAGCGGTCTTTAAAACGCCATTTTTTGGGAAAAATTTTGAAAAATCACATTTCACTGCATTTAAAAAATACTAATCAGTAAAGTTAGCCCATTTTTTTTGTATATTAAGAAAGATGATGTCACACCGAGTAAATAGATACCCAACAAGTTACGGTTTAAAATTGCGCCCCCCCGTGGGATGGCGAGAAACTACAGTCAATAGAGATCTCAATAGGCGACGCTTTAAATTTTTTTAACGGTTACCAGTTTAGAGTTAGCTCTTTTTTTAAAATTATTGCCCACGCTTTGGCGATCGCGGCGATACCTCACATGTGTGGTTTGAACAGCGATTTCATTCGCGGCTCGACTTCCGTGTACATTTTTTTTGTGCGCGAGCTAACGGTGACGGCTAAAAAATTTTTTTTTTTCCTATTTATTTTATTTATTTTTTTTACTTTATTACAGGTTTTTAAAAAAAAAATAAAAAATCTGATCACTTTTATTGCTGTCACAAGCAATGTAAACATCCCTTGTGACACCAATATGTAGTGACAGGTACTCTTTATGGAGGGATCGAGGGTCTAAAAGACCCTAGACCCTTCCACTACACTTCTATGTATGCAAAACGCCGAAAAACTGCGTTTTTGCATACAGCCGTTTTTTAAATTTGCCGCCTTTTGCAGCACAGTACCCCGGAAGTGACGTCATGGACGCCGACTCCGGGTTACGTCATCGGAGACCCGATCGAAGCCGTTTCCGGCATTGATCGGGACTCCATCCAGCCGGTGGACGTACCGGCTGGGTGCTCGGGGCTCCCGGTGGGACGGGAGCCCCGGGCAAAGTCACGGAAGGCGGCGGGAGGGGGGGGGACGTCCCCTCCCGCTCACCCGGGTAACGATCGAGCGGCTCCTGGACCGCATCGGTCAGCGACCGACAGAAAGCCGACCGTTGGCTCTAAACCACGGTACCGGGATGGTGTCTCTAGCTAGAGGCATCATCCCGGTATACTACCGCAAAGTTTGTCGACGTAGTCCTACGTCACTTTGCGGTAAGTACTTAAGCTTTTATCAGAGTTAGAGCGTTTTTACAGCTGAAAAACTCCTCTCAAAACCCACTAGTTCTGAGTTCTGGGTTTTTTTCCCAGCCAGAAAACCCCCCTGCCAAAAACTGCTGATAACAGTCTATGTGTGCATGTACACATAGGATAACATGCTGGGGAGTTTATTGGCTGCAGAAAAAAATGTCTGACGCCAAAAACAGCCGCTGTCCGGTGTGCATGAGGCCTTAGAGTTAAATTTGCGATCATATATCTGGAAATCCTGAGGGTATCTACAGAAGATCTATAGCAGTTCACAAGACTTGCTCTTTCCAAACATGCATGGGGGTTATTTAGTGGTATAATATTGGTACATTCTGATGCCTTTTTCACATTTTACTGATGGGCCTTTTCATTTGGCAGTAACGTTTTTTGTTTTTTTTTATAGATTACTTGGAGAAAAGCCAGGTTTTCTTTTGGTGGTTTTGTTTTCCAAATGAATATTTAATGTACTATATATATCTATATATATATAAGGCGGAAAGAAAGGAAAATGAGAGTGCGTGTGTACAGTATGTATATATAGCATACACTACTGCCCTCTGGTGTTCATATATGATATCTGCTTTTGCAAGTAGAAAAATCAAATAGGAACAATTGTACTTCAAATAGCAAATAAATAAAATAAAATATGGATAAGTGAGGCTATTTCAAAACTCTGTTTCTATTTCAGCTATTGCATTTATACATATAGTTATTCCTCTAGAATATTAACATTTTTTCTTATTTGATCCTGACCACCCATGGTTTCTCTGCATGCTATGTGTGTGGCAGCTGCAGTATCCTGTAAATCAAAGCATGTCTGACACACAGAAACACTGCAACATTCAGTCAGCAGCTTGCTGAAATCAGCATGATACCCAAGTCTAGAGGAAGAAGAATAAATGCCAATGTATATTTTAAAAGATCTATAGATAGACAGGATTCAGCAAAGGTCATAAGGGCTTTGTTGCTTCTAAAACGAACACCTAAAATAACTATATTGGTTCTTAGTAGATGCATAGCTGTAATTCATATGACTGATTAGTAGCAGCATATTCCTTGCTATATGCAATCCACACGCATTTGGTAAGCGGAGTTGCTAAAACTCCCATGGGGTAGTTTAATTTTAATTGACTCAGCTCTTACACGCTTTTGTTTACTGGACTTGTGCTATAAATAATATAAAACAAGAATTGTCAGCTCATGTCTCCATATAATAAGTCATTTTAATTGTATGTATCAAGTGTGCCTAAGTGCAGAATTACTATCACATTAAGGAAAGTGAGGCAAGCCTGTACCAACTACTGGATAGAAATGCCGAAATCAAGGTTTTCATTAGAAAATATATTATATGGATTGGGCGGGACCGGAAGCCGCGGAAGACGGACGCACTGGAATAGAGCTCCGGCGGAGGCAAACTGAATCGGCGTCCATCCACCTCCAAAAAGCCACCAATTGCCCCCAAAATCGGGAGAGGCACCCTCCGGGACTCACTTAACCTTCCTGGAAAATTTGGGGAAAAACGGTCCAGGATTTCCGCGATCCGAAATTGAAGCCTACAAGACGACTGAAGCCGCGGACTTTCCTGCGGGAATCCGCGATCGGGCACCCAGCACTCCGGTAAGCGGCGGTGATCAATTACAAGAGGATAAGTGCACATTACCCCCTGCAACCCGGCCACAACACCCTCCGACCTCTCCCAGCACACAGAGACTGTTAATATATCCTCAGGCAATTAATCACTAGCCGCCATATTGCCCCCATGTGCATCCTGTACACCCCCAACCAAAAAATACACCTTCAGTCAGGAAGGTGGTGACTGGAGATGACCTTCTAAAACTGTAGCTCCTCACCGCCTGAAGGGACCGTGACATCCGCCGCACAAATCAACCGCAGCATCACTACACTGACAGGATCACAAATACACTGTGCCATCAACAGCCATGTGGAGAAGAAGGAGAGATTCTCCAAAGCTCAGTAAAATGAGCAACCCTGTGCTTCATCTCAGCCCCGGATCTTTCCAAAATAGCAGCTCCACGCAGCAAATTAGAGGCAGTTCTTCTCAGCACTGCAATCCAGCTCAATCCATCCATCCTCTCTACCAGATAGGCAATCCAGATAGTGAGGGATCCTCTGGCTCATCCTCTCCTATCTCCCCATCCTCCAAAAGTCCTGCCAAAGCTAAGCAGAGGATCAACTCTCCAGCTAAACAGTGGCATAGCATGGACAGTAACCCCTTGCAACAGACAGGCCTCAATACTAACCAAATACCACACACTCAAGATCCCTTTGAATCCTTCCCCACTGGGGGTCAGCCTGCTTCGGAGACTACTTTGAAGAATATGCTATATACACTCAAAGCATCGATGCATGCGGACATGATGTCTTGTATGCATCAGATCAGACAGGAAATGTCCAGCATGGGGAACAGAATCCATATAGTCGATTGGGGAATCATGCTCTATCCTTCAATGCTATGGTGGACGCTCACAACCACCACTCTGATGATATTGCCTGGCTGAAGGATAAAGTGGCAGACTTGGAGGATAGGTCGAGGCGCAACAACGTCAAGTTGCGGGGTATACCAGAAACAATACAAGCCCCTGACCTACTGCAGTATGCGACTCGTCTGTTTACCACCCTAGTCCCCTCACTGTCTGCTGCAGATCTTGTCATTGACAGAATACACCGTCTACCAAAACCTGCATTCTTAGCAGCAGAAATCCCTAGAGACGTCCTGTTGCGAATACAATTTTTTTCAAACAAAAGAAAAAGTCATGTTAGCTTCTCGCCAAACCAACGACCTGTCGGGAGAGTTTGCAGGCCTGCAAATCTTGCCAGACTTATCACGGCACACTCTACAGAAGCGACGCAACCTGTCAACTATAACTAAAGCGCTTAGGAACCACAAGATTCCACACAAGTGGAAGTACCCCGCTTCCCTGGTCATCACCTATAATGGGAATTCTACGACAGTCACAGCGCTTGAAGAAGGGATTGCCCTGCTTCAAAAATGGGGGATACTCTTACCAGCGGAGATATCCACCCCCTACAGGGGCCCTGGCCCTTCTCACTTACCCGAGGAGTGGCATGTTGCGTCCAGAAAGAGGTCAGAAAAACAAAATAACAAATCCCACGCGGATGGTTTTCCCACTACACATCCTCAACATCACGGTCCCCAGGCCCATGGATCTTCCTAAATCCATATGGCTCCACACCCAGAACTGTTATTAACTGTTTCAGTTAATCACGGACCTACACTATGGTCCCTTTTTTTACTAGTTCATACCCTTCTTCCTTGTTCGTTTTTGTTTTGTTCTTCCAATGCACAACTTGTACACACTGGTTATACTTTTATTCCTCTCTCTCATGAAATCTACCAAGCCATTAACCGGGCTATCAATTATACTAACGTCACATCGCCCCTAAATTAATCCAAATACCCACCATAATGCCTTTCAAGTGTCAATCAATGCTAATGGACTAAACCACCCGGTTAAAAGATTCGCAATGTGGAAAGAAGTGAAATCCTCAAATGCCGACATCCTTTCAGTCCAGGAGATACACTTCCAGACCGCAAACCATCCCAAGTGCTCCCACAGAGACTTTCCCAGCATTTTCCTGGCAACATCCCCAGCTAAGAAGAAAGGAATCCTTTTTGCCATAAAAAATACCATCACCTTTCAATTAAAGGAAGAGATTGCTGACCCAGAAGGTCTCTACCTGATCATCACAGGAGACTTTAATAATCTACAAATGACCTTTGTCTCAATCTATGCGCCAAATACACATCAGCTCAGGTTCCTGCGTAGACTTTTTAAACTTATTGCCAAGAAGAAATATGGAAACCTGGTCATCTGTGGAGACTTTAACCTCACAGTAAACCTGGACATAGACACCTCAGCCTCCCCAAAAGGTCGTAGGACATCTCTGCTCAACTTACTCAATAATGAACATCTCTACGACGCATGGAGGTGCCTTCATGCATCAGAAAGAGACTTTACCTTCTATTCAGCATGACATAAATCGTATTCCAGGATTGACCTCCTTCTGGTTGACTGGCACCTCCTGGGAAGAACTTCCTCTGCAGAGATTAAAAACATTACATGGTCCGACCATGCAGCAATAGAAATGACTGTTGATGAAGGAATCCCGAGATCTGCGGGGCAAGTATGGAGATGTAACTTCAGAAATCTTCAGACTGAACGGGTTGGTAAATGTGTATCCCAGCACCTGCAGGAATTCTTTAGTTTAAATGAAAACTCGGTCTCTAATCCATGGTCCTTATGGGGTGCCCATAAGGCATTCATAAGAGGCATATGCATCCAACAAAATTCTATGATGAAAAAATTATACAACCAAAAACTCTCTAACCTACTATCCCAAATCAACACCCTAGAACAAAAACACAAAGTGGTACCTGACTCATCCTTAGGCAATACCCTACACAACCTGAGACATGACCTACGTCAACTTCTGCTTACACAACACGACAAAATATTCCGTAAACTCAAAACAACATACTACGCTCATGCTAACAAACCTGGAAAAGCACTGGCTAACAGAATCAAAGCCAAACAGACTAAATCCAAAATCTCCCACATGACTAACCCTCAGACGAACACTAAATATACCCATCCTCAAGACATAGCAAATGAATTTGCAACCTACTATCACTCACTATACAATCTTGACCAAGACAGTACCACCCACACCCCGACTACAGCTGAAATATCTGCCTTTTTGGATAAATTAGACCTACCGACCCTTACCGAACAGCAATTGTCTACACTCAATGCGCCATTTACGCATGACGAAATTAGGAAAACTATAAACTCACTTCCCAACGGTAAATCCCCGGGATCCGACGGGTTCCCAAGTGAATATTATAAATTATACAGCGATACTCTAATACCGCATTTACTGAATGTTTATTCTAAAGCTGCAACCGAGACGAGTTTTCCTGCAGATATGCTCCTAGCATACATTGTTACCATACCAAAACCAGGGAAGGACCCATCTCTCCCGGGCAACTACCGCCCTATATCTCTGTTGAATACAGACATTAAAATTTTTGCCAAAATGCTTGCAGGGCGCCTACAGGAGATGGTTCCCTCCCTCATAGGAAAAGATCAAATGGGATTCATACCAGGTCGCCAAACTTCAGACGCTACTAGACGAATAGTGAATGTGCTACATATGGCCGAAAAAAGTCAAGCGCCTTCTCTCCTCCTTTCCCTGGATGCGGAGAAGGCGTTTGACAGAGTCAATTGGAGCTACATGACGGCCGCCCTACACAAATTTGGCCTTCGAGGCAATATATTTTCTGCCATTATGGCACTTTATTCACAACCTTCTGCCAGAATCTTTGCTTCAGGAGCATTGTCCAAACCGATCACCATATCCAATGGTACCAGGCAGGGATGTCCCTTATCCCCTACAGTCTTCAATTTAATTATAGAACCACTTGCTGCAACCCTACGCGCCGACAGGCATGTTCATGGCTTTAAAATTGATGGTTATGACCATAAGATAAATTTATTTGCAGATGACATTATATTGATGCTGACAAAACCCGAAATCTCTCTACCCGCTGCATACCAAATTTTGACTAAATTCAGTAAAATTTCATTTTACTAAATTAACACCACGAAATCGATAATCCTTGACCTAGGAATATCTCCAGAAACTAAACAAACCCTAATCAACACCTGTCCCTTTCCCTGGACTGCAGACAAGATTTCGTACTTGGGGATTTACATTACCTCCAAAACCACAGATCTTGTCAAAGATAATTTAGGCCCCCTTAGACAAAAACTAACATCTGAATTAGAAAGGATAGCTTCCCTAAACTTATCATGGGGGGCTAGAATCTCTGCTATTAAGATGAACATCTTACCACAAATCCTCTACCTATTCCGAGCCCTCCCTGTCCCATTCACCAAAACACAATTACACACTCTTGTAGCCACATTGAGGAAATTTCTATGGCTGGGTAAAAAAGCAAGAGTTGCATATAATATACTCACAAACCATAAACACCTAGGAGGAGCGGGACTACCCGATATTTCCGCTTATTACTGGGCCACTAGACTCGACCAGCTTAAACATTGGACCCCCCATGACGATACCCCCCTTTGGTCAGAAATCGAAAAACACCTAGTACCTACCTCTAACCTTAACCTTATTATGCTAAGAGACCTTTGGATCCCATGGAACTTAGCTAAACTGCCACCTACGGTTAAGGCTTCTCTCCAAGCCTGGAGAGCGGTAAACAAAATAGAACCAAGAGCCATACCTACTGACATTCACAACTTACCACTATCTATCCTCACAACTATATACAGTAATCTGAACGTCTCCAAATTAAAAACCCTAGGACTAACACAAATCTCACAACTCTGGTCACCTCTAGGTCTCAAAAACAGAGAAGTTATAATGTCAGAATTTAAGTTACCGCCCGACACATCTTTGACTCTATCAAGAATACTTTTTCTACTTGGGAAACACTCCCTAACCTCCACCCATGTTAATTTAACCACATGGAACTTCCTGGTATCAAACCCCCCGGCTAATAAAGGCATAACTTCCTTCTATAATATCCTAACAGGTGATACACCCTCCCAGAAGACGGTAAATATGCTTAAATGGGAGAAAGATCTGAAGCTAAATCTTACCTTCAAACAGTGGCATACAGCACTGTGCTCTATATATAAATTTTGTAAATGCACTAACCACTGGGAAACTACAATTAAAATTGTCAATAGATGGTATTACACACCATACAGGCTGGCCAAGATGGCACCGTCAATACCCTCACTCTGTTGGAGGGAATGCGGCAAAACGGGTACCTTGCATCACATCCTGTGGGGCTGCGCATCACTCACGAGTTTTTGGCATAAAATATTCCAGTGTATCTCCTCATGCACAGGAGTACTTTCTCGCCCAAACCCAGAACTGGCAATATTAAATATTAAACATATACCCTCACAACCATAGACAAATGGTAACTCACATACTGTTAGCAGCCAGGACCCTTATTCTCCGCAATTGGAGATCTACTACCACTCCCAATCTATCTGAGGTAATATCTCTTGTTAATGACAATTATCTCCTAGAGAAATCTCTAGCGATCAATTCCCTGTCATATAAAAAATTCCAAAAGTCTTGGGAATGCTGGCCCTATCTAAATCAGGCATTAAGACTCTCTTGAAATAATAGTACCTGCCTATTGACCATAATGATGGTGGGGGAGCTCCCTCCGATCGGACCTAGTGACAATGCTCCTTAGGGTTCTAGGTCCGGATTGGCGGAGACTCTCACTCCCATTCTACTTCCAAACAAGAACATAACTAATGTCAAATTAAAGTTATATAGTGCTATTCTCTTTTCATTTGCCATACCTCTTTACAACCTGTAATGCTTTGGTTATACCTGATCTCTCTTTGTTTTAGTTCATGTATCTGTGTACATGCATTGGAACCCGTTGAAAATCTGGAATTTCTGTTGTATTTGTTCTGATATTTTCTCATGTAAAAACTCAATAAAAACCTATTGAATGAAAAAAAAAAAAAAGAAAATATATTATATGGAGAGCTCACTTTCCTTAATGTGATAGTAATTCTGCACTTAGGCACACTTGATACATACAATTAAAATGACTTATTCTTCAGCTTGGAAAATCTAAGAACAGTAGTCAGATTGTTTCTGTGCTTTGGATTGTTTGTGTGCAAATTAACTTGTTTCACTTTAAAATGTTCTTTTAGACCTATAGTTTCTTTGGTATATTGTAAATAAGTTACTAAGTGCAAATCCTGTATTTGCGCTCTATAGCATATATTAGGATACATGTGTGTATTTTGTTTTCTCCTTTGTTTCTCCTTTGTTTTCTCCTATTGCACCTTGTTATTAATGTGTAGCAATATTTCCATTTCCTTGGGCCTGAGGTGGGTCTGCCATTAGTACCGGTAACACTCCCAACACATTTAAGTTGTGAACCCAGGTGTGAGAACTGAGACAATGACCATTCCAGCATCTTTGGTTTGTTTTGTTTATTGTATATTAGGGATTGGAGAAGGGAATGAGTGGGATACTCCTCTGGCTCAACTAGGTTTGACTGGGACACTGTACAGAAAAATGCCCATTGGCGCTGTATTGACGCCAGCTAAATGCCAACTAGTGCTTCCCAGCGCTCAAAGATACTGTGAATACTGAACTTGTGCTAGAACTTCGACTTTAACTTGTTAACTCAGAAGATCCAGGACTGTAGAACACTTGACTCCTGACACTCGATGTAGCTCAAAAGTCACTGAACATCTCCCTCCAGCCCTTCACTGACTGAGGTAGCTCCTTGTCACTGCTTGTGCTACTGCAACTCTTAACTTTTTACACTGCACACTGTACACTGACTCTTCAGGCCCAACCACTGGTACCCCCTTTACACTTCAGGGTCCTCTGACTAGGCACCCCCTTTATAGCTAGCTGACTCCTGGATCCCTGGAACCTTCTCTGGAGTGGTCCCCTCTACACTTGGCAGACCCCTAGGGGCAGTTCACAGTACTCACGACCTTGGCAGACTTTCCTGGAACTGAACCCCTCTTCCTCCACTGGTCCTCGGCACCCAGAATCCTCTCTGCAGCTCAGGTCAGCATTCTCTGGATTCCCAGGCAACCACCCCGGACACCCGGACCTTCTGACAGGAGGAGAGACAGCCCTACTCTCCCTCCTGGGACTCTGCTTCCGCCAAAGACGCTGCGTCATGTGTTCCCTCAAAACGTATACCCACTCCCAGAATGTGCGGCAGAATCTGCCTTCTGGGGTAGATACAGGCCTGAGTGTGTCTCTGATTGGGTTTCCTCCACTGCCCAAAGAGAGCCCTCTCATGGAGCCAATGGGGAGACTCCCCTCTCATGCAGACACACCTGGGAGACATGACAGCCAGCTGAAATCATGGCCCTGCTGTTAGGCAGCCAAGGCCCACTATCCTTTTACCTAGCACCTACCTGTAGGGTGCTACAAATGTATTTGTCTTCTTTTGTTACACAGCTTTATGTACCCATCTTGAGAATAGTATTCTGTATTTGTTTTATCCATTTTATCTATATTATCCTTGCTTGTATTACTTATACAATGACACCCGGTACTACAATTTAATTCAATCATAATATTTTACTTTAGTAGGACCGCACTAAACTGCAGAAAGTTTGCCTCATGCAAAAAAAAAAAAAAAAAAGGCCTAATTATATATACATTTTTTTTATTCAGCACAAGGAACAGTACTTACATTCAATGAGAATTGTCCCTTGTTCTCATGGCTGTTTTCTTAGTTGAAATCTTCACTCCTCTTACCCCCATACCTTTGTAGCAGGAATCTTCTGGTGGTGCTACACGGTTTATTACATCCCCTGGTCCTGTCATAGGTAGTCATGAAGAATGCCAACAATGTCTACCATTTTCACCTCCTCCTCCATTCAAAGAAGTTTTCAGCAATGAAAAGTGCACTATGAATGAAAGACAGGCGATTGATTGAGGAGGGTGGAAAGGTCAGTTATGGTCAGCACTCTTGATGAGTGCCTATGAAAGGTCCAGCAGCTGTCTTAACCCCTGCAGCACCAGGAGATTACTGTTGCAGAGGTATTGGAGGAGGGCAGAGAATTGAGTATTTCAACTAAGCCACCAACACAAGGGACACTTCTCATTAAATGTAAGTACCGCTCCTGTGCTGATTTAAAAAAATACATAAACTTAGGCTTTAAAGATTAAATATTAAAGAGTATGATTTTTACTTACTGTGGTTCCAGTGCTGAGTTATGTTAGCAAGTCATCCAGGACAGGACTGCCCCCCTGCTGCATTCATTATCATTCATTTCTGTTGTGGACTATTTTTGGTACTTAATAATTAGTTCATTTGTATAGGCATTTCGAAAGGTGAAGCTTTTAGACCATATTTGGTTTTCAAAATTTCTAGGTATTCAAAATTAACTTTGTGTTGCATGCAATTTTTCTTATATTTAGATTAATTTTTTTCATCTCATTTCTTTGTACACTGTAGTGAATCCTTAGTATGGGAACTAATGGGTATTATATTGTTTTTTATTTTATTTTCAAACAGGTCGAACAATATCACAATGTGATCTTCCAAGGTCCAGAAGGGAGCCTACAAGAATATATAGTGGATCAGCTTTCATGCTACATCAAGGTATATTACAGAGATATGTTTTTGTATAGCAGTGCATGGTCACATTTCCAACACTAACAAGGGCTTTATCCCTTTAGAACAAGGAAGAGGGTACTGGATTTAGCTGTGATGTGGTGAAGGTTGAAGTTGATTCTGGATTATCTAAGGAGCAACTAGTGGACATTTTTATAAATTCAGGTAAAGTGATTGAGAGTAAAGTGGTCCATGAGTATTTTGCTTGGCGAGACAATTTTTTTTTTTTAATTTTAACTTGATATACGAGTGATTTCTTGCTATTTGAGTAGCATTGAGTAGTATGATCACAGTTTTAATGGAAAAAAACTGGAACGACATTCACAATGTTAAAAACAATATCCAGCGTCTGGAGTCTGGTGCTCATCTGTGTAAAGCCGATGGTGCATACAGTACATGGCCAGAGTTCCGGGGGCACTGGTGGCTCCCAGCGGTTCCTGAAGAACTCGGAGATGCTCCCAGTCGGGTGGGACGGGCGTAGCTCGTTTTCAGATCACCCGGAAGTGACTTCAACAGTTCCCGAGTGTCTCCGAATTCTCCAGGAAGCACTGGGAGCCACCAGCGCCCTGGACCTCTGGCCATTTACTGTATACACCAGAGGCTTTTCTCGGATGAGCACCAAACTCCTTAACGCTGGATATTGTTTTTAACATTGTGAGTGTCTTTCCACTTTTTTTACGTCAAAACTGTGATTATACTACAGTACACTTAGAAGGCGCTGCTCTTTTTGTTCTTTGTGTCACCTGATTAGGACTTTTCAACAGAAACAACCCCTGTTAAATAATTTTTATATGAATAAATTAGTTTCTATTATTTGTTATGGGTAAATTTGCTTTGATATGCGTGCTATGGATTAGAAGCACATTTCTGGAACGAATTATGCTCGTAATCCAAGGTTTTACTGTGCTTGTAAACCTCATCAGTTGAGTAATACTACTTTGTGCCCTAAACCAACAGTTAATCTAGGCTTTTCTGTGTAGGTCTAGGAAAAATAAACTTGCCTATTGAAATTCAGAGTTTGATCTTTTTAACAGTTAAACAGAATGCAATTGTTACTTGTTCCAACCTGTTCATGTACAACCTGCTTGTCATTTTAGGCTGTTTAATTCCTGTTACTGATTCATCTCCTTGCAAAAAGAAAACCATCATCATTCTGGAAAAATTAGAGAATGTCTCGTTATTGGAATTGCTTGGGGATTTGATGTCTCCGTTAGAAAACCGTGGATCTGAAAATCCGTACTGCATTCACAGAGGTAGATATATTCATAGAAGGGACCACAAAGCATATTCTATAGCTCTAATGTCAAGGGATATATTATGGCTTTATATTTTTTCTCTAACAAAGCCAGTGGACTGTCTGATGCCTACTACTTCCATGAAGATTGCTTTTTGATGGGAACAGTTGCAAGGCCTCGCCTTCAAGGGCCTGAATTATTGGTACAGCAGCATTTCCGATGGGTCCAACTTAGATGGGATGGAGAGCCAATGCATAGTTTACTCCACAAAGTTTTGAAAAGAAGAGTTGTACATAAGGTATGTCTCTCCAATAAGAAGGTGATTGTAAAGGTAAACTATACAAATTAATGTTTAATTTTCATGCTCATTTTTAGTGTTATCAAAGTTTTTAGTGGGAGAAGGTAAAGAGGGTTTAGCGCTCGCAACAGGAACCAATTGAATCTTGATGTGCGGTCCACAGCAAGGAAGTTAGGGCTCGGTGCGTCTTACCACACTAAATGCAATGGGCAGAAAAGGAGAGCCAGCAATTCTCTAGTCCTTTTTCCAAAAGTTTATTGGCTACATTGAGGCATCATAAAACAAACAGCTGATGCGTTTTGGCAAGAGCCTTGGTCATAGCCATAGCACTGGAGTTGCCGGCTCTCATTTTCTGCCTATTAATATTTTTCAATTTTTTTAACTCTTTATTATTGCTTTTCAATGTAGAAAAGTACAGATCATACAATAAAGTAACAACATAAAACAATAAGACAATAGTAAACAATGCATAACAATGCTAAATCACCAGCGGCAAGTACAGCAGTTAGAGAAATCCACCAGGAATACAGTGCGAATCAAAATCATACAGTGAATATAGAGTAAGCATGGAAGGGTCACACACTATAGCATATCACAGTAAGCATATACTGTAGACAGATCAGAGGATATCCATAGTTAACTGGAGGGTTTTTAATCTTTTTTTATTATTATATTTTTTATGTAGCCTTTGAAACCCCTCACTTAGTCTGTTACTCTGATCAGCTGGTTTATTTGTTGTGACTAGCTAGCTTGCAACATCCTCTGGCTTTTGTAAGGCCACCATAATATATAATGTAGGGCTCAAAATTTCAAGTCCTGAGCTACTAGCCAGGCCTTAAGAGTTACTTGCCACTTGTTGCCCCACCCAAACCCTGCCCTGCTCCGCCCCTAAACACGCCTTCGTAAAATATCTCATAAAATTACACTGTTAAATGTTTTATTCAGAATTAAGTTACAAAAATAAATACTAACAACAACAACCAAGAGAGAGAGGGTTCAACAGAGAGAGAGGGGGTTTGACAGAGAGAGACAAGAGGGGGGGGTTGACAGAGAGAGGGGGTGACAGGGAGAGAGAGGGGGCTGACACGGGGAGAGAGGCAAAGGGGGTGACAGGGAGAGAGAGGGGGCTGACACGGAGAGAGGCAAAGGGGGTGACAGGGAGAGAGGGAGAGGGAGATGACACGGAGAGAGGGAGAGAGTGGGGTGACACAGAGAGAGGGAGAGAGGGGAGTGGCACAGAGAGAGGGAGAGAGGGGGGTGACACAGAGAGAGGGGGGTGACACAGAAAGAGGGAGAGAGGGGGGTGATACAGAGAGAGGGGGGTGACACGGAGAGAGGGGGGTGACACGTAGGGAGAGAGGGGGGTGACACAGAGGAAGAGAGGGAGGTGACACGGAGGGAGAGAGGGGGGTGACACAGAGGAAGAGAGGGGGGTGACACGGAGGGAGAGAGGGGGTGACACGGAGGGAGAGAGAGCGAGAGAGGGTGACACAGAGGGAGAGAGAGAGGGGGTGACAGAGAGAGAGATAGAGATGGGGTCACAGGGAGAGAGAGAGAGGGGGTGAAACAGAGAGAGAGAGAAGGAAGGGGTGACACAGAGAGAAAGATAGGGGGCGACCGGAAGAGTGAGAGGGGGTGACAGGGAGAGTGAGAGGGGGTGACAGAGAGAGTGAGAGGGGGTGACAGGGACAGAGGGGAAGATGACAGGGACATAGGGGGAAGATGACAGGGACAGAGAGGGGGTGATGGGGACAGACGGGGGAAGATGACAGGGACAGAGGGGGGTGATGACAGGGACAGAGGGGGGAGATGACAGGGACAGATGGGGGGGTGACAGGGACAGAGGGGGATGACAGGAACAGAGGGGGGAGGAGGAGGGGGTGGCAGGGACAGAGGGGGGGAGGTGACAGGGACAGGGGGATGACAGGGACGGAGGGGGGTTGACAGGGACTGAGGAGGGGTGGTGACAGGGACAGGGGGTGACAGGGACAGAGGGGGGGAGTTGGAGGGGGGGTGACAGGGACAGAGGGGGGAAGATGACAGGGACAGAGGGGGGGGTGATGACAGGGACAGAGGGGGGAGATGACAGGGACAGAGGGGGGAGATGACAGGGACAGAGGGGGTTGACAGGGACAGTGGGGGGTGATGACAGGGACAGAGTGGGGTGATGACAGGAACAGAGTGGGGTGATGACAGAGACAGAGGGGGGTGACAGGGACAGAGGGGGGAAGTTGACAGGGACAGAGGGGGGTGATGACAGGGACAGAGGGGGGTGATGACAGGGACAGAGGGGGGTGACAGGGTAGGGAGGAGTAAGTCCAGTCACAGTGCTCATCTCACTCAGTCAGAGATGTTCACCATGTAGCTGCTGGCTGCTAATGAAACTTTCCTGCCCACACATCTCCTTCACACACAGCACGCACGGGCTGTACTGAGTGTGTGGGCGGGCACAGGGAGAGAGAGGGGGACGGGAGAAGGCAGAGCAGATGCAGCCTCTCCCATTCCTGGAGAGGGGGGAGCTGCTCACTGGGCTATGAAACACACACACACACACAGCCTTGTGACAGGAGGGGCAGGCTGAACTAAGGAGCTGCATATTCCCCCTACAATACAGCCCTGTTCTTACTCGCCCTCCTCATCATTCCACTCGCAAAATGCGAGCAGGCAAGTGGAATTTTTGAGGGCTGATCTAATGCCACTACCACAATCATACACACTTTCAAGAGCTTGTTGTGTCCATTAACCTACAAGTAGGTTTATGGATTGTAAAAGGGAGCTTGAACACTTGAAGGAAGCCAGAAACCCTCTGAAAACATGGGGAAGCACATACAAAATCCGTACACGCAGTGTACCTTGTGGAAATGAAACAACAGATCTCTACAGCAATAGTAATCACTGATTTTATATATACAGTCAGGTCCATAAATATTGGGACATTGACAAAATTCTAATATTTTTGGCTCTATACACCACCACAATAGATTTGAAATGAAACAAACAAGATGTGCTTTAACTACAGACTTTCAGCTTTAATTTGAGGGTATTTACATCCAAATCAGGAGAAAGGTGTAGGAATTACAACAGTTTGTATATGTGCCTCCCACTTTTTAAGGGACCAAAAGTCAAAAGTAATGGGACAGATTAAAAATCATAAATCAAACTTTCACTTTTTAATACTTGGTTGCAAATCCTTTGCAGTCAATTACAGCCTGAAGTCTGGAATGCATAGACATCACCAGACGCTGGGTTTCATCCCTGGTAATGCTCTGCCAGGCCTCTACTGCAACTGTCTTCAGTTTCTGCTTGTTCTTGGGACATTTTCCCTTCAGTTTTGTCTTCAGCAAGTGAAAGGCATGCTCAATCGGATTCAGGTCAGGTGATTGATTTGGCCATTGCATAACATTCCACTTCTTTCCTTTAAGCACTGTGAAGCGCTGTCCAATGAGTTCTGAAGCATTTGGCTGAATATGAGCAGATAATATTGCCCGAAACACTTCAGAATTCATCCTGCTGCTTTTGTCAGCAGTCGCATCATCAATAAATACAAGAGAACCAGTTCCATTGGCAGCCATACATGCCCACGCAATGACACTACCACCACCATGCTTCACTGATGAGGTGGTATGCTTTGGATCATGAGCAGTTCCTTTTCTTTTCCATACTCTTCTCTTCCCATCACTCTGGTACAAGTTGATCTTGGTCTCATCTGTCCATAGGATGATGTTCCAGAACTGTGAAGGCTTTTTTAGATGTTGTTTGGCTAACTCTAATCTGGCCTTCCTGTTTTTGAGGCTCACCAATGGTTTACATCTTGTGGTGAACCCTCTGTATTCACTCTGGTGATGTCTTCTCTTGATTGTTGACTTTGACACACATACACCTACCTCCTGGAGAGTGTTCTTTATCTGGCCAAGTGTTGTGAAGGGTGTTTTCTTCACCAGGGAAAGAATTCTTCGGTCATCCACCACAGTTGTTTTCCGTGGTCTTTTGGTGTTGCTGAGCTCACCGGTGCGTTCTTTCTTTTTAAGGATGTTCCAAACAGTTGATTTGGCCACACCTAATGTTTTTGCTATCTCTCTGATGGGTTTGTTTTGTTTTTTCAGCCTAATGATGGCTTGCTTCACTGATAGTGACAGCTCTTTGGATCTCATATTGAGAGTTGACAGCAACAGATTCCAAATGCAAATAGCACACTTGAAAAGAACTCTGGACCTTTTATCTGCTCCTTGTAAATGGGATAATGAGGGAATAACACGCCTGGCCATGGAACAGCTGAGAAGCCAATTGTCCCATTACTTTTGGTCCCTTAAAAAGTGGGAGGCACATATACAAACTGTTGTAATTCCTACACATTTCACCTGATTTGGATGTAAATACCCTCAAATTAAAGTTGAAAGTCTGCAGTTAAAGCACATCTTGTTTGTTTCATTTCAAATCCATTGTGGTGGTGTATAGAGCCAAAAAGATTAGAATTGTGTCAATGTCCCAATATTTATGGACCTGACTGTATACCTTGTTGTCTGATGCAAGAATTTCATATTATTATTATTATTGTAGAGAGCATAAAAATGTACATGTATTTTATATGTAGAGCACTAGTGTTGTGTTGTCATCTACCATCCTTTCACAGTAAACAGGCTTCATAAAACATAGATTCGACCAGATAAAATTATTGCTTGCATTCAATTATTTGTACTGTAGACCTTAGAAGTCATACAAAATCTTTTCTTTCAGTTTAAAGGTAAACTGCCTCCATCCAGTGACCCTGTGTGTCAAGGTGTAGATTGGATATGTGCAGTATGGCATCAGCTGAACTCCTGCTTGTCTCGTTTGGGCACGCCAGAGGCACTTTATGGACCACAGCCATTTATGTCTTGTCCAATAGTGTCTGGAAATGCACAAATAATGGTGAAGTAAGTATTCCTAAAAAAAGGGGACATACAATCCAATCAATATATCACATCTTTTGTGGATTATGAAACAAGCAGCCTGCATTTTAGGAATATGTGCTGTTCAGGGTCCCCCTTGTAGATGTCTTTCCTCAGTGTACATGCTGCTTTCCTCCTGGGGAATTCCCCATCAAATATATGGGTGAACACCACAAGCAAAAGCACAAGTAGCGCAATATGGTGTAAAGAAATTATATAGTCTTATGAAGCAGAGACATTATGTTATTGACTGAATTGTAGATTGTTTGGTGCATGTGTTGATACATGTATCTATAATTTTTTTTCTTAAGGTGGATGTCAAAATTGTGGAATGCAGTAATTGTGCCAAAAGTGGAAGAAGCAATTCTTTCCCTGGCCACAGTCAAGAGATCCTCCATTCTAGGCCACGTTGCTCCTATTAATACCCCAAGCCAAGGACAGCAAGCAGTTGTAAGAGCGGCTCTCAGTATACTGCTCAATAAAGCTATACTCCACGGCTGCCATCTTCCGAAAAATGGTAGGTGCTCCTTCTGAAACAAGTCTGCTGGTTGTACAAGGTGTTCTGCTTCAATTAATTGAACACATAATGTATGCATTTTTTATTTCAGATGTAGAACAATGTTTAGCAGATTTTAAAGGAGGGCATTTTTCTTTATCCATGAGTTCTTCTTACAAGACCGGAGGAAAGAAGAAGGGGGAGAATGGAGCTTGGAGAAAAGTCAGTACAAGTCCTCGCAAAAAGTCCAATCTAAACTCCTCATGGAGCCAAGATGAAGAGGGACAAGAAGGTAATCTAGTTTCCAGGATGGGATATACCCTACCCTTCATTATCAGAGTTCCTTTGTAAGTGTAGATTCCACAATAAACCATGGGAGTAGTAACACAGGAATGTAACCAAATTGTTAAACTAAGAGCCTCCAGAAGATTAACTCAACTTTCCAAAGTGACCCATAAGAGGGTCAGACTTGTTTGTAGACAAGTAGAATCCCCTCATGGCTACATACCAAACTATCCAGAGAAGAAAACCACCTGGCTGCTCTTCAACGTATTACTAGAAGAAAAGGGGCACATGGGTCAATCAAATTAATAATTAAAAAAAGCCTTAGCACTCAGTTATACAAAATCAATCTAATGTAATACCAGTTTCAAAAACCACAACAAACTAGGTTTTGGATATGTACATGTTGAAGTATATGTGGAAAGCAAGGTAAGACACTCTGCAAAGCAAGGGTCTCAAACTGGTGGCCCTCCAGCTGTTGCGGAACTACAAGTCCCATCATGCCTTTGCCTAGGGGGATCATGCTTGTAACTGTCAGCCTTGCAATTCCTCATGGGAATTGTAGTTCTGCAACAGCTGGAGGGACACCAGTTTGAGACCCCTGCTGCAAGAAGTCCTACCTACTCTGTACATAGTGTATAATGTATATTATTGCACCATGATTGACTGATTGCAACGTTTTGTGGGCTCCTGTGCAAAAAAGTAATAAATACACATATTTTCTTTTATCAATATGTGTACATTTATTTTCCTTGTTGCTGGTAAGTGATTCAGAATATATTAACATCAGTGGGGTCAGCAATAAAACCAAGCAGCTAGGCTTTACAGATGAAGGTCAAAAATGGCAGTCCCCATATTTTCCTCATAAATATCTTAAACAAATTTGTAAAAAGTCAGTAAAATGTGTCATTTGATGAAGGCTACATTCAAAATAATTCTGTTAGTTGAATTTATGGTGAAATTAAACAGTTTGTTGAAAAAAAAAAGGTTATAGCATATAGGCTTTTTTCAGTTACGGGTTTTTTTGTTTAACTTCCATCACAGGTGACATTTCTAAGAATGACTTGAAGACTGGAGGCAGTTCTTCACTAACCAAGAAAAAGTATGTCTATTGTCTTTCCTGCTGACTAAAAAGAATTGAGGTTTCTTGTGTGAGTTTTATGTGGTTTATCACAAGTGTGTCAAATTGCTTTGTTGTTGTCAAGAGCAACAATAATATCTCACCCTTGCCCTTTTATTTGACATGACCTTCATCCTACAATACCATCATCCCTGTTTTCAAGGGCCTCTATTGGTGGGCTTGTTGGTTTTATACTTCCAAACAAGTCTATAGGCATTTCAGATTGATGTCAAACTGACGCCATTGTCACAATCCCAAAGCACATCGACGCAGGCCCTAATGAGCACTCATTTCCTATTATCCCTCTATATTAACCATCGAAGTCCCGCAATTGTTTACAAGGAAGTCTTCTCAAAATATAGTTTTCTATATACAGTATTTGCATACCATTAGCATGGGGGAGGTGTTGGAACTACAATGCCCAGACTATCTGATGTCTTGCTTATTGCAGTAGATGGCATAAAGATCCATCATTTTTATGTAGAAGAAGCAGTTTAAGTTACAATGGAAAAATATATCTAGAACTATACAAATAGATCTCCTTTACCTGAGCAGTCCATGAAAACTCATTCAAGCCCCTCTGACAAGTACCCATTCCTGAATTCAAGTATAGATCCTCCTATTAAACTGAATACTACTGTATCTAATGCAATCCCTGTCATTGGACACATGTAGATTGTCTTTGTTTATAGAGCAAATTCAAGTTCATTTACTAAAACTGGAAAGTGAAAAATCTGGTGCAACTGTGCATGGTATCCAATCTGATTCTAATTTCAGCTTGTTCAATTAAGCTTTGACAAAAACAACTGGAAGCTGATTGGTTTCTATGTAGAACTGCACCAGATTTTGTACTCTCCAGTTTTAGTACATAACCCTCATTGTATTGGAGGTAGGAGATGACTGCACGTAAGAGCTCAATTGCATAGATGGCACCATCGGATATCTCTAAGACAAAACAAGCTGATGAGTGATTTCAGCTCACAAGTATGTTCTAAAAATAGAAATAGTAGAATTTTGTTGGTTGCCTTTAGTTAATATGTCACTTAATACCAGCTCTTGAAAATATAATATAAAAAAACTGGAGAGCAATAATTAAGATGTGGAGACCAGAAAAAAAGCTCAGTTCCACTCTATATTACAAAATGTGGTATCTATCCCAAAAATAGGACATGGAAAAATCAATCCCAAATGGGATTGGCAATCGAGGTAAGGGACATTGCGATACCAGAGAATTGTAATGGGAAACATTAATGCAAAAATTTATAAAAGTCGTCTTTTATTATTTCAGAGTAAAAGATCAGTATATGCTATAATAGCATCATGGAATCATCATAATAGTACAGACATTTTTTTGTTTTTTCTTACAAATATTAAAAACACTTGGAGACCGTTTGAATGATTTGAGAACTTTTGGGAATGAGCACTCTATGTACAATGTAGTCACCAGATATGATGACAAGTCGCCATTTACAAATTATCAAAATGTGTTTTTAAATCAGGATTTTGTACCAGAAATGACTATTTTGCTTTTTACCTTCGTGAATGAGTTGGGCGCTTTCATGCTAGTTTATTCATTTATGAACTAATGGCTTTTTGGTTTCAGGCCCAGTGACGGGTTCACTTTTAAGGCATGTGTGTAAGTTCACACCAGTCTGATACATTGTGACGTACCACAAAGGACCAAAAATCATGCATGCAGCATTTTATCCAGCACATGGTAGAGTATGTTACTGCATTGCTGTGTGCTGTTATGCTAGTGCAGTGGAGGGTGCATTTGGGAGCTATTCAGATTATAACACCAATATGCAGGATACTACACGCAATGGTGTGGACAGGCCCTTGGTCCACCTGCAGCAGTAGAAAAGCCCCCCAGATGTTTTACAATGACAAACAAAACACTGTCTGATTTCCACAGATCTCTGGAAAGTGTTCATCCAAAGTCTCTCCACATGGAACAGCGACTGTCGGCTGGTTCAGATGATGAGATGGACCTTGTGAAAGAATTACGAGCAATGTGTTCCAGCAAGTCAGAACCGGACATTACCAAGGTGAAGGATCTTGCATTGTTGAGGTTGTAATGTAATTGTCGTCTGGTTTTTTAAATTTATTTTTGGTACAGGGAAAAAATATATATATATTTTTTTCTACCATGAAAAGCAGCTTTCTACACGTTTTAGATCTTTATCATTAAAAGCACTAGAAAGTCCACTAAAGGTTTTTTGAAGATATGCTTTTTTTTTATTTATATCAAACAGGTTCTTTACTGAACTGACAAAACATAATGGAAAACCAAGCACAGTCATAGATACAGATACATGTCGGTGACAGTCATCCATAATCTACACATAGATAACAAAGAGAATGAATCACCTGTATAACCACAAACTTAAAGCACTCATATAAACATCACAGGTGCTGACATACAGAAAAAAAAAAAAATGACATCACATTAAACCAAATTAAATACCCACACCCTCCACTGCATTATTCGATAGACCTATCCTAGACTAGACAGGTCTGTCTGGAAATTGCACAAGCCTCATCTGAACACGTTCCCGCGGGCTATGTCCAGGTGTATCCAACCATGGTGCCCATATCCGTTAAAACTTTTCTAAGCATCCCCTATGTTGATACACATGATTTTCAAAAATAAGGGTGTGCCCCATGTGCGTTACCCACATTTGGTGTGAGGGAGGGTTAGGCAATTACCTTGGCATAGGAAGTATTTTGCGGGCTTGAAAGAGCACGGGATTAACTGCTACTCTTGTGAGCTCTTCTGGTATGAGATCACTTAACATACCTAACAGACAATATTTAGGGTCTAGCGGGATGGAGAACTGGAACACCCTTTTAGGGTGCCCAAAAACGCCGTCCAATAACGGCCGTCCAATTAACCTTCTCCAGAGAAGGTGGATGAGGTCACCCCTGTCCCGTTTACATCTACTACACGCGGGGTCAGAAAGTATTCCCATTTTATACCGTTTAACAGGTGTGAGATGGGATCTCAGTACTATGTATAGCTGGGGTAGTTTTTGTGATGAGATTAAGGAACTAGTTACTACCGACTGCAGCATGTCTCCCCATTGATTACCAGACAGTGATCCTACGTCTTTGAAGAGATATTAAACAAACCCTATATTCTTAGTATGAATACATACAGTAGGTAAGAGAGGTAGATAGAGCTTCATTGTTCTCCTTTCTCGCCAAAAGTCAACGGGGTTGATTTACTTAAAGCAAATAAAATGTGAACTTTGCAAAAGGCAGTTGCACTCTGCAAGTGCAGTTGCTTCAGAGCTTAGTAAATGAGCAGAAGCTCTGCTGACTTCCAACATCCAATCATGTGCAAGCACAAGTGCATTTTTTTTTATTTTTCTTGCATGTGATTGGATATTCTTTGCAAGGTGAAGCTCCACCTCATTTACTAAGTTCTGGAGCAACTGCACTTGCTGAGTACAACTGCACTTTGCAAAGTGAACAGTCTTTTTGCCTTTAGTAAATCAACCCCTTAGCCTTCTATTTCAGCAGTTGCCCCATTTTCTCACTGATTTGAAATTATTAGCTATACAGAGAGAAATCTACAAATTTTGTATACCCAATACCCTCATGAAAACATTGCATGTAAAAATGTGTCATTAAAAATATTTTCTAGTAACACAATAATAATTTAAAGTTGACTGAAAATACCCAACTTTCCTGTAAATTTGATAAACCCGATCCTGTCTTAAAAAACAAGCTTCTCATGTCAGACTCTGAGCATTTACATACTTTTCGGCATCTCAGCAGGTTTTGATGCAGTAACTTTCAAGTTTCATGTAAGGAGAGTGTTTAATAGACTCAGCCTAATTCAAGAACTCCATGATAGTTTTGAAATCCTGTGCGAATCTATCAGTCCAATATTAATGAAATTGTGGTTTGCTTCTCCTTTAGATTGCAGACTTGGATAATTGCCTGGTGATCTTTAAAAGTTCTCCGAATGACCAGAAGTCAGCAAAGAGTAAAAAACAGAACTCTCAAAAGCCACGTAAAGTAAGTATAACATAATTGTGGCCTACAACAAAAATGTTTTTTTTTTTTCTAGAACCCAAAAATAGGGCTGTAAAAAAAAAAAATCAAATGAAATAATGCAGAAGCCCACAATTAGAAAGGAAACTCAGCCTAAATTCTAAAGCACCTGATACAGAACGCAGATTACTGCTGGTTTTGCCACAGAGTATTGTAATAGATGTCTCTGCTGACAGCTAACAAAACCATCCCTGGCCAGTTTACCCACTTGCCTACTGGGGAATTAAATCTCCGTCCTGCCCAGACCAATTTTCAGCTTTTAGTGCTCTCACACTTTGAATGACAATTACTTAGTCATGTAACACTGAACCCATATGATTTTTTTTTTCCGTAAAAATAGACCTTTCTTTTGGTGGTATTTAATCACCACTGTTTTTTTTTTTGCGCTTTAAATGGAAAAAGACTGAAAATCTTCTCACAACATTCAGTTAGAGCAGCAGGAGCAGAAGAGCAACTTCTGCTGCTGAAAGTCAGAGGAGCAGGAGAGCAGCTCCTGCTGCTGTCAGTCAGAGGAGCAGGAGAGCAGCTTCTGCTGCTGAAAGTCAGAGGAGCAGGAGAGCAGCTCCTGCTGCTGTCAGTCAAAGAAGCAGGAGAGCAGCTCCTGCTGCTGTCAGTCAGAGGAGCAGGAGAGCAGCTTCTGCTGCTGAAAGTCAGAGGAGCAGGAGAGCAGCTCCTGCTGCTGTCAGTCAAAGGAGCAGGTGAGCAGCTCCTGCTGCTGTCAGTCAAAGGAGCAGGAGTGCAGCTCCTGCTGCTGTCGGTCAAAGGAGCAGGAGAGCAGCTCCTGCTGCTTTCAGTCAAAGGAGCAGGAGAGCAGCTTCTGCTGCTGAAAGTCAGAGGAGCAGGAGAGCAGCTCCTGCTGCTGTCAGTCAAAGGAGCAGGTGAGCAGCTCCTGCTGCTGTCAGTCAGAGGAGCAGGAGAGCAGGTCCTGCTGCTATCAGTCAAAGGAGCAGGTGAGCAGCTCCTGCTGCTGTCAGTCAAAGGAGCAGGTGAGCAGCTCCTGCTGCTGTCAATCAGAGGAGCAGGAGAGCAGGTCCTTCTGCTGTCAGTCAAAGGAGCAGGAGAGCAGCTCCTGCTGCTTTCAGTCAAAGGAGCAGGAGAGCAGCTCCTGCTGCTGTCAGTCAAAGGAGCAGGAGAGCAGCTCCTGCTACTTTCAGTCAAAGGAGCAGGAGAGTGGCTCCTGCTGTTGTCAGTCAAGCCAGAAGAGGGAGCAGGGAATGGGGTCAAACCATGCTCTGTGTGTCTCTAGACACACAAAGCCCATCTTGGGAGAAAGCCCACAGGTGCTTCTCCATAGAAAGTGGCTTCTTATGGTGGTGCACTGAGAAAAGGAGGAGCCAAGCGCAGGGGACTCAAGAAGAGGAGGTTCGGGGCCGCTCTGTACAAAATTATTGCAAGGAGCAGGTAAGTATAAAAGTGTAACATGTTATTATTTTAATGAAAAATATAAGCTTCACAATCACTTTAAGGATTGATTTCCACATCCCAACATCATAGCATTTTTCAGATCACCCTGTGTATGTGTGTACACACAAAATGTGTGTACACACATACACATATATATATATATATATATATATTAATATGTATGTATGTATATATATATATATATATATATATATATATATATATATATATATATAAATATATGTACATATATTAATATTTTCTGTGATTTTCTATCAACTACCTAATCAGCACTCTTGTATTTCCAGAACGGGGCCTTTCCTCTCCACAGCAGCCAGATGTCACAGTATAGCAACCAGAAGCCAAAACCAGAACCGAGTTCCTCGAAAGTCAAATCTTTACTTCCTATACCGAAAAGTCATCGTAAAAGCAGCAGTAATACAAGGCAGATAGCTATTTCTAAAGACTCTAAAGAGGAATTATGGAGCTTGCACAATAATAAAGCTAACAAATAGAAATTTCTATATCTGTCATATTTAACCTCTAATGCGCACATGTGGCCTGAAATACATTACTTTTATGTAATGTATCAGGGACTTGTCTAGCTGTAAAAAAAAAGGGATAAATATTTCCTGTACAGAAAATAGTGTTATGTAAATATAAAATGACAGTTTTACCTGTATTATAGCATATAAATGGGGCCACAAAATACTTTATATGTAAATAAATTGTTTTTAGCGTGTTGATGTAAGTTGTTTAAATGCCCTATTTAAATCTTTGAAAGCTTGGGGGTTTTAAAGGTATTCATTGTTATTATTATTATTTTATAAAAGATCAAAAAAGATTGTTTTGCCAAAAGTGTAAAGTGTTAATGACAGAGGTATTATCACAGACCACAGGATGATCAGACAGGTTCCTGTCTTGTATAATGCACAGTGTTGGCTCACAGAAAATCCTCATTTAAGTATTTCTAATATCCATCCCCTGCACCCACAAATCTAATGCGGCATTGCAATAATTAGTCTCACTTATCAATGCACTTTTTTCTTTTATACAAGCCATAGACAAAGTGTTGACTGTTCTTTTTAAGCGCTTCATATTTGTTTTACTTCTTGTGTAATGCAGACTTTGCTTGTTTTTGTTGCTTGCTGTATTTACATTGTTGCTTTAGTTCTTTCTTAGGATGAGGGTTCTTAATGCAATAAATAGAATATCTCCTGTCTGACAACACTTAAGTGGTCTTTCTACTCTTGCAAAATTGACTTGTTCTTGTATTTAAAAAGATATATGTAAATAAAATGTAAAGCTATTCTGCTGTCCAGAAATGTTTCAGCACAGAGTCCATGAGGGTGTAACTAACGATTCAGGGCTTGTACATCCAATGTACAGTATTTCGTCACATCGTTAATTAACAGTCCTTTTGTTTACTAAGGTAAATAGTATACTTTGCAAATGTTTAATCACTTTTCACTTTATAATAAACTCTCTATGGCTAAACTATTAGTGCTTACTGCTTTCTTCTGCTAAAGCTCAACTCCTGACTGAAATTAAATTCCAGGTAATCCATGCATTCATGGTTGTGGGCATTTTTAACCACTTGCCGACCGCCGCAAGTATATATACTGCGGCGGTCAGCCCCTCACAGGCAAAGTGACGTATGGGTACGTCACTAGCCTGTGAGGCTCTGGGGAGCGAGCGCGCGCCGCCGGAGGCACGCTCCCGCTCGGTCACAGACCCCCCTCACGCGTGTACCCGGCGGCTCCGATGTCCGCCGGGCACTCGCGATCGTACGTGACAGCGGGAGAAAGGCAGGCGGCTGATGTAAACAAGCCGCCTGTCATTCTCCCCTGTGTAAAAACAGTGATCATACGGTTCTACTATGTAGGACCGTTGATCACTGTTCCTACACCTCAAGCCACAGCCAATCACAGTAATAATCATGCCCCTAGGGACACACACCACCCCTCCCTCTCAAATAAAGTTAACCCCTTCACTACCAGTGTCATTTTACAGTAACAGTGCATATGTATAGCACTGATTACTGTAGTAATGTCACTGGTAACCCCAAAAGTGTCAAAAATGTCAGTCAAGGGTCCGATCTGTCCGCCGCGATGTCGCAGTCCCGCAAAAAAAATTGCAGATCGCCGCCATTACGCGTTAAAAAAAAAACAACAAAAATTACAAAAATCTTTCCCTTAGTTAGTAAACGCAATAACTTTTGCGCAAACCAATCAAAATACGCTTTTTGCGTTTTTTTTTCTACCAAAAATATGCAGCATAAAACAAATTGGCCTAAAATGTTAAAAAATTGTGATTTTTACATTTTTTGGGGGGAATTTCATATAAAAATGTGAAAAATATTGTTATTTTTGCAAAATTGACACTCTTTTTTTGTTTATAGCGCATGATCAAAAAATCGCACAGGTGATCAAATACCACCAAAAGAAAGCTCTGTTTGTGGGAAAAAATGGATGTCAAATTCGTTTAGGTACAGCGTCGCACGACTGCGCAATTGTCCGTTAAATTCACGCAATGCCGAATCGCAAAATACCCCCTGGGATTTTTACCCCAAGGGGGTAAAATCTTCCGGGGCTTAAGTGGTTAACTAATTAAGGCCCCTTTCACATTGACGATCGAATCAGGTTGGGTGGTGTTTAAGATACGTCATTTCCATTCAGCTGGAATGCAGGTGGAGCACAAACCCAGGATTCCTATACAATACATACTGATCCCTGTCTTCTTTGATGTAAGTGCAATACTTCTTTTTTAAATAAATTATTTGAAATACTGCACCATGAGAGTGTTTCTTCCTCTCCCTCTCTATATGGCAACACTGGAGCTCTGAATACACTTTTTATATACATATTAAATGGATGACTTAAATTAATTCCTGTGACCTCATGTATGAAATCTTGGATTTTCCCATATGCGTAATTTGACTCCCTGTAATAGGGGTCAATTAAGTCTGTTGAGTGTATGGTACGTCTGCATGCTGGTGGAGAGGAACCCTTCCTATACTCACTGAGGATGTTATTCACATGTGGGATTATATATGGACTTCACGATTTTTATGTATTTTCTATCATTTAAATGAAGATGTATTTATTCATTTGTCTATTCACTATTGTTTATTCACTATGGTGATATTTATTTTATGATGTAAGAGCGCGGTTACTTTGTTTCTTTTCACAGATCCAATCAGGTCCGCGTATAAGTTTTTCAGGCGGACTTGATCAGACCCTCCAGCCTCTTCTATGGAGCGGCGGATATCAGTGGACCCATGCCCGCTGACACCTGCTGCCATCCGATCCTGCCTACCAAACACAAACGGTCCTATTCCCTATCTTGCTGGCGGATCGGAAAGAAAAGGACAGGCGGTTCAATTCCATCCAAATTGCCCCATAGATGAGAGTGTGACTGTGTCCATGTCTGCTCTGCATAGTGGAACAGACACAGAGAATTGTCATCCGCTTGCTCAGCTGGGATCCGCAGAGAGATCACTCGCTGAGCAAGCATTGAGGCATCTAGACGTGGTGAAGACAACTTGCTGAAGTTCAGACAGAGCTTCAGAATGGGGAATAAAGAGAATTTAAGTGACTTTGAACATAGCATGGTTGTTGGTGCCAGACGGCTGGTCTGAGTATTTCAAAAACTGCTGATCTACTGGGATTTTCACGCACAACCATCTCTAGGGTTTACAGAGGATGGTCCACCAAAAAGAGAAAATATCCAGTGAGTGGCAGCCTTGTGGATGAAAATGCCATCTCTGAATGCACAACACATCGAACTTTCAAGCAGATGGGCTACAGCAGCAGAAGAACACACTGGGTGCCACTCCTGTCAGCTAAGAACAGGAAACTGAGGCTAAAATTTGCACAGGCTCACCAAAATTGGACAATTGAAGATTGGAAAAATGTTGGAAAATGAGTCTCAATTTCAGCTGCGATAAGCCACGGCTTGCCTAAGTATTGTTGCTGACCATGTCAATCCCTTTACGACTACAATGTACCCATCTTCTAATGACTCCTTCCAGCAAGATAGTGCACCATGTCACAAAGCTCAAATCATCTCAAACTGGTTTCATGAACATGACAATGAGGTCACTGTACTCCAAATGGCCTCCACAGTCGCCAGATCTCAATCCAATAGAGCACCTTTTGGGATGTGGTGGAACAGGAGATTAGCATCATGGATGTGCAGCCGACAAATATGTAGCAACTGCGTGATGCTATCATGTCAATATGGAGAAAAATCTTTGAGGAATGTATCCAACACCTTGTTGAATCTATGTCATGAAGAATTAAGGCAAATGGGGGGGTCTAACCCGGTACTAGCAAGGTGTACCTAATAAAGTCGCCGGTGAGTGTACATGGCATGAGAAGTATACATCGCTACCGCAGTGATTGCCACTTGCTTTCTGGTCCTGTACTGAGCGACTGGCCTGCTGCGTTGTGAACACAAAATATCGGCTACTCAGCACAAGCATCATTCATAGAATGTTCTGCATGACGTCCTTGCCCCACCTCTTCACCTCCACCTCGTCCAGTCAGAGAATACTTTGCATTAATTCAGAAAATGTTTAATGTTTCTAACCATTCCTTATAACAGAGGATGGTTGGTGTTTACCAGCTTATGGTTGATGAAACTTTTAAAACTCTTCCCCACAGACAAGTGTAATAATGTCATCCCAGTCTTTGGGGTTGATTTACTAAAACTGGAGAATGCAAAATCTGCTGCAGCTCTGCATGCTAGCCAATTAGCCTCCACTTCAGCTTGTTCAAGTAAAGTGATATTAAACTTTTTTCTTCTTTTTTTTTTAGTTTTTACATAAAATAATAAACAAGTTATACTTACCTGCTCTGTGCAATGGTTTTGCACAGACCAGCCCCAATCCTTCTCTTCTGGGGTCCCCTGCCAGGTCTCCTCCTCTTCTGTGAGTTCCTCCATAGGAAGCCGCTTCCCATGGGGGCACTCAAGCTGACTCGCTCCCAAGCCGCGCTGTCTGTGTCAATGGATGCTTGCCCCCTCCCTCATCACAGATTTTAACCACTTTACCACCAGAGGATTTTCCTGCTTAACGTCCAGGCCACTTTTTGCAACTTGGCACTGCGCGAATTTAACTGACAATTTCGCGGTCATGCAACCCCGTACCCAAACAAAATTTACGTCCTTTTTTTCTCACAAACAGAGCTTCCTTTTGGTGGTATTTGATGACCTCTGCGCTTTTCATTTTTTGCGATATTAATAAAAAAAGAGCAAACATTTTGCAAAAAAATTGACATTTTCTACTTTGACAGTTAAAAAATATCCAATATATTAACCACTTAAGCCCCGGAGGATTTGGCTGCTAAAGGACCAGGGGTTTTTTTGCGATTTTTTACTGCGTGACTTTAACGGACTATTGCGCGGTCGTGCGACGCTGTACCTAAACAAATTTGACGTCCTTTTTTTCCCACAAACAGAGCTTTCTTTTGGTGGTATTTGATCACCTGTGCGATTTTTTGATCACGCGCTATAAACAAAAAAAGAGCGTAAATTTTGCAAAAATAACAATATTTTTCACATTTTTTTATATGAAATTCCCCAAAAAAAAAAGTAAAAATCAAAATTTTTTAACATTTTTCGGCCAATTTGTTTTATGCTACCTATGTTTGGTAAAAAAAATCGCAAAAAGCGTATTTTGATTGGTTTGCGCAAAAGTTATCGCGTTTACTAACAAAGAGAAAGATTTTTGTCATTTTTGGTGTTTTTTTTTTTAACGCGTAATGGCGGCGATCTGCGATTTTTTTTTCGGTACTGCGACATTGCGGCGGACAGATCGGACCCTTGACTGACATTTTTGACACTTTTGGGGTTACCAGTGACATTACTGCAGTAATCAGTGCTATACATATGCACTGTTACTGCAAAAATGACACTGGCAGGGAAGGGGTTAACTTTATTGGGAAGGGAGGGGTTAAGTGTGTCCTAGGGGCGTGCTTTCTACTGTGTAGGGACATTGCTATTGGTGTAAAAGCAAAGATCAACCGTTCTACATAGTAGAACGGTCAGATCTTTACTTTTACACAGGGAGAACTGACAGGCAGCTTGTTTACACAAGCTGCTCTGTCTTTCTCCCTTCACAGGAGCGATCGTAGTGTGGCCGGCGGACATCGAGTCCGCCGGTCACACGCACTGACTTGCCTGTGAACGAGCCGCGGCGGGCGCGCGCCTCGGCGGGCGCGCGCCCGCTCGCTATAGGCTCGCAAGTCAGTGACAGGCGAGTGACGTACCGATACGTCACTCTGCCTGGCCGGGGCTGACCGCCGCAGTATATAGTCGTGCGGCGGTCGGCAACCGGTTAAAATTTTGTCATATATTTAGGCCAAAATGTATTTAGCTACATGTCTTTGACAAGAAAAAATCCTCAATGAGCGTATTTTTAACCGCTTTAAGACCGGAAGATTTTACCCCATTCCTGACCAGGCTATATTTTGCGATTTGGCACTGCGTTACTTTAACGGACAATTGCGCGGTCGTGCAACGCTGTACCCAAATTAAATTTATGTCCTTTTTTCCCCACAAATAGAGCTTTCTTTTGGTTGTATTTGATCACCTGTGCGATTTTTAATTTTTGAAAACAAAAAGCGACAATTTTGAAAACAAAAAAACAATATTTTTTATATTCTGATATATAACATTCCCCAAAAAAATGTAAAAATCAAAATTTTTTTACATTTTAGGCCAATTTATTTTCTGCTACATATTGTTGGTAAAAAAAATCACAATAAGCGTATTTTGATTGGTTTGCGCAAAAGTTATCGCGTTTACTAACTACAGGAAAGATTTGTCATTTTTATTGTTTATTTTTTTTTTACTAGTAATGGCGGCGATCTGCGATTTTTTTTTGCAGGACTGCGACATTAGGGCGGACAGATCGGACCCCTAACTGACATTTTTTACACTTTTGGGGGTACCATTGACATTACTACAGTAATCAGTGCTATACATATGCAATACTGAAATAATGACACTGGCATGGAAGGGGTTAACTTTATTGGTGATCAAGGGGTTAAATGTATGCCTCATGCTTACTGACGTGTGTGGGGGGGAGGGGATTGTGTGACACAGACACAGATCGCAGGTTCAACTATGCTGAATCCTGTAATCTGTCACTGCCTGTCACATAGGAGATCCACCCGCTTTATTTACATAAGCGAGTGGATCTCCTCACTTGATCACCGACGATCGGGGAAGAGCGGCGGTGATCACCGCCTCTCCTCCCCTGGCCCGACTCCCGCTGTGTCTGAATACAGCGGGAACGAGCCTCCGGCGGCACGCGTGTGCCGCTGAGAAGGGGCGGGATCCAGCGACGCTGGACGCTGGACGAAATCGAGCCACTCTGCTGCAGTACCCTCAATGTGAGCGGTCGGGAAGTGGTTAATTGACAGCAGAGCCAATGGCTACCAGAGCCAATGGCTACCGCTGCTATCAATCTGCCCAGTGAGAAGGATGAAGTTAGAAGTGCCGCTGCTCCCATGCACAGCACTGGATCGACTCGGGTAAGTATAAGGGAAGTCGGGGGGGGGGGGTTCTTTGACACAGGTTTTTTACCTTAGGCCTTTAGGCTTTAGAGCCTTTAGAAGGCTTTAACAATAAAACCTGGAAGCTGATTGGTTTCTATGCAGAGCTGCCCCTATGTACAACTTAGTTCTTAAATTATAATTTAGTGCTTTCCAACTAACTGTACTTATGTCTTTTGAGTATGTTTTGCAGGAGAAAAATTCAACAATTTATAACCTCTGAAAATATTTCATTTAAAGTTCAATTTAATATCACCTGAGTAAAACCTAGCCTGCACTCACACTTTTGTTAAAAAAAAAAGGTAAATTATTCCTCCTATAATATTCCTTGAGATGGTGGAAATAAAAAGTTCAAATTAGCATGTAATAATCTGTAAGAAGCCTTGAGATTCCTGGAGAACAATACATGTTAATCTTAGATTCAAAGAAGGATCACATTTGTCCTGGTAACAGGAAAGGGAAGAAAATACATTTTCCCTGTAGGGTACATGGACAGCCATAGCCATGACATACTGTATGTCCTAACCTTTGCTACAATGCAAGGTTTTGTCACTATATATATCTTGTCTAATGATAATGTCTAAAACCAAGAATAAAGTTTTGATATCAATGCCACTCTAACCACTTTGGGATTTAGATTATTAGACATACATCTTAAAAAATGTCAACTCTAATGTCCAGCTCCTCTCTCCTGTCGCCGCTCCCTCCCCCCCGCTGCTATTAGCGACAATTACAGCTGTCAACATGATAGTTGGTAATTGTTTTGTATTACACAGCAAGATCGGCTGTCAAAATGCACCCGCTCCAGTGTAAAATGATATACGCAGCCCGCATGACATAGTCTACAAGTGTCATTAAGTACATACAATGAATCAATGTATTGTTTCATTCCATTTACTATTTAATTAATACGTAGATCAAATTTGTGACCTTGGTTAACCCTAATGAACTCCTTCCTCCCTATTTATAATTATTTTTTTAATAATTTTCTTTTCATTTGTTATGTTTCTTACTTTATTCAAAGACACATAACAGAAAAATGCGGAGAATTGGAAAAAAAAAACCTTCATTTAATTTGCAAATGACTTTGCCATGCTTTGTACCAAAAACATAATTTTCATGTAATTTTAAACAGGACAAATTATACAATGAATACTTTTTACTTTCTGTAAAACTACTGATCGAAACAGAAAAAAATTTTTTTTTTTCACATCTTTATGTTTAAAGATTCCATAGAAAATAATTTTTGCAAAACAATGTATTTATTACTTTGTTATCTCAACCACTTGCCGTCTAATGTACGTATATAACGTACTGATGTCAAGTGGTTAATACCAGGGTCATGGCTGCAGCTACCGTTTTTTTTCAGCCGGAAATCTGCTGTTATGTAAAAGTGATCCAGTCAGCTTCCCACAGTGGAGATGGAGGAACATCCATACCCCCATCTCCTCTGTGACTGACTTATTAGGCTGGAAACGATGAAGGTTTAGCCACTTCCAGTTACAAAGCTGTCACAATCTGTTTGATCAGCTGCTTTGAAGAGAAGGGGAAATATCAGGGTCAGGATCTAATAGATTCCTGATGTCTCCATAAAAAGCACCTGTCACCTGGCCAAATCTATTATAAGCATGCTTGTTTGCTTCTTTGTGATAGCAATAATTTTAATTTTCAAAAAATAAAAAGTTTAAAAAAATAAATGTAAATGCAAATGTGCACGCATATGTAAACATTGAATTGAGAGAGATATCCACATGAATGTCAGATTGAGAACAATAATTCTAGGGCCATAATTCATGATTAACTCTAACCTGTAAAGGCTTTTAAAGCATTGCCTTAGGACAGTATCATAGCTTGTTGCCATTTCATAGGCATTCACAATCTTAAATCTTGACAAGTTCTGTATCTATTTACTCATAGCAACATCATCTTTTATATGTTATCAAAAATTGGGTATTATATTATAAAAATTGCAACAGCCACAATTTTATTCTGCAGGGCCGCTACTTTTAGAAAAAAAATAATGTTTGGATGTTCTTAATAATTTATTAGCATAAAATGCTGATTTTAACCACATATACTGCGGCGGTCAGCCCCCCTGGGCAAAGTGATGTATAGGTACGTCACTCGCCCGCAAGACAATAGGGGACGAGCACGCGCCGCCGGAGGCGCACTCCCACCCCCGCTCGTTCACTGCCATCCCAGCGCGAGTGACCGGCGGCTCCGATGTCCGCCGGTCACTCGCGATCTCCTGCTGGAGAGGGAGAAAGGTAGGCGGCTGATGTAAACAAAGCCGCCTGTCATTCTCCCTGGTGTAACTGCAGAGATCATACGATCCTGCTATGTAGGATGGTATGTCTCTGTGGTTACATCAAAAGCCACGTCCCTTTACAGTTAGAAGCACGCCCCTAGGGAAACACTTAACCCCCGGATGTCTAATAAAGTTAACCCCTTCCCTGCCAGTGTCATTTTTACAGTAACAGTGCATATGTATAGCACTGATTACTGTAGTAATGTCACTGGTATCCCCAAAAGTGTCAAAAATGTCAGTCAAGGGTCCGATCTGTTCGCCGCAATGTCGCAGTCCTGCAAATAAAATCGCAGATCACCGCCATTACTAGTTAAAAAAAAAACAATAAAAATGACATAAATCTTTCCCTTAGTTAGTAAACACAATAACTTTTGCGCAAACCAATCAAAATACGCTTATTGCGATTTTTTTCACCACAAATATGTAGCAGAAAACAAATTGGCCCAAAATGTTAAAAAAATTAGATTTTTACATTTTTTTGGGGGGAATTTCATATAAAAAAAATTTGAAAAATATTGTTATTTTTTCAAAATTGTCGCTCTTTTTTTGTTTATAGCGCAAAAAGTAAAAATCGCACAGGTGATCAAATACCACCAAAAGAAAAAAAGGACGTCAATTTCATTTGGGTACAGCGTCGCACTGCCGCGCAATTGTCCGTTAAAGTCACGCAGTGCCGAATCGCAAAATAGGCCCTGGTCTTTGAGCAGCCAAATCCTCCGGGGCTTAAGTGGTTAAAATGTATGTGAAAAATGTCAAAATTGTCCCAGACAGCTAGTAGTTAAGCGATCACAAAGTGAACACCAAATAAATGAGCCCATAGTGTAAATACGTATAAAAATTGCTCAGGTCCATAAAGGGTACACAAGTACGACTGATGGAATGGATATATATGTATTCGATGTCTACCTTAGCAGAAATTGGATCTTCAGCTCAAATTATAGCATTTACCATGATTGGAATGATTCCAGAATTATTTTTCCCCCCTCACATTAAGAAAAAATTGGCAGTTTCCACAGTAAGGTTTTTGGAGCAGTGGTCATTTATAAAGAGCTTAGCTCAACCAACTTTTTTTTTAATCAAACCAAAGAGTCAAACTATGTATGACCAGAATACCAGTCTCATAAAATAACTCACCCCGCGCACAGTAATCAAAAATGGATAGATGGCAACAAATAATGGAATATATGTGATAGGAAGACGTTAAGTCTCAAAGCAGCTGCTATACACAAAGAAATATTATCAAAGGTGTTGTAGAATATTAAACCTAGTAAAATAAAACTATAACACTAGCAGCGCTACAGAAGAAACAAACTGTTGTGTAAAACAAAGTCCTTGACAACTCATATACTAGATAGGTATACAGTCCATACAGTGATTGATCAGGCAAAATCCATCCACCAGGGTAGGGGAGTGAAGGGTCTTGTCTATTCTCTTAAACTTCCACCACACTGCGGTGCTCCCCCCCTTAAATGGAACACTCACCAGAGATCGGTGAATGAAAAGCCTTCAAATATATCCACCAATCGACGGATGTACAAATCACTGCTGGGCTACACCTAACTCCTCCTTCCTCCGATTTTCCTCCGTTCAAAGCACATGCAATTGAACAAAGTGGTTCTCAGAAGAAGTCGAGAGGACGAAACGTCAGAGCTGATGTGCGCGGTCGCCTATTATTTCACGCAGGACATCGTCCAGGATTCCTATTGGGCTGCAGGAATTGCTTGTGATGACCATCCAGTGTGCATATTTTTATCTGTATGCCTTCACTCCATTGCCCTCCTCTAAGTAGACATCTGGAGGGGAGAGGGGCTGTAATTGTGTGTGGTTTTAATAAACATTTTGCGGAGTTACACTATTGTTGCCCCCACTTTGTTCAATTGCATGTGCTTTGAACGGAGGAAAATCGGAGGAAGGAGGAGCTAGGTGTAGCCCAGCAGTGAATTGTACATCCGTCGATTGGTGGATATATTTGAAGGCTTTTCATTCACCGATCTCTGGTGAGTGTTCCATTTAAGGGGGGGAGCACCGCAGTGTGGTGGAAGTTTAAGAGAATAGACAAGACCCTTCACTCCCCTACCCTGGTGGATGGATTTTGCCTGATCAATCACTGTATGGACTGTATACCTATCTAGTATATGAGTTGTCAAGGACTTTGTTTTACACAACAGTTTGTTTCTTCTGTAGCGCTGCTAGTGTTATAGTTTTATTTTACTAGGTTTAATATTCTACAACACCTTTGATAATTTTTTTTTAATCAGCTTTACTCAATGTATTATTTTGTATAGCTTTATATTACAAAGAGAATTGTATGCAGAATATTTTTTTTGAATATTAGTAAAAAAAAAAAGCACAGAAAAGTTGTACATAAATTTCATTTTTATTAATTGAAATGGCTACAAATACTGAGTACAATCTAGAATGCAAACAGAGAAAGGCAGTATTAAAAAAAAAAAACACTTTAAACATCATCAAAAATTCTGCTACATTCAACAGTGCTGATTTGGCAGTAGTTGCAGTGTAGTGCTCAGAATCTCATTAAAATGCCCCTGATTTATATTTTTACAGAAATAAAAGAAGGAGTCATAAAAGGCAAGGTCACAAAATGGCTCTTTCAATCCAGTGTGTGGATTTTTTTATGCTATTACTGATATTTTCAATGTGAAAATTCCTGAGCTATTGATTGCAACATCATCTTAGTATGGACATAAATGGGAAATGCTCCCATCCTGTCCGGCAGGTAGTGTTTTTTTGGTAGACCCTCTCATTAGACAGGGCCACAGGTATGAAATGCTTTCATGTAATCTTAGCCTAAAGGTTGCTTACCTAGATTTTAGGGGGTTGATAACATGCACACTGCCCCATATTAATGTTAAGTAATCTTCATTATTTAAGGTGCACAGATGTGTGCAGCAACACAGTTTTGTTGGCATGGAGGACGGCATTGTAAGGGCATGTCTCTCAGGAGGGGGGGGGGGGATATAAATATGCTCAAATGCTGATTTTAAAGCAGAACTCAAGTTGCATGCTAAATACGCTGTCAATACATTATTATCTATCTATATAGAATAATTCTGCTTAGTCAACCTTGAGATTCACATACTTCTGCCATACTACATACTTATAATGGCAACATCATTCACTGTTGCAGAACTTCAGTTTCCAGTATCACCTTCCTTCATCCAACCAAACTGCTTATTAAGCAAAAAAAGACCTCTACCAATGGAAGAGGCCTTCCACTGCTATAAGCTCCCTAAACTCCTTGTTAGACTATGAGCATTGCACCATGCAACACATTCAAACCGGCTCATGATGTTAATATTCTTTATTGTGGAGGTCATTGTGGGAAGTTACTCTGATAGATTTCAGCTGGTTACACCATTATTAAAGTTTTTGTTTGTATTTTTTTTTTTCTTAGTAGTAAATGGGTAGAGTTTTATATTTGCTTGGAGTTTTGCTTTAAAAAATCAGGTTGAGCAACATTGTAAAGCCCACAAGAACTTTCAATTTTAATGTGCCTCAGGTGCCTCAAAACAAAAGACGTTCAATGTCTTAGAGCTTGTTTTCTTTCTAAAGCAGCCACAGACTAATGGGCCATACACACTATACAATTGTCTTTAGATTTTTTCCTTTAGATTTACCAAAACCATATAATATGAGGTCAAACCTAAACACTTTCAATGTGTATGCAATCAGGCAGGTCCTTGCACTACATAGTTGAAGGTAAATCTAAAGGAAATCTAACAACAAAAGTTGTATAGTGTGTATCCAGCTTAAGTCCCCTGCCAGGACCTGTGCTCTCTCTATGGGGGAACAGTGGTCTCTCTGCAGAGGTCCCTACTCCCTTAAGCTGGATACACACTATCCAACTTTTGTGGTTAGATTTCCTTCATATTTACCTTTTCTATGTAGTGCAAGGGCCTGCCAGATTGCATACATATTGAAAGTGTTTAGGTTTGACCTCATATTATATGGTTTTGGTAAGTCTTCAGAAAATCTTATAGTGTGTATGGCCCATAAGTCAGGTCTATAGCTCTGCAATTAGCAAAGCTTACACTCCCCAGTGATTTCAGGGCTCTGGAAGGGGGCAAGTCAGACATGTTCAGAGAGACCACTATATCCACACAGAGGGCAAGAATTCCACTCTGCAGCAGGCTGGCATGGAACAGGCTTTTCTACTCACAATGTGGCTGCTTTCTAAAAGAAACAAAGACATAACTTTTTTTATGCACCTGAAATGTATTTACTTTATTTAAACTGAAATAAAAGTTTCAACCCCCTAAGTCTAACATACGATTTACCTATAGAGCAACAAGTACAAACAACTTTACAAGGGAAGTACTGGCTCTAAGATGGTTACCCCTTGTAAACTAGATTCTGCTTAAGATCCTCCAATCAAAACAAGACTCTGTTTTGAAGATTTTTCAGATTTCTGATTTCATTGTGAAATAGTATACTGCAAATCTATTATATACACTATATTTGCTTCATAAAAATATTTTCACTTCTGCTTAGTGCACAATTTAATCATTTTAAATACATCAATATATTAAAAAATATTATTAAAATATTGAAATAAATACTATATTGATGAAATATTGAGAAAACAACGTCCATATATTCAACACAATTGTACTGTAAAAAAAAAAAAATAATAAGATTTATCAAATGTTTGCATATACAAAGTGCAAGTGAAATGAAAAATGTGTCTAATTTGAATTATTATTCTAGAGTTGACATTCCAGCATATGTTTACACTATGGATCCCACTGTTTAATGTAGAACCAAAGACATTGTTAGTGTAACACCATGACTGTAATGGACATTACCTGAGGATTAGACTTCAGACTATCAAAAATATCTGTATTGCTACTAAAAATGTGTTAGAAAAAAACAAATGCCACATAATACCAAAGCAGGCGCTATGTCTTCTGAACAGACTGTACACAAAACAGTCGTTTTCAATAATATATTAAAATAGGTATCCTATTATATTTAGGATCAACATTAGACACAGGCTGCCCACCAAAGTCCTAATGATATCTCTGAGTGATTCTGTATGCTGAGTTTTAGAAGTTTTACCCACAAAATTACCACTATCACTGTGTCAATTATTAGCTCTTTTTAACTGGCATAGACTGGCAGTAACAGGCAACAATACAGCCTTCATTAACAAAAAGTGCTCATTCCTATGTGCTACCAAGGAAAATTTAGGTACATGATGAGTTTTTTTGGTAGCTATGAGTAATAGCATTTAAGGTATATGTCAAGCTTTTCTTCTATTTTTTAATACAGTGGGAAATGATTAGAATGCATGCTGTGTTTTTACTACTATGTGGGGATCTAATAGAGATATTTAACTTCACCAATTATATTTTCTGAATGAACACAATGAGTGATTGGTACCAATAACTCACTGTGTTCATACATAACTGAAGAATAATAAACTGTGTTTACTATGCTTAAGGTTGTGAATGAACAGGGAGCTGCTAAGCACAGAGTACTTCCTATTCATTCACTGTCCAGTGCAGCTGAGGCTACAGAGAAAGGGACTGGGGAATCTCTGTCCTCAGTCCTTTTCTCTGTCTCAAAACTGAGAGAGTTTGAGTTTTGGGGTGCACACCCTTATAGAATAGGCTGCACACAGCTATGACTAAAAGTAAGGGAAAATCTACTACAGGCCCAATGACAGAAATAAAGATCTGACAGGGGTTTTAGCATTCTGCTACTCGCTAAAGAAAAGCATTTTTATTTGTCGTTGTTACTTTTGGGTAGTTTCCCTCACTTCCCATTTGGTTTAACCCTTTTCCCTTCCGCCAACCTATGTCATATACTGGCAGCTGTAGCATACATGTAAACATTACAAGCCAACTGTTGGCTTTCAGATAGATGTGATCTGGCAGATGTAAAACTGCCTGATCGTTTCCACAGACCCCTCAAATGGGTGGCCCTCCTATCTTTGGGTCTGGAACCCACATAGTTGGTGAGGGAGGGAGACCACTGAACATCCATTCATTGATCTACTCTAGCAAGTAGTAGTAAGAGCCTGGAAGCAACAAGGAGTTTGTAACTTCTGATGTCTCATTAAAGTGAAACTTTTACTATATATAAGCTACTACTATCATATAGGGGGCTATTGGTTCCCTATGTAAATGCAACAAAGTTAAGTATGAAAAAATAAAGACAAGCACCTAACTCCCCCCCCCCCCAAACTATTTTGAGCATTTCCCACCCCCTTACGTACACAAACACATACATAAATGCACATTTTGAGGCAACTGTCATTTACGCTACATCTTACATTTTGCCACACACGCCGGACTGTATGTGGTGAAACTCTAAACTGCTAAAAAAAAAACAAAAAAAAACCCCCTCTAAACTGATAACCTGTAAATGCCTTTAAAGCACTGCCTAGGGAGAAACTGAGGCACCATAATTCTCACCGCTCAATGGGCATGCAGAATTTTAAAGGTTATACCCAAATAATTAGGTTATTGAGTTTTCGTGCACTACAATCAACTAATGTATTTTTTACCCAAAATTTGAGCTTGATAAACCCCTTCCCTGATTTCTTGCGGCATAAAAAATGTAAACTACTACCATTTTATTATCCAGGGCTTCTGATTTCTGAAAACATATACTGTTAGGAGGGGAGGGGTAACTCATTTTCAGACCTAAAATGTGCATATTAACATGTGTGTAAAAAATGCAGAAACTGCTAAAGCAGAAAAAAAGGTTAACGTTATCAGCAGGACAGGAAGTGAAAGGCCTGCATAACAGTAAAATCGTGACAAGGGTTCTAACCCTTTCCTGCTCTACATAAGGAAAATACTTTAAGTATTCTCACTTATACCTACACTCAGTAACTCCTTTGCCTGCAAAGGTCACTAATGGATTTGGGATGCTCTTGGTACCTTAAAAGCCTCATGGTGCTTCCACTGGAATAGCTGGGGTATTAGTAATAATGCATAAGGAATCGAGTTCTTTGTTTTCTTTCTCACTGGCCTGGGAGACAAAGTATAAGTAAGCTCCCATTAGACTGCTCCAGAATACATTGCTAGCTTAACATTTTAGCGATTAGGTACAGTTTTAGAATTAGCACTCTCTATTTAATAAGGCCAGTATATGTGCTTCTGCTTGGAAAGACCTGTTAGTTATAATTGTTTATAATATGGGTACTGGCAAACAGTAACCAAGTCTAATGATAATGAAGTCTACTGCAGTGCTTCCTTATGGTCATGATATATAATCAATGAGGAAGATTCAGTCATTTCATTTTAATTCCTGACCATAACATTCTTTTTTTCACTTTTTTACAAAAAATCATATCAGCATAATAAAAAACGAATCTAACTTCCAGTTGACTCTACCCAGTTAATACAATGAATACTGTCACGCTATGTATAAGGAGTAAGAAAAAATATATTTTCCTGATCTAAATATACAATGATAATTTTACTATGATGGAGCTAATTATTGCCATGTATACTGCTGACCCTTGTTAATGTGCGGAAAGTACCGTAACTGTGTAAATGTGAGAGGGTTATATTTACAGTGCAATATGCCATTTTCAAAACTACTTATACATTGATTCGGTAAAAAAAATGGCAGTTAAATAGTATAAAAGATGATAGGCTCAATTCACAAAGTTTTAACAGAAGGACCTTTACTTTAGCCAAGCGTCATTTTCACATTGCATTGGACTAAGCTGAAAATAACTCCCATTCTTAAATATAAAGATCCATATCCTGTTGTGTTAACTTTGTGAATTCAGCTTATTGTATTTTTAGAAGTTCGTTTAACTCTAGAGTGTAAAATAGGAAGTTGTGTGTCCTGCAGTGCCTTGGACTACTTTGCTAATCTACTCTGTTGTCTTATCTTGTCCTTCTGCCTATACTGATTTTCATACTTGGACATAAATGCACCCGGTGAAAAAGCATACTTCTCAGTGCTCCTGGACGAAATGATAAATTATACATTGTAAATTAGCAAGGTCCTGAAGCCCAGTACCATACATTACGACTGGAAATTGCTGTTCTTATTACAGAGACTATACTTAGGGGGCATTACAGAAAATGTATATGTTTGGTTATTAATAATATTAGCCTGGGCTACTATTATTATTGCATTACTTTTTGCCCAGTCATGTTGCTTTCTGATTGGCACATGGATTCATATGGGGAAGACAAAAACAAAAACAACATTTTGAATGGGTCCACAGGAGTGCTGGTGATGATCAGAGTTTTGTTTCTTGGACTTCCTCCTCTGTCTCCTCCTGTAAGGCAGTGATTTTGGGACGGGACTTCCTCTTGCTGGAGTTTCTACGGTGCAGTGGGAATAGTTTCAAGCGGTCCGAATGACTAATGGCCTGCTTGAAGAAGCTCTTTTCATTCATCAGTTTCTGAATAGAGTCATACTGTCGAACAGTATTCTCTTCTATTACCTAAACAGAGAATCAAAACTGTCAGATACCAAATGATAATTAAAGCTACACAATCACAAATATTTGGCACATCATGCAAAGAACAATGGGTGTTTTGCAATAAAGTATAACTAAAGGCAAAACTTTTTTTTTTCTTTTTAGTTTTGTACAAAGAGGAGAGGGATTAGAACACACATTTTTATTACTGTCTGTGCCCCATTAAGGAGATTCACCCTCTCTATTTGTCCTATTTTTAATTATCATTCAAAGTGAAGGTAAAAGAAAACCTCAAATTTTGGGTTGTCCCCAGAAAATGAATAGAGGGGAAATCCTCCAATAGGGAAACTAATCCTGATGATCTGGGGGTCCCCATTGGATTCCCCTAATTTGCAGGGATTTCCTCACTTCCTGTTTTGGTTATGAGACAGGATGTGAAGGTAAATCTCCACTGGGGCACAGATGACAAAAATGAACCCAAGGGGGTCATAATCCTCACTCAAAGTAAATATGCCTATAGTTCTAGTTTAAAAGGGGAATTTTAGTTTTAAATAGGGTAGAGAAGAGTTAAGGCTGCTGTGCATTCTCTTTTCTTCTTTTGCTCATATAGGGACACAGTATTACAATGAAACAATAAACAGCTGGGTTATACTGCTGCTGGGCTACAAAAAGGCCCATTTAACCCCTATTATACTTCAGGTTTTTGCTACCGTCCGAGAAACTTGAACACTTTTTCTTTAGAAAAGTTTACCCATTTTTACTAGACATTTTTATTTTTTCCAAAAAATATTTTGCTTCAGTTGAGACTTCTTTGTTCTGCTACGAAGCCCAGCCCATTTTGCAGCTATCCTAATCCTTGACATACACTTTAAATTACTTGCAGATAGGATAATCTTCAACTAGTGTCAATATTTCCCTGCTTAGACCATAAAAGAATACATACTAATCTACCAGTAATAAAGTAAAATAAATATATTTTAGTCAGTGAGATCATGTCTACTTATCTGACTACAATCTTTTGACTATAGCTTGCTTTCTTGTTTGTTTGCTTTAGAAGACAAATGCTTACCTGGATGTCTTCATTTTCCTGTTTTCTCTACTTGGTAAGTCGCTGAACTATAACAAGTACATGCATCTCTGGTGTCAGGACACCTGATTTGCATGGGCACCTTCAAAAAAGAGTCAGCAATGGCAGCTTTCATTTTTTTCTAAAAGAGCCTATTAGGCTGTCTAGAAAGGTCCTTCTGGATGCCTCCAGACTGAACAGAATTTTCAGAAAAAGATGTTCTATCCAATTTTTGCCACATAATATTTGGACATCAGGATCCTAAAGCAAGCTGTGGAGGTGGCAAACACAAAGTTGGCAGCCCTGGATGTCACTGCTACCCCTAACAGCCGGAAGAGCAGCCCATCTAGTAGGGATGGTCAGGGTAGTGCAGGTAGGCCTAGACAGTTGGTGGTAATATATACAAAGTATATTGCCCGCGCCACGTGAGGAGACCTATGAGTGTGTAGGACCTAAATAAATAAAATGGTGTGAGATGCAGCTGCTATAGTAAAGTGCGTGTGCTCAAAAAGTGAATAAAGTAATTCGTGAATATGTGATTACCTATAGCGCTTGCTTCAATGAATTAATAAACCATCTAATAGATTACATATAAATTCTGTGATATATACCAATTGAATAAAGCTAAGATAAAAGTAATAAATATAAATGCAGTGACAATAAGAATATATAATAAAAAAACAGATATTAAAAATATATAAAAAATATGTCAATCTCAAAAAAAGTCCTTAGAGTTCATGTGCAAAAAATCATTAAATTCATGTGCAATTAAATATAAGTGCAATAAAAATTTTAAACACAGTTGTGACTTCTTGACAGAAATGTCCAAAAAATAAAATGATTAGTGCTGGTGCTCCATAAATAAATTTGATCACTTTTGCCCTGGTGTCCCTTCTAGTGTTTCACCGTGAAAGGAAGATGAAATTCCCACTCACCAGCTCTCAGGGGTCCTATATGTCTTATGACACTAGGACCATACGTGCTTTTAGTGACCCTCTCTGGGTCGGGGTGCGTTCCCTCCAAGCAGACTTCCAAAACAGTAGAACCGTGGTATCTTAGGTGCATACAGAGTCCATATGTCCTTTTCAATCCTTGACCTTGCTGCAGGTTGAGCTTCAACCTGTGTCTCCCCACTGCTCTGGGTAGTACACTGCAGCAACTCCACTTTCACATATAGTGCGGATCTCCCCGCCGGACGGACTCCCACTTCACTGGGATCAGTCCCACAAACTGCAATAATCTTACCATATTATAATTTTTTGCACATGAACTCTAAGGACTTTTTTTGAGATTGATATATTTTTTATATATTTTTAATATCTTTTTTTTATTATATATTCTTATTGTCACTGCATTTATATTTATTACTTTTATCTTAGCTTTACTCAATTGGTATATATCACGGAATTTATATGTAATTTATTAGATGGTTTATTAATTAATTGAAGCAAGCGCTATAGGTAATCACATATTCACTGATTACTTTATTCACAGTTGGTGGTAATAGGAGATTCTATAATCAGAAGGACTGAGAGAATAATTTGTCGTCCGGATCGCCTCAGGAATGATTTGCTGTCTCCCTGGTGCTAGGGTTCAGTATATGGTGGACCGGGTTGATAAATTACTGGGAGGGGCTTGGCACGACTCAGCTGTCTTGGTCCAGGTTGGAACCCATGACAGAATACATGGAAGCTGGAGGTTCCTTAGGAATCAATTTAATGAACTAGACTGGAAATTGAAGGGAATGACCTCCAAGCTGATATTCTCTAAAATATTGCCTGTGCCATGCGCAACACAGGAAAGGCAGGGGGAGATTAGAGAGCTGAATGCATGGCTAAAGACCTGGTGTAAGAAGGAAGGGTTTGGGTTTTTAGAGCACTGGGCTGACTTTTAATTGGGATGCTAAAACAAGATGGTTTGCACCTAAATGGAAGGTGGTCTGCTGTGCTAGGGAGCGGTTTATGGGGAGGCTGGAGGAGTATTTAATCTAGGATTGAGGGGGGAGGGTGAACTAGAATTCAATCGGACAGACAGGTCAGGTAGGTCAGACATTAATGGAGGGCGCAATGCGGATAGATGGGGGGAGAGTTATGGCAGGTGACAAGAAGGTTCCCATGTTACAAACAACCATTGGAAATGATAGTGCTATTTGTACTACTAAAAATGATATGCAAAACTCAAGAGCAAAATGTAATAATGAATTAAAGTGCCAGAAGTCTGCCATGCAAAATAGTTTAGTTGGAAGCTTTGGTGCATGAAGAGAAGTAGGATTTCATTGGTATTGCTAAATCTTGGCTTCATTCTTCACATGATTGGGCTATTAATATTTCTGTGTATGCACTCTTTTCGAGAGACAGGGTAAAAAGGAAAGGTGGCGGTGTCTGTCTCTATGTGAGAAGTGATCTCAAAGTGAGTGTGAAAGAGAATCTAGTTGATGGAGAGTGTGATGAGGCTGAAGCATTATGGGTGGAACTACATGTAGACGTGCGTAGTTCAAAGTTACTCATTGGAGTTTGTTATAAGCCACCCAGTGTTAATGAGGAGGTGAAGATTTAGCTCCTTACACAGTTGGAAAGGACTGCAAGGGCTGGACAGTGATAATAATGGGGGATTTTAACTACCCTGATATTGACTGGAGTAATGGCACTGCTGGTACAGTTAAAGGGCAGACATTCCTAAGCCTATTACAAGAAAACTTTCTAGTCCAGTTCATAGAGGCCCCAACTAGGAATGATGCTCTGCTAGACCTGGTAATCTTAAACCATGCAGAGCTTATTATCAATATTCATATAAAAGAACATCTGGGTAGCAGTGACCATAACATGATTTCATTTAATGTTATCAAGCAACAAACACATACTGGAAACATAAAAACACTTAACTTTAAGAGAGCACATATTCCAAGGATGAGGGCTACTCTCTAAGACTTGGACTGCGAGGTAATATTGGCATCAATGAACACAGAACAGAAATGGTAATTCTTAAAAAAAACTTAATGTGAACTCACTGCAAAGTATATTCCCATGGGCAATACGTTTAAAAGGCTAAAAATAAAACCTATGTGGCTCACATCCAAAGTTTAAAAAACTATAAATAATAAGAAAAGAGCCTTTAAAAAATATAAAAATGAAGGAACATTATCATCATTTAAATGTTACAAAGAATATAACAGGATATTTAAAAAGAAAATAAAGGATGCAAAAATTCAAAACAAGTGATAGATTGCAAAAGATAGTAGGACAAACCCCCAAAAATTCTTCAAATATATTAATAGTAAAAAAAGTCAGGTCTGAGCATGTAGGCCCTTCACAAAATAATCTGCAGTTGGGGACAAAGAGAAGGCATATTTATTAAATACCTTCTTCAGTTCTGTGTATACAAAGGAGAAGGGGGGAGCATGGGGGAGCTCATGTCCATAATAGAGATGGTAGTGACACAGCCCTAAATGAACCACAATGGTTCAAAATTGATAAGGTCCAGAAATATTTAGACAGAATAAAGGTGAAAAAAGCATCTGAACCAGATGGCATAAACCCACAGATCCTAAATGAATTGAGCTCTGTCATTTGAAAGCCATTGTTTCCAATTTTTAGGGGCTTGTTAATGACTGGAATAGAACCAGTGAATTGGCGTAAGGCCAATGTAGTGTCTATATTCAATAAGGGATTGAAGTCTTTACCAAGTAACTATAGATCTGTTAGTTTAACTTCTATAGTTGGGAAGATACTGGAGAGTTTAATAAAAGACCACAAAGACCACATGCTGGAAAAAAATATTTCATGTAACCTGACAGCTTGGATTCATGAAAGACAAAAGTTGTCAGTAAAACCTTGGACAGAGGGGTGGCTGTGGACGTAGTATACTTGGATTTTGCCAAAGCGTTTGATGCAGTTCCCCACACACGACTAATGTGTAAGGTAAAGTCTACTTGCTTGGAAAGATCCGTTTGTAAATGGATAGAAAACTGGCTAAAAGACTGAATTCAGAGAGTAGTGGGTAATGATTCTTACTCTGAATAGCCTAAGGTTGTCAGTGGTGTACCCCAAGGTTCAGTGTTGGGACCCTTACTTTTTAATATATTTATAAATGATATAGGGTCTGGGATTAAAGATACAATTTTGGTGTTTGCAGATGAGACCAAGCTATGCAGTAGAATAACTTCCTTACAGGATGTCTCCAACTTACAAGCCAACATCAATGCACTGTTTCATTGGGAAACTGTGTGGCAAATGAGGATTAATGTTGATAAATGTAAACTTTTGCACAACTGGGGGGGTCAACAGTGGAGAAGGATCTTGGTGTTAGAGTAGATCATAAGCTTAATAAAAGCATGCAATGCCAAGCTGCGATTTCCAAAGAGAGCAAAATTCTTTCTTGTATTAGGAGAGGTATGGACTGCAGAGAGAGAGACATCATTTTTCCCATGCACAAATCATTAGTAAGACCTCATCTGGGCACCAGTTCTCAAAAAGGATATCGAGAAACTCGAGAAAGTGGAGAGAAGGGCAACCAAACTGATAAGAGGCATGGAGGAGCTCAGCTATGAGGAAAGATTAGAGGATCTGAATTTATTCTCTCTTGAGAAGAGGACATTAAGGAGGGGGGGGGGGTATGAACAACATGTATAAATACATAAGGGGTCAATTTAGTGAACTTGGTGTTGAGTTATTAACTTTAAGGTCATCACAGAGAACAAGGGGGCACTCTTTACGTCTGGAGGAACAGAGATTTAATCTCCAAATAAGGAAAGGCTTCTTCACAGTAAGAGCTTCGAAAATGTGGAATAGACTCCCTCAAGAGCTGGTTCTGGCCAGCTCCATAGATTGTTTTAAGAAAGTCCCAGACTCTTTCCTACACATCATTTAGCTCGATACTAATATTTGTAGGTAAAGTTGGTCCAGGGAATATCCGATTGCCTCATGGGGGAACAGGAAGAAATTTTTTTGCCTGCTGGAGCAAATTTGATCATGCTTCCTCTGGGTCAACTGTGGGTATAGGATTGTGTATATATAGAATTGTATGTATGTGTGCATATATATATATATATATATATATATATATATGTACACACTGTCTAATTTTTTTTTTCCTGTCTTGGTTGAACTAGATAGATATTTGACTTTCAGACACAACCTACCAGGAAGAACTGACATTCCAGCATGGCTTCCAACCTATGCTCAGATAGGATGACACTACAGTTTGCAAATGAATGCTTCAGAGTTTTCCTAATGATCTGAAACGTTCTGAAATGACAAATTAAACAAATCATGAATTAACCAGCTTTTACATAATCAAAAACGTGAGCAAAGACATTGTATTGTATTTGGAAACATACATGGGATCCAGGTGAGCACTGGGTTCATCCAGCAGGAGAATTTTTGCTTTGCTAAGAACTGATCTGGCCAGACATACGAGTTGCTTGTGGCCATGACTAAGAACGTATCCACCATCGAGAAGGACAAAATCCAACTGACCTGGAAACTGTTCAATGATTGACTTCAAACCAACCTGTGAAAAAATTCCAAACACATTCATTAAAAAAATCGTACATTGTTCTACTTGGTCTAGACTGGTATACAGAGCACACAATTGGGGCCGTGCCTGTACTAGTGAAATCCTTTTTTAATTAAATCAATCTTTCTAAATTTACAAGGAGGAGACAAAGAGCTTGACTTGATCAAGGATGTATGTAGCTCCTGCGCTATCGGAATGTGAAAGGTGATGATAGCCTGAATACAGCAAGCAGCACCAGTAGTGTGCCCAAACTAGTGAAAGTGCCAGAAGGGCACCAGAATACCGGAAGGGATGTAAGAACGAGCTTGGCACTCGTGGATGGAATACAGTGTATACTATGCTAAAAGTAAGTATCTCATTATAAACTCAATAAAAAACCTTGCCTTTCAAAATGGGATCACGCTATGGGCCTCCAATATATTTCTTTCACATATGCCATATGGAGAACAATATAGCTAGAGATTGAGGTCGAGAAAGGATACATCACACTCTAGGAGAAGCCGCAGTTGAGGATTTGTATCTTATGCTGTTACCTTACAGCAGTAAGGTGAGCGGCCTGCACACTCAAAGGTGTCACCCACACTGAAGAGTCACGTTTTTGGATTGTAGTCACTGAAGGAGCACTCGTGCACTTTATATGTATTAAGTCACTATCAGTGTCATTTTTTCACATTTATTTTAAGCACTCAGGTTGAATGGACTTATAATAACACTATGCACTTTATTCCCTGTCAATCAATTTGTGACGATTGTTTCATTTTTATTTACTTCCACCATTTATTGGATGCACACAAATGTATTCATTTATTTATTGTTCACTATATTATTGCTCTATTTATTTTTTTCCATTATTTATTGGATACACACATATTTATTTATTGTCCACCACACATATACCGTATTTGCCGGCATATAAGACGACTGGGCGTATAAGACGACCCCCAACTTTTCAAGTTAAAATATTGCTTTTGGGATATACTCGCCATATAAGACTACCCCCCTTCCGAAGCAAGGCAACACCATTGAAAAAACATTTTCTCAGATCTCTTGTATGTCTCCAAGGTACTGTAAGAAAGTGAGATAACCATTCAAACAGCACACTAGGTGCTGCATGGCTCTGTCACAGTGTGCCACATAGCTTTTGGGTACCGATTTTGTTATTGCTAAACTGTGTTATAGTCTATCATTCAGTACAGCTATAAATTAACAAAGTTAGCACCCAAAAGCCATGTAGCACACTGTGACAGAGTAATGCAACAGCTAGTGCTCTGTGTCCTAATGCTAATCATCGTAAGGCACTTTGAGGATTCTACAGTGCGGTACTTAAGACATTTGACATTACAATATCCATTTACTCCCTACTCACTGTGTGCTGCCAGTGCCATGCTACCCGCCGCCATCGGGATTAGTTTTAAATCTCCCGCTCCCTGCGAGTCACCTCACATACCATAGTCCGAGTATACCGAGTGCATGACAGTCAGATCACTCCGCCGCCAGACAGAACTTCCTGAACATGCGACGCCGAGCCGATAATGTACATGCGCCCGAAATAGAAGAAAAAGTCCCTGCATTGCTCCAATCTCCTCTCTTGAAGGTACCTTGAAAATGATATACTCGGCGTATAAGACGACCCTCGACTTTTGAGAAGATTTTCCTGGGGTAAAAAGTCGTCTTATACGCCGGCAAATACGGTACCCTTTATGGTTCCAATCTTTTTATCTGTGTACCATATATAGTGTACTGTCCAAATCAGATATATCCAACATATTTTTTCTGACAGCCTAATAGCACAGAACCCTTCTATATTTATCAAAGAGCTTAACTTACTAAATGCAAATAGGCTGTTCACTTTGCAAGGGAAGTTCCTCTTTTCAAGGAATTTTCTCCAGAGCTTAGTGAATATGGTGAAGTTTCACTTTGCAAAGAATACCTAATCATGTGAAAGGACAATAGAAAAACTATTTGCAAAGAAGTAAAGTAGCTCAAAATTCAATTTGGGACTGGGTGTAAAGCTGCTCACCGTCCGCGAGCTGAATCACCTACTCACGCTGGGATGTGACAGACCGCGGCTTAAGGCAAGTTCCGGAACACCAGCTGGTATCCTCCTCGGTCTCCAAGGTAGCAACGTACATGCGTTCTGACGCGTTTCGTCACGTGGACTTCAACTGAGGACGCTGATACGTTGCAACACTTGGGCTTATGAATGCAGCCGGAGACCTCCCCCTTCGCATTCATTGGTTCCCATACGGACAGACCGGACTGCACAGCCCCACCTTGATCTCCCGAGACGGGGCTGTAGCTTTGCTGGGCATTTAGTATCTATTCATTCAGTCCATCCATTAGCCAGAGATGTGGTGAGTGTCCATTGCTAAGGGGAGCACGGAAGGTGTGGTGAAGGCTATTGAGCTTTTATTAAGGAATACTGGTGATATTTCAACCTAGGAGACTGCATTTCCATATCTTCTCCGTCAATACACTGGACATTCAGAATTTTGGATATTATATATGACTCATAATATGTGGACAGTATATTAGTATTATGGACTAAAATCATGCTATTGGACAGTGTGATTTAAGCACCGCTGAATGTGATTTATGCTTTTATTGTGACTATAACACTGCGATTTGCATTTTTTACATTTTTTACAGATTATCCTTTTACAGTGGCTGCTAGTGTACACGCAGATGCTATACACAGTTTTAACTGAAATAAGTTTTAATTATTTATATATTTAAGATTAATTTTAATCTTAAAACCACTCTTAGTATTTATACACTGAAGACCATCAGCGCCGGGCGGGTGTATGTGGTTTTATCTTCAGACACCTCTTTTTACATATTTGCAAAGAAGACATAATCACGTGCAATGAAAATAGAAAAAACAGCGTTTTGCTGGCAAATGATTGGATGGCAGAAGTCGGAGGAGCTTCACTTTATTCACTGTGCTCTGGGGCAAACTCCCTTGCAAAGTGTAATTTCCTTGCAAAATTAACAACCTGTTCACCTTTAGTAAATCAACTCCACTGTGTATAGAGCTTTATGTGCAAACGCTAGAGGAAAGAAAGTCAGAGGTTTTACCAATCAGATTTCTTTTGTCCTTCTGTATCACTTACATTCCAATAGATAATTAACTCTTATATCTCTTGCACAACTTCCTTTATCTATTATAGATTGTATGCTTTTCCATCTTTTGTATATCACTGACAAATTACTACAGTCTCATACCAGTTTCACTCACATACAAGCTCCCCTTTTATTTAGTCACTTTATACTGAGACACTGCAAATCAACTCTAAAATGATGTTCTTTAATATTCAGACATTACTAACCCCCTCATATTCAGGGAAAATTAACCCACCCCCATAGTCAGCCACAACCAGCCACATCTCATTAGGGGCCAGTAATAAGATGTCCGTAATAAGTAACACACAGTTCATAGGTCATGAGTAATTCAAAGTGCAGAGGGTCAATAGAATACAACCCCCAGTGCAAAGGTCATGAGTATGCAGAGTACAGAGGGTCAATACTTTGCAACATCCAGTGCAAAGGTCGGGAGCAATGCAGAGTTCAGAGGGTCAATAGAATACAAGTCCCAATGCAAAGGTCAGGAGTAATTTGGAGTGCAGAGGGTCAATAGTATGCAACGTCCAGTGCAAAGATCAGGAGTATTGCAGAGTTCAGATGGTTAATAGAATACAACTCCCAGTGCAAAGGTCAGGAGTAATGCAGAGTGCAGAGGGTAATAGTATGCAATGTCCAGTGCAAGGGTCAGGAGTATTGCAGAGTGCAGATGGTCAATAGAATGGTCAATAGATGGTCATAGTGAGCCACAACCAGCCACATCTCATTAGGGGCCAGTAATAAGTATTGCAGAGTTCAGATATCAGTAATAAGTAATACACAGTTCATAGATCAAGAGTAATTCAGAGTGCAGAGGGTCAATAGAATACAACTCCCAGTGCAAAGGTCAGGAGTAATGCAGAGTACAGATGGTCAATACTTTGCAATGTCCAGTGCAAAGGTCAGGAGTAATGCAGAGTTCAGAGGGTCAATAGAATACAAGTCCCAATGCAAAGGTCAGGACTATTAAAAAAGAATAGCGCGCAAATGCAAAAGAAATTACTACCAAATCTGAAGAGAGTCCCCCCCCATTTTTATTTATGGACTCTCTTCAGATTTGGTAGTAATTTCTTTTGCATTTGCGCGCTATTCTTTTTTAATATACATGTCTTTTGGTTCATAGCTGCAGCAGCTTTGGAAATACATGGGTATGCTCCCCCAAATTTTTTGCCTGTTTATTATGTATTCGGTCTGACCAGACTATCGGGGTTGAGCAGCCCTCCCCACCCCCCACATACACCTGTACTCAATCAGTGTCCACCATCAAATGGATATAGGAGGAGTCCCTTGTAGTGCATTTGCACATTTTTCCCAGCAAGGAGTGTTGTCTCCAAGGGTTAGAAGGGCTGGATTCATCTCTTTTTCATGGATAGTGTAGGACCCACTGATAATGGGGTACTTTGACGCAGTAGTGGGCTTGAGCACGATATGGCCATATGGTGGGACCAAACCCCCATTTTTATTTATGGACTCTCTTCAGATTTGGTAGTAATTTCTTTTGCATTTGCGCGCTATTCTTTTTTAATATACATGTCTTTTGGTTCATAGCTGCAGCAGCTTTGGAAATACATGGGTATGCTCCCCCAAATTTTTTGCCTGTTTATTATGTATTCGGTCTGACCAGACTATCGGGGTTGAGCAGCCCTCCCCACCCCCCACATACACCTGTACTCAATCAGTGTCCACCATCAAATGGATATAGGAGGAGTCCCTTGTAGTGCATTTGCACATTTTTCCCAGCAAGGAGTGTTGTCTCCAAGGGTTAGAAGGGCTGGATTCATCTCTTTTTCATGGATAGTGTAGGACCCACTGATAATGGGGTACTTTGACGCAGTAGTGGGCTTGAGCACGATATGGCCATATGGTGGGACCAAACCCCCATTTTTATTTATGGACTCTCTTCAGATTTGGTAGTAATTTCTTTTGCATTTGCGCGCTATTCTTTTTTAATATACATGTCTTTTGGTTCATAGCTGCAGCAGCTTTGGAAATACATGGGTATGCTCCCCCAAATTTTTTGCCCATTTTTTTTTTTTTTGCCTGTTTAAAGGTCAGGACTAGTAATGCAGAGTGCAGAGGATCAATAGAACGCAAGTCCCAGTGCAAAGGTCAGGAGTAATGGGGAGTGCAGAGGGTCAATAGTATGCAACGTCCAGTTCAAAGGTCAGGAGTATTGCAGAGTTCAGATGGTTAATAGAATACAACTCCCAGTGCAAAGGTCAGGAGTAATGCAGAGTGCAGAGGGTAATAGTATGCAATGTCCAGTGCAAAGGTCAGGAGTATTGCAGAGTGCAGATGGTCAATAGAATACAACTCCCAGTGCAAAGGTCAGTAGTATTGCAGTGTGCAGAGGGTCAATAGTATGCAGCATCCAGTGCATAGGTCAGGAATAATGCAGAGTGCAGAGCGTCAACAGTATTTAACCTCCAGTGCAAAGGTCAGGAGTTCAGGGATCAGCATTATGTAATACAGAGTGCAGAGGCACACACATATCTGAATTATAGGCATCATAAAACTGCAATCCATCTACAACATTGCCAGCCCAGCACTGAGGACCTGTCATTATAGCCAGCACACTTGTGCAGCCTGCTGCTCCCTTGACACCCCTCCATCCACTGCCCTTTCATCTAGTTCCAGCACAACAGTATTCACCTCCCCTCGATTCCTCTGCCCACTCTCCGACTACCTGCTCCTTCCAGCCATGCCTATTAAACTCTTGTTGGCTGTAAGCACACATCAGGTATCTCTATTGGCCACTGCAGGTTCCCATTGGACAGATACAACATAGAATCGCCCACTACCTGAAGCCTCCTGGAGCCCACTTTCTTTGTAAACAGGTAACAAACCCCTGCCAGGACCGGGCTGAGTCTTGGGCCCTCCTGCTGACCTGATAGGACCCAGGCCCAGTACGGGAGTACTAGCTGTACTAATCTTGCTCTTAGGCCCTGGGACCCATTGCAGGCACCCAGGACTTCAGAAGCACTGGTACAGGTCTGTGGCCATGTCCCTCTTAGCCACTGGTCCTCCAAGCATCCACGTAGGTCATCTAGCTTTCCAGCCTTGCTCTCATGTCACTGATCAACTGTTACACTTATAGGAATCTCCTTTCTACCAAAATGTTTATCCGACCAGAATACAACCCTGTCTAGGCACAAGGTGGCAGCACCGTATGGAAAATAATTTCACTCTACCCTGTTTTCAGCAAATAAGGAATATGCACGTAGTTAAACTCCTTTGCACACAGAAACATAGAAGATTGACAACAGAAAAAGACCAAGTGGTCCATCGAGTCTGCCCTTTTCCGACTTTTTTTTTGTTTTTTCTATTTCTAAAAACATTTAAATATACAGTAGATCTATATTTGTTCCAAGAATTATTCACTTACTGTTGACTGACTCACTACCTCTGCTGGGAGTCTTTTCCAAGCATCAACTACTCTTTTGCTCAAATATTTCTTTCTAAAGTAGGATTTGAATATTCTTGCACTAAAACTCTTTCTTGTGCACATAGGAAATTGCTTTAAGTTGAAACATATTTGTGTATGGGGTATTTCATAGGTCTATTTATTATTGCATAGCTATTTATCCAGCAAATCTGTATGTATATTTGTTCCATGCAAATAGCCAAAACAAATTATCTTTAAAGTGATTGTAAAGGATCATTTTATTTTTTAAAGATAATAAACAAGCTATACTTACCTGTTCTGTGCAATGGTTTTGCAAAGAGCAGCCATGATCCTCCTCCTCTCAGGTCCCCCCCCCCCACACCAGCACTCCTGGCTCCTCCCGCTGCCGAGTGTCCCCATATCAAGCCACTTGCTATGGGGGCATTCATGCATGCTCGCTCCCAAGCCCTGCTCTGTGCGTCTTTGGGGCTCAGCCCCGCCTCCCGATGATTGACAGCAGCGGTAGTCAATTTCATCCGTTGCTGTATCAGAGCCAATGGGGGGAGGCAGGATCTAGAGACCTTTGACTCTTGTGCGCATCGATAGATTGAGATCTGGATTAGGCATGTCTTTAAGGGGGGCTGCAGGGGGAGCTGCATGCAGAAGGTTTTTTACCTTACTGCATAGAATGCAGTAAGGTAAAAAAAACTTCTGTCTTTACAAACACTTTAAGCCTTTTGACAAATGCTGTTTTATTATGGACATAGTAAAATACTACATTATGACCTCTAGAGAGAGCTGAGGAGCATCTACGCATCCAGTCCCCTAATCTACATGCGGGGCGCCGGATGCATGGAGTCCAATGGGATTTTTTTTTAATCACCTGATTAGAGCCAGAGGCTCTAATAGGCTTCAGAAAAGGGTGGACTCGGGGCACAGAGCAGTGCGCCCCAAGCCCACCCATTGTGTAACAATAGAGAATGAAAATTTGCTATTGTCACACGGATCCTCCTCTTGGCCAATCAGGAAGCGGGTCCGAGACCCGCTTCCTGATTGGCCGAAAGGCAAACCCCATTCCATTGGCCGAGGAGGAGGCGGGAGGACTCGAGGGGACGCGGGGACTGAGGAGAAGCCGCCGCTGCCTGAGATAAGTGCACTGGTCTGGGGGGGGGGGGGGCACGCTGGTCACTCTGCATTGAAAGGGGGCACACTGGTCACTGCAGTGAAAGGGGGCACGCTGATCTCTGCATTGAAGGGGGCACGCTGGTCACTGCATTGAAGGGGGCATGCTGGTCTCTGCATTGAAAGGGGGCATGCTGATCTCTGCATTGAAGGGGGCACGCTGGTCACTGCATTGAAGGGGGCATGCTGGTCACTGCATTGAAGGGGGCATGCTGGTCACTGCATTGAAAGGGGGCACGCTGGTCACTGCATTGAAAGGGGGCACGCTGGTCACTGCATTGAAGGGGGCACGCTGGTCACTGCTTAGAAGGGGGCACGCTGGTCACTGCATTGAAAGGGGGCACGCTTGTCACTGCATTGAAAGGGGGCACGCTGGTTTCTGCATTGAAGGGGGCACACTGGTCACTGCATTGAAGGGGGCACACTGGTCACTGCATTGAAGGGGGCACGCTGGTCTCTGCATTGAATGGGGGCACGATGATCTCTGCATTGAAAGAGGGCACAATGATCTCTGCATTGAAAGGGGGCACGATGATCTCTGCATTGAAAGGGGGCACGCTGGTCTCTGCATTGAAAGGGGACACGCTGGTCTCTGCTTTGAAAGGGGGCATGCTGGTCTCTGCATTAAAAGGGGGCATGCTGGTCTCTGCATTAAAAGGGGGACACGCTGGTCTCTGCATTGAAAGGGGGGCACGCTGGTCTCTCTGCATTGAAAGGGGCATGCTGTGGTCACTCTGCATTGAAGGGGGCACACTATACCCTAATTACTGAAGCTGGGTGGGTCAGAGTTTACCTGTGATTTTCCTGAATTATCAGATTCTAATTTCGACACCTTGGTACTGGTATCTTTTGGTGCAGTATAGGATCCCAGAGCAGGTAAGGTAAGTATTCGGGAGGGTTAGTGTTAGGCTCCACTCACACCTGAGCGTATCATTTTCAGGCGTTTTTTTTGGTTGTTTTTCAGGCGTTTCTTTAGGTGTTTTTTGCAGGTGTTTAGAGGCAGGCATCCACATCTACAAAAACGATGGTAATCTGCCTAAAAACAAGCTCGTGTATTTTTTTGAGCTTCAGGCGTTTTGCTTCAGGCCACAAAGTTCTCATATGTGAACAGGAGCCATTAAAATGAATGGGATTTTGCTTGTTGGGTGTTTTGAGACCTCAGTGATGAGCGTTTTACAAGCTGAAAAACGCTCAGGTTTGAACAGGACCTTAGGGTTAGGGTTAGGGTCATGGGGGGGGGGGGGGGGCTGGTGTTTGTGAGGTTTAGGGTTATATGAAAGTTTATTGTGGGAGTTACGGGGAAGATGATTGCGAGGGTTACATGGAAGCCTGATAATGAAAATAACACCATCAGCAGAAGATAAAGCTTTTACCGACCCTAATGCAATCACTTCCTTGTTGGGCCAAAATGCTACTGAACCTCATCTCCCTGGTCTGGTTAGTCAGAGAGTGACTCTATTACAGGTAAGTGGTCAGTTAACAATCCTGTTGCTGGCAAACTGTCACCAGCGACAGGATTGCTCTTGTGAAATAGGCCTTGGTGTAAGAATTACAGGAAGGGTGAGTGTCAGGGTTAGAGGGCAGCTTAGTGTGAGGGGTAGTGTTATGGTTACATGGAAGGTGAGTGTAAGGATTACACGACTGGTCAGTGTTAGTGTAAGAGGGTGAGTTAGTAAGGGATGGGGTACAGGGGCAGTTAGTGTGAGGGTTATTGTTAGGGTTACAGGGGACAGCGTGAGGGTTACACGGCTGGTCAGTGTTAGCGTAAGAGTGTGGGTTAGTAAGGGTTGGGGTTACAGGGGCAGCTAGTGTGAGGGGTGGTGTTACAGTTACATGGAAGGTGAGTGTGAGGCTTACACGGCTGGTCAGTGTTAGTGTGGGAGGGTGGGTTAGTAAGGGTTGGGGTTACTGGGGCAGCTAGTGTGAAGGTTAGGGTTACAGGGGACAGTGTGAGGGTTGGTGTTAAGAAGTGCAAAAGCTCCTGCCGCCAGGCCTTGACGATAGCCTTGTACTCACTTGATTTAGCGTCCTCATTACCGGCCCTATATTCCCACCTGGGCCCCCATGAGGGGTTCGAGACTCTCTCCGGGCACCTGCTGTAACCTCCCCCCCTTGACCCTCTCCTACTCACCCCGATTTCCTCCAAGACCCTCCAACCCCCCCCCCCCCTCCCCACCAGGCCTTCGGCAAAAATACTCTAGATATGTATCTTTGTTATGGCTGGGACCCCTTCTTCAGGTCAGATTATGGGTCCATCTATACATTTTGACCTAGGCCACATCTACACCTAGTGCTTACCCTCTATGCTTCCCAGACGGGGCACCTGGACGAGCCCCCTTTACGTATCACATTGTTACCTGTTACTTGTTTGTTATATGCTGCCGTTATGTATTTCTATGCGACTTGTACTATCAAGGCATGTACCTAATCTTTCAACCGCCTGTTTCTGTACCGCATTTCTTTTGCCTTTAATGAATACCGTTTGAACAGAAAAAAAAAAAGAAGTGCAAAAGCTATTATAGAATAGTTTTTCAGTGCAGACTTACAATCTGGCCCTAACTCATCTGTTTAAGAGGACACATTTAGCAAACGTGTTTTGTGTTTTGTCTGTTTCTTTATTTGGATGCTTACAATACAGCTCCTTGTCCCCACTGGTAATTTTGCAATCCACAAATGGAGATTTGTCACACTCAGCTCTCCTGCAAGTTTCAGGCTTACCTCATCAGTGACTTTCCATATTTCTTCATCGCTGTATTTTCCATAAGGGTCCAGATTTTTTCTGATTGTCCCGGAGAATATGAACACTTTCTGTGAGGGGACAAACAAACACAATGAATTTCCAGCAATGCTTTTTTACAAAATGCAATCAAACATATGAACAGGTATAGAAGAGAGTGGGTAGAACAAAACACTTTACTTCCTTATACAGCTTGTGTAAGTTTGAGCCAACATTTCATACAATAAACCGGACCTGTTTCCTCCTTAGCTTGAAAGAAAGTAATTGTTAAGTGCCCAGATATAAATGGCATCCATTTATAAATTAATGATGTGTCTTGCATAACTCTTTTCTTAAATAGGAGTCTTTCATATGAATATTTATCATGGTAGACATATCCAGCTTTCATCCACTTACAGAAGAGCAACTTCACATGATCTCAGATTTAGCTAAATTAGTGCCTGAAACAAAGCTACTTGTTACTAGAATAAACATATTTATGGAGACTATAGTCTGATGTACATTAATTCACTCTCCAGTTTTTTTATTAGAGTTATCCTATCTATCCTATCTATAGCTTCTTTTAAAGTAGAACTTGTACGAAAACCTAACTAATCTTAAAAATGCACCTTGCCTCACACCCATACTAACTAACCTGTGTAAAAAAAAAGAAGATGTATATACTTACCTACTTTCAGCCCGCTATGATCTGGTCATATGATCTGGCTCCCCCTGTATTAGCCATCAGCGGCTACAGTGGAGAGGGAGCCCCGACAATGGCTGCACCATGAGAACCTATGGATGACGTCATCATTTCTGGCGCTCTCTTAAATCCCCCATAGCTGTCTGGCTAACATGGGGGATCCCATGACCGGGCTGGAGCGCACTGAAAATAGGTACGTTTTCACATCTTCTTTACACAGGTTAGTAAGTAAAGATCTTACAAGGGGAGAGGGGGATGGGAGCATTTTTTTGACGAGTTATTATTATTATTATTATTATTATTATTATACAGGATTTATATAGTGCCATTCATTTTTGTAGTGTTTTACAAAGGGAGGGCAGACAGTACAATTACAATACAATTCAATACAAGAGGAATCAGAGGGCTCTGATCATTATAGCTTACAATCTTAAGGGGAGAGTCAAGTGATACAAAAGATATTAAGTGTGGGGGAATGACCTGAGGGAGAAAAAAAAGGAAAACAACATTTTATTTGTTAGGTGGAAGAGGGACTAGCTTCTCTAAAGAGAAGGGTTTTCAGGGATTGCCTAAAGGTGAATAGAGTTAGGCTTTAATTGGAATTCTACTTCAAAGGCCTTTTGCCCACAGGACGTCCAAAACGCCAGTTTTACAGGCCTTCAATAACCCCTCTATGTTGGCCTATGTGTCCATTCACACATTGGGATTTACAGGAATGTTTTAGAGGCATAAAGTCATTGTCAGCTCCCCCACAAATAAAATTGTACATCACGTTCACATTGATTATTCATAATTGCATACTCTCTGATCAAGGGGAAGGTGAAAACAGAGATTTCATACTTTGTTGAAACAAATGAAACTGGTTCTAAAACAAATAAGTCACGAAACACTGCTGAGAATGTATTTAATCTGATGTGAGAGTCATTTCACAGCGTGATACATGCAGAAAGACATGCAGTTAACTAAGGACATTTTATAAAGCTAATATTAGTAATATATGGTATGAAACAACAATACAGTTCATATGTAATATATACATATATAACTTATCTGCATATGAGAGCATACAGATGATCTGCTTTCCAAGCTTAAGGCCTAGCAATGCAAGCCCACAGGCTAAACAGCATGGACGGAAGATCTGCATTTCCAGCTATTTTTTTCAAGCAGCTGCTGACACATGGCTGCTTTAATACCCAAACAGCGACAGCATTTGATTGGATGCAGTACCTCCGAAAACATTGGTTTTTGTTTGGTAGCAAAGGAAAGAGGAGTTTGTGTAGCTGGGCAGGGCATCAGGTGAAGTATCAGCAAAGTACTGGTTCATGTACTTCAGAATGAGAGACAATATGACTAATGCCCCATACACACGTGCAGATTATCTGCAGACTTTTGTCTGCAGACTTACCAAAACCATATAATATGAGGTCAAACCTAAACACTTTCAATTTGTATGCAATCCGGCAGGCCCTTGCACTACATAGAAAAGGTAAGTCTGCAGACAAAAGTCTGCAGATAATCTGCACGTGTGTATGGGGCATTAGAAAACATTTTATATATCGCTAAGTATCTGATTTGAGTATCCAAAAAACATCTTGCATTATCTACAACTTCTGAATATGTTCCAGAATAGTGGTTGCAGATTAAGAGAGTAGAACAGGTGCGTTTGTATAATGGTGTTTGCTCTTAATGATGTTTAAAGTAATCTAATGAAAGGGCTATTCTGTTTTGTGCAACACAACCTAAAATAATATACACCAAGCAAACCAGTCTTGTACACAAGGTTAAGAGCATTTACCCACAGCCTGGTCCATCTAGGATCAACAAAGATTGTGTATAAAGCTAAACTCCAAGAAAACAGCTAAATAGGTGAAATAATATTAATATAATAGAGCTGTTTTACCTGCCAAGAGTTTTTTTTGTTTCTGTCCAACCTGTCATGTGCAGGGGTCAGGACTGCAGTACACACAGTGTGCAGGGGCCAGTAGTATGTAATGCAGTAGGGGTCAGAAGTACATAATCCAAGGGTTATGTAAACAGTGTACACAGTACAACCAAAAATGACTCCCTTCTCCCAGTACAAATCCCCTCCCCAAACACATTTGCCACAGTACAGATCTCCCACAAAGTTCCAAATTCCCCACCCAATACAGATTTTTCCCACAGTCCTAAACCCCCTTTAACATAGTCCCCACTTCAAGCCCACCACCTCAGTACATATCCCTCCAGAACAGACCCCACCCCCCCCCCCCCCCACACTCATCCAGCCCAACCCTTTATTACAGACCTACCAGTATACTATCAGTGAAGACCCCCAGTACAAACCCCCTCCTCAGTACAGACACCCAGCCCAGCTTGGCTTTGCCTTAGAATGAGCCGAAGATGGGATTTGCATATGAAAGAGCCACTATAGCTTACATGGAAGTCCAGCTATCTGATCATTCAAATGCAAATTATGGGATAATTGCATTCATGTGCAAAACCCATTTTTATTTGCATTTAAATCCACAGTAACCATTGAGGGCTATGAAACGGCCTCCTAACTGCCCCTAAAAAGTCATTATTAGACAGCCCAAAGCCTAGTACACATGGGCCGAATGTTGGACGGCATAGGCTGCTTCAACAGAAACAGTCTGACATTCGGCCCGTGTGTATTGCAGCCGGTCCAGCAAGCCATTGGCTGAGAGTGCTGACCAGAATGTTCTGGTGAGGGGGGGGGGGGGGGCATCTCCCTGCTAGAACACAATAGCTCAGTAGGGGGGATCGTTGTACTAACATCCAATTGAGCTGTCAGTTATTTTTTTGGTTGAACAAAAAAATACTAGTAGTCTGTACGAGGCATAAGACAGTGGTCCTCAAACAACAGCCATTAGCGATTTGTATGCAAATATCCAATTTGCTGTATGCAAACTCACTGCAAAGTATATTCCCATGGGCAATAAGTTTAAAAGGCTAAAAATAAAACCTATGTGGCTCACGGCCAAAGTTAAAAAAGCTATAAATAATAATAAAAGAGCTTTTTAAAAAAATATGAAGGAACACTGTCATTGTTTAATTGTTATAAAGAATATAACAGAATATCTAAAAAGGAAATCAAGGACGCAATAATTCAAAATGACAGATTGCAAAAGATAGAAGGACAAACCCCCAAAAATTCTTAAAGTATATTAATAGTAAAAATATTAGGTCTGAGCATGTAGGCCCTTTACAAAATAATGTGGAGTGGGTGACTGGGGACAAAGAGAAGGAAAATGTATTAAATACTTTCTTTAGCTCTGTGTATACAAAGGAGCATAGGGGAGCTCATGACCATAATGAGAATGGTATTGACACAGTCCTAAATGATCCACAATGGCTCAAAATTGATATGGTCCAGAAATATTTAGAGAGAATAAGGGTGAATAAAGCACCTGGACTAGATGGCATCCACCCACGCATCCTAAAAGAATTGTGCGCTGTAGTTTAAAGGCCTTTGTTTCCAATTTTTAGGGACTTGTTAAGGACTGGAATAGTACCAGTGGATTGGCATAGAGCCAATGTGGTGCCTATATTTAAAAAGGGATCAAAGTATTTTCCAAGTAACTATAGACCTGTTAGTTTAACTTCTATAGTCAGGAAGATACTGGAGAGTTTAATAAAAGACCACATAGATGAGTTCTTGCTAGAAAAAATATTTTAAGCAACAGACAGCATGGATTCATGAAAGACAGAAGCTGTCAAACAAACCTGATTTCTTTTTATGAGGAGGTAAGTAAAACCTTGGACAGAGGGGTGGCTGTGGATGTAGTATACTTGGATTTTCTAAAAGTGTTTGACACAGTTCCCCACACACGGCTAATGTGTAAGGTAAAGTCTACAGACTTGGAAAGATCAGTTTGTAAATGGATAGAAAATTGGCTAAAAGATAGAATTCAGATAGTAGTAGTTAATGATTCTTACTCTGAATGGTCTAAGGTAATCAGTGGTGTCCCCCAAGGTTCAGTGTTGGGACCCTTACTTTTTAATATCTCTAAAAATGATATAGGGTCTGGGATTAAAAGTACAATTTCAGTTTTTGCAGATGATACCAAGCTTTGCAGTGGAATAACTTCCTTATAGGATGTCTCCAATATACAAGCTGACCTCAATGCACTGTTTCATTGGGCAACTATGTGGCAAATGAGGTTTAATGTTGATAAATGTAAAGTTATGCACTTGGGGGCTATGCATATGCATGTTTTATACATACTAGGGGGAGTAGAACTGGGGAAATCCATAGCGGAGAAGGATCTGGGTGTTCAGGTAGATCATAAGCTTAATAATAGCATGCAATGCCAAGCTGCAGTTTCCTAAGTGAGCAAAGTCCTTTCTTGTATTAACAGAGGCATGGACTCCAGAGAGAGAGATATCATTTTGCCCCAGCACAAATCATTAGTAAGGCCTCACCTGGAATGTGCAGTTCAGTTTTGGGCACCAGTTGTTAAAAAGGATATCGGGGAACTGGAGAAAGTGCTGAGAAGGGCAACCAAACTGATTAGAGGCATGGAGGAGCTCAGCTATGAGGAAAGTTTAGAGGAACTGAATTTATTCTCTCTTGAGAAGAGGAGATTACGGGGGGATATGATAAACATGTATAAATATATAAGGGGTCCATATACTGTAGTGAACTTGGTCAACACAGGGGACAAGGGGGCACTCTTTATGTCTAGAGGAAAACAGATTTAGTCTCCGAATACAGAAAGGTTTCTTCACCATAAGAGCTGTGAAAATGTGGAATAGACTCCCTCCAGAGGTGGTTCTGGCTAGCTCACTAGACTGCTTTAAAAAAGGCCTGGATTCTTTCCTAGGTGTACATAATATACAGTAAATGGGTACTAATATTTATAGGTAAAATTGATCCAGGGAATATCCAATTGCCTCTCGGGGGATCAGGAAAGATTTTTTTTCCCCTGCTGTAGCAAATTGGATCATGCTTTTTTTCGCCTTCCTCTGGATCAACTGCGGGTATAGGATTGTGTATATGGGATTGTATGGTTGGGTTTTCTTTACTGTTTTTTGTTTTTTTTATTGGTTGATCCAGATGGACTTGTGTCTTTTTTTCAACCCGAGTAACTATGTAACTATGATTTATGGCATGCTGGTTGCTTTAAACTAGCCCCTGCAATGAGAATGCCCTGCATGGATGGTGTTCTCAATGCAAGCCAGAGGAAGCTGCCAAATACAGAATGGCAGAAGATTTAGAACATCCCTGCGCCTGGCAATCTACCTTAGGCACTTTCAGGTTTAGTGTTCTGCAGCCTGACAGTGCTTGCATAGTTCTAGTTGTAGCATTATCCCAAGGAGTGGACTGCGATATGGAGCTGAACAATGGTAAGCACCACTGAACACTAATGATGGGCTTTCCACTGACTACCAACACAGAGGTATTTTTTGCTCGCACTGACCATCAACACAGGGGTCATTTTTTTCCTACTACCCACCAACACAGGGGTATTTGTTTATTCCACCTAACCGCTGATGCATGGGCATTTTTTGCTCCCACTGTCCTCTGACACAGGGCACGTTTTACCCCAATGGGCACAGCCAGGCCCATTGACAGTAAACTGACCAATTATTTGAAAAGTTTAAGGACTTCTAGACTATATTCTAGATATACAAATTATAGCTTTGTCTTTAAAATGCGTTTTTGGGGGGCTTTCAAGGAATAAAACAAGTATATAATGAAGACAATAATTTAACTAAATACAATAGTAAAAATTATGTACACGAAAGAAAATGTACAGCTTCTTCTCAAATAACATAACATTTTTTTAAAAAAAAACACAGCTAAGGAAAAACTTGACTACTACATTATTCTCTAGTCTGCAGAAGAAAAATGAAAAAAGCATTCATTGGTTTATAAACACAAGAGTATCACTTTTCTTCATCCTTTTTTCTATTAATGAGACCTATTGCCTCACTGATATATTAATCACCAGACACTTGGCTATAGTTTGTTAGTATTTAAAGAATTGCACATGGAAACAAATTATTTGCAGCTAAATCTTGCAACAGTCCTTCTTTTGATGCTAACAAACAACATGCTGTTTATTGAGTAAAATCGATTCCATAATATATGTTTTCCTGTTGTGTAGGCAGATGAATCGACCTTGTTTTATTTACACTAAAATCTTCACGCAAAGACAAAAACACTGTAGAATTCTGTTTAGTCATTTAAAAGCATGTTGGAGAAATGTTCTCACAAGCATAACCTAGGCTAGGTGCAAGTTCATTGGATGCCTAGGACTGTGCTCATGAATAAAGGTTGTAATTTTAGATAAATGAGTGCTTAAAAATACCAGTTTCCTAGCATAAAAATATTGTGAATAACAGAAAACCACCATTAAACAATGCAAAACGCAAACCACCATTAAACAATGCAAAATAGAAAAGTATGCTTTTGGATTGTAAACTTTAATGAGCAGAACCCTCTGATTTGTTCTGTATTGAATTGAATTGTAACTGCACTGTAACTGTCTGCCCACATGTTGTAAACATGCACAAACAGTTAGTGCTATATAAATCCTGTATGATAATAATAAAAATAATAATAATAATTACATCACCAATTTTATAGTGTAGATTACTCTTTATGGCCCCATCAAACCTTTATGAGAGTTATTTAATATATTTTCATATGCTGAATTGTATTGCATTACAGTACAAACACGGGTGCGGTTTTGCCACGATTCTGCCATAATTGTCACACGATAAATTGCAATTATAAAAAGGCAAAGTCGCAACGCGCGAAGCTTCTCGAACCAAAAAGGAGCAGTAACTTCTTTTGGGTGACAGCTTTGCGCATTGCAGTTTGCCGCCGTTGCAGCATGATTTATCATTTGACAATCGTGGCAGAGACTTGGCAAAAATCACACCCACATTTAGGTGCCATTGAAAATGAATGGCACCTGAACAACCGTTGTGCGATTTGTCATTTTTGCACAGCATTTTGGGATCGCAAATGCCGAGTGCGAATGGAGCCTTAGTGGTTTTACACTATGTGGGCATCTGTTCCTTTTTAATTGTATGAGGATGTCTTGCCCGGGATGTTGATTCCTTGGAGGGGATTGGACCCCACAGAGGGCAGTGGGTCACTGGATGCTGCTGAGCTTCTGAAGTGGCTTGTAGATAACACGCTGTTTTGATTCCTTTTCTATAAGGGATAAATATCATCTGCTAAAAGGCTCTTAAGTTTCTGTGGCAGAGGGCACAATGTGGTTATCTATTCATTCTAAGGTGCATCACTGGTGGAAGGTTGAAGATTTCTTTATCTTGCATATTTGAATTTATGGACTTTTCTTTTTTTTTTTTTTTTGATTTATGGACTTTTCATTTAGAAAACGTTCATTGTGTTAACTATTTTAATTACTGGACACTAGTGTTTGCACTTTCATTCATGGTGTTTGGTTTATTTTAATTTATACATTATTGTTGTTCTTTGTAAGTGTGGATGTGCACTTATTTTGGATATATGCATAATCTATTATCTAGTATTGAGATGTGTAGTAGGTGTAGCTCTGAACACACATTTCCACACTAATTGCTAAACTCTTTTAGATTTGATGGTATATAAGAGACCATCATTGTTAAAGTTTACATATACTTCAAAAAGTTTCTGTTTTACATTGGTAAACTGATACTTTAAAATGTTAGTTTATTCAGGTTAAAAAGCCATAAGACCGCATTCACACTGCAGCGGCACGACTTCTGCACGACTTCGGGGGCGACCTGTGAAGTCCCGTGCACCGCGACTTTGGCGCGACTTGCACGGACTTCATATGATGAATGTCTATGAAAGTCGCTTTGAGGTCACTCCGAAGTAGTACAGGACCCTTTTTCTAAGTCGGAGCGACTTGTGTCGCTCCTATTAGAACGGGTCCTGTAGCACTGCATGGACTGTGACTTGTCAGGCTGACATGTCGCCTGACAAGTCGCGGTAGTGTGAATGGAGACTTAAGGTTATTATGCAAGTGCATATTTGGTAAATAAATAAAAAATAAAAATAAAAAACATCAAGGAAGGGCCACACTACAGTTATTTGCTGCAATACTACCTTTAGGCTACGTTCACATGTAGGCGTTTTGGGGCGTTTTTGGGGCGTTTTTCTGTTCTAGGATCAGCTCAAGAAACGCCCAACAAGACAAATCCTATTCATTTCAATGGCCCCTGTTCACATCTGAGCATTTTGATGTTTTAAGCAAAACGCCCAACGCTCAAAAAATGTATGAGCTTCTATTTGGGCAGATTACAGGCGTTTTTATTATTTTCCATTGGTCACTAGTCAACCTAAAAACACCTGCACAAAAATGCCTGTAAAAACGCCCATAAAAACGCCTGTAAAACGCCTGAAAAAATGCCCATTTTATAGAATCTTGCAAACTTTATATTTTCCTGATTTGATCATCACTAGGTGTGGCACAAGCCCAGAGGATGAGCATTGGTTTCTATATGTCATTCAATGTCATTACTGTATGAATGTTATGACTGGTGTCTATACAGCACTGGCCATGCCAATAAAAGTTTGCCTTGGACAGCAGTGGTGACAGCAACATTCACATTATTACAGCTATGACCAACAGCCCCCTATTTTACCCATGACGACGATAAAACAATATATTTACATCTCTGCAGTAGTTACTAAACCATGTAACTCAAGAATTAATTAAATTACAGGTGCTATTCATTATACAATCATGGCATGTAACTGAAAGGAGCCTAAAAACAACCAAACAGAAAGAAGTAATCTGATTTGTAGTTTTTCATTGGACATCTGTAGCTCCAGATCTGTTGCATACGTGTACACCTATATGACTGTTTATCCTTTGTTTAATGGTCTCATATATAACAGATGTTGATATACATAAAACAGCTCATACTTCCTTCGTAGAGATGGGTGAGCAATTAAAAATCCACTTCATTCACAACAGAGATGACGAAATCACTTAAAATTCATTCCATGTGATTCATCAGTCTGTTCTCTAATCTAGTAGCTATTACAATCCAGCACATGGTCTGATACTACTGTGATTAAAGAGCTACGGATATGCTGGGCTTTTGTCATGCCAATACCACCCCTGTATGCCCTTCAGGAGTGGAAAAGGGGCTTCATGAGAAAAAAAACAGAGCCCCTTTAAAACACCAATATGTCTGATAGGCTCTGGTGTCTTACTGGTGCACCAATAAGTGGTAAAGGAACATGGGCTGAGAGCTTATTTGAGCTTATATGACCTTTCTGTGGTACAGGGATGTTCAAATCCACTCTCTAATGAATCTGTTGAAAACAGCAGAAATTAAGATGTGTATATATATATATTAATCACAAAAACTGCCTGAAAACAATTGGTGAACTCCCCATTCACAAAGTTTTTTAAAGAAGAGAATAATTTAAGCATAATGTGATGGACTACCTGGCACCCAACCTGGGTATCTTCACTTCCTTAACTCTAAAACCAGGAAACAGGTATTATAGCTGAGAATTGCACCCAAGAACTAGACAATACTATCTTATCTTCAAACTGGAACTGACCGTATTGTAAATTCTCCCAGAATACATACCACACAAAATCATATAAGAGCTTGATCACATTGTCCTAAACAATGCAAATTTTTAACAGTAATATCATAAGTACCTCTAACAATACAGCTAGCATAACCACTTGGCAACCGGGCCAATTCTGACATTTCTCTCATATATGTAATAATCAGTGTTTTCTTTTTTGCTAGAAAATGACTTAGAACCCCCTAATATTATATACATTTTTAGCAGAGACCGTAGGGAATAAAATGGCGGTCATTGGAATTTTTTATGTCACATGGGATTTGCGTAGCAATTTTTCAACGCGTTTAAAAAGAAAAACACTTTCATAATAAAAAACAAATAATATTTACCCAAGTTTTTTTTTTATGTGAAAGATGAAGTTACACCTTTTGCTTTACAATTGCGTATGCTTGGTGACAAACTAGGATACTTAAAAATCTCCATAGTCGACGTTTTGAAAATACAGGTGTAGCAGGATTCCCAGCCGTTTTGCTGGATGTGGGTCTGCCAGGGTTACCGCTAGTAACAACAGCACATTTAAGCATGTCCTCCAAGTGTGAGTACTGAGACAGGAATCAGTCCTGTATCTGTGGGTTTTTTAGGTTTATTGAGAACTTGGATGGGAGAAGGGATGAGTGGGACACTCCTCTGGCTCAACTTTGCACAATTTGAATGAGACAACTGAAAAATGCCTATTGACGCTGACTTGACGCTGGCTGGATGCCGGTCAAAGCCGGTTGGCACTGGGTAATGCTGACTTGCTCTTAACTTTGAGCCGACTTCTGACATTCCTTTGTGGCACAAAGTCTTCTGTACTGCTCCCTTTAGCCCTCCTGGCTGAGGTAGCTACTTGTTGATCTGCTGCACTGCTGTAACACTTCAGGGCCCGCACCGGCGCCCCCTTTCTTACACTTATCTTCAAGGCTCAGACACTGGCACCCCTTTTCTAAGCCTTCTCTACAGGTTAGCTGGCTCTGGATCCCTCAGACCTCCTGGAGTGGTCCCCTATCCTAGGCAGACCTCTGGGTAGTTTCCAGTACTCACGACACTGTTTTCCCGAAAACTCCTGTCCAGCAGCTCCACACGGTCCACAGCACACTGGATCCCTTTCTGCAGCTCAGCTCAACCTTCTGTCCTTCAGGCTGACTGCTGAGGACACCTTCACTAGCGTTGACAGGGGGAGAGACAGCCCTCACCCTCCTCCTGGGACTCTGCTTCCCGCCAAAGACACCATGTCACATGCTCCCCTCTGACTTATACCCCCTCCCAGGATGCATTGCGGCAGATTCTGCCCTCTGAGATAGACACAAGCCCTGGTGTGCTATTGGCCAGGTTTCCTCCACTGTCCAATAAGGGCCCTCATTGGACACAGTGGGGAGACTCCCCAAGCTCAACAGACACACTTGGAACACATGACAGCCTAGCTGAACAATTAGACCCCTCTGATAAGCAGACAGGGCCTCCTTTAAAATTTGCCTAGCACCTACTTAAAAAGGGTGCTACATCCACCCTCCACCAAATATGAGCCATGTCCCCATTGGCTCTGAGGCAGCCACCTCCTACATAAAGATCTGCCAAAAATTCAGGAGTATCCCACAAACTTGGAAAAGGGGAAAAGGGAAAAACAAATGTAAAAATAATTTACGTGAAAAAAATATATAGACATCTGTATGCTATACAAACATACAAACTGTTTTAGGTGCATAAATGGATGCACCCCCCACAAAACAAATCCGCTTGGTGGGGATTTTAAGCAAACATACATCTCCTGACTATCTGTCTCTACTGTGAGCCCACCTGTAGAGAGAACAGCCATACTGCATACATATAGAAATGACAAGATTAACAATCTGAGCAGTTGAGTGAGAAGGTCCTCTCAGCAGGGGCGACCTTCTAAATCCATTCCCTGACCCCTCTGCTATTCAGTGCTTGACACGCCGGATCCAATTCTCCCCTAACCTGGGGAATCTGTGCCCTATCAGTGACTACCTATACAGAGTCCATTGGGAAGTTAGACACAGCATCTTCCTGCTGTCACTCAGAACACTTCTCCTTAGGAAACAGGGCAAATCACTGAAGTCTGAGTGGCCTGCAGCCCTGCTGAGTCAGGGAAACGTAAAGGGGTTTTTCAGAACACCACTTTCCAGGCTTCTTGGATGCACTGCCCAACACTGTGACGGCCACCCGTTTTCTTTCCTCGAAAAAAAAAAAACTCTGCAATCTCTTGAACAATATTTCCTAGAGATCCTTGCCCGTTGGTCCAAGGTATCTATAAGGTAAAAAGTATCTTTGTAGGACCCTGGCCCGATGGCCCAATGGGTCTGTGGAACAGCACAAGTATTTCAACTGAAAAACAACTTGGATAATTCAGCATTATATTTCTTTTTTCCATATGATGGCTAGCCAGCCTTGAATACATAGTCTTGCAATAAAAAAAGGAAATCTGTTTAGATGTAGTATTCTGGGTGGGGGACCTTGACAAGGGCGCCCTGACTGACCCGCACTCAGATGGACCAGGCCTGGCACGATCCGTCTGGACAGCGTACCTCCACTCTTTCAATGTAGATGGACCGCCCATAAAACCATTGGGTTTTTACTGCATCAAATTTTTCTTTAAGGCCAGCCCTGGGTGAGTCACTAAAAGGTTTGGGGACGAAGAGGAAGTTCCAAATTGCTTCATCACACCAGAAGTCCCTTTGTTTCTCAATGAGTAGCATGACCTCCCTAGGAGCATATGGATAATCATATCCATACTTCATCGCCACCTTGCGTTGCATCCACCTCTGCATTCTAGATATCGGGGGAGGGTCTTCCTATTGCCTCTCCCTAGCAAAGAAAAAGGGGTCTCTTTCCTCATAATCAAAGTGTCATATGCCTCGTTTTGGTCCCAAGCCCGGGCGTAGTTTACAGATGGAGGCAAATCTGGGATTCTCTTAGTGTAAGCCTCACAGAACCCCAGTTTTTGAGCTAACTCTCCTCTTTCTATGGCCTCTTTGGTTTCCTTATCAGGAATAGTGATGACTTCAGGACCTGGTGAGCTGCTCCCAGCTTCAGAACCCCAATCCCATTCCGCCTCATCAGTGGATCCCCAATCATCGATCCCCTCCTCAATAGATCTGTACTTATACTGGAACGAGGGGGGACCCACATTGACAATTCCAACTTCCTCCTCACCACTAGTGCTGGTAGGTGAGGCCTTGATGGCCGCAGGCCATGTTTGTTGGGGAATGGGAACAGGAGCAGACCTTACTGCTGCTGTGGTAGGTATCGGTGCATCCTCTTGCCACTTCCTAGCCGGTTGAACAGGCATGCACCCTCTCCCCAGAGACCCCAGTGACCGAGTCCCTCTCACTGATAATGCTGGCCCACTGTCAGCTTGCATGGCCTCCAGCTTCATCACCACACAAATCATGCCCCTCCTGCCTCCGCGGAGGAACCTGGACTCTGCACCGGTCACCTCTTGAGTGAATCCAGACTCCCAAGATACACACATCTACTTGGGCCGGCATTCACTTTTCTCTGCCCACAGCAGCAGATAGCCACACTGCCAACACTAACTCCACTCTGATACTCCAAGTGTGAGTACTGAGACACGAAACAGTCCATTATCTTTGGGTGTTTTAGGTTTATTGAGAACTTGGATGGGAGAAGGGATGAGTGGGACACTCCTCTGGCTCAACTATGCACAATTTAAATGGGACAACTGAAAAATGCCTATTGACGCTGACTTGACTCTGACTGTATGCCGGTCAACGCCGGTTGGCACTGGGTAATGCTGACTTGCTGTCGGTTAACTCTGAGCTGACTTCTGACACTCCTTTGTGGCACAAAGTCCTCTGTACTGCTCCCTTTAGCCTTCCTGGCTGAGGTAGCTACTTGTTGATCTGCTGCACTGCTGTAACACTTCAGGGCCCGCACTGGCGCCCCCTTTCTTACACTTATCTTCAAGGCTCAGACACTGGCGCCCCCTTTTTAAGCCTTCTCTACAGGTTACCTGGCTCTGGATCCCTCAGACCTCCTGGAGTGGTCCCCTATCCTAGGCAAACCCCTGGGTAGTTTCCAGTACTCACAACACTGCTTTCCCGAAAAATCCTGCCCAGCAGCTCCACACGGTCCACAGCACACTGGATCCCTTTCTGCAGCTCAGCTCAGCTCAACCTTCTGTCCTTCAGGCCGACTGCCGAGGACACCTTTACTAGCAATGACAGGAGGAGTGACAGCTGTCACCCTCTTCCTGGGACTATGCTTCCCGCCAAAGACACCCTGTCACATGCTCCCCTCAGACGTATACCCCCTCCCAGGATGCAATGGGGCAGATTCTGCCCTCTGGGATAGATACAAGCCCTGGTGTGCTATTGACCATGTTTCCTCCACTGTCCAATAAGAGCCCTCATTGTACACAGTGGGGAGACTCCCCAAGCTCAACAGACACTCCTGGAACACATGACAGCCTAGCTGAACAATTATACTCCTCTGATAAGCAGACAGGGCCTCCTTTATAATTTGCCTAGCACCTACCTAAAAAGGGTGCTACACAGGTTACCAGTTTAGAGTTACAGAGGAGGTCTTGGGCTAGAATTATTGCCCTCTCTCCAATGTTTGCACTGATACTTCACATGTGTGGTATTTGAACGCCATTTACATATGTGGGCGCAATCTTTCTCTGCGTTCGTTTCTGTGTGCGAGCACACAGGGATGGGGGGCGCTTTAACCACTTATGCCGCAGAAGATTTTACCCCCTTCCTGACCAGGGGGTATTTTGCGATTCGGCACTGCGTGACTTTAACGGACAATTGCGCGGTCGTGCGACGCTGTAGCTAAACGAATTTGACGTCCTTTTTTTCCCACAAACAGAGCTTTCTTTTGGTGTTATTTGATCACCTGTGCGATTTTTTGATCATGCGCTATAAACAAAAAAAGAGTGTCAATTTTGCAAAAATAACAATATTTTTCACATTTTTTTATATGAAATTCCCCCCAAAAAAATGTAAAAATCAAAAATTTTTAACATTTTCGGCCAATTTGTTTTATGCTACATATGTTTGGTAAAAAAAAAAATCGCAAAAAGCGTATTTTGATTGGTTTGCGCAAAAGTTATCGCGTTTACTAACAAAGGGAAAGATTTTTGTCATTTTTGTTGTTTTTTTTAACGCGTAATGGCGGCAATCTGCGATTTTTTTTTGCGGTACTGCGACATTGGGGCGGACAGATCGGACCCTTGACTGACATTTTTGACACTTTTGGGGTTACCAGTGACATTACTGCAGTAATCAGTGCTATACATATGCACTGTTACTGTAAAAATACAGTGAAGGGGTTAACTTTATTTGAGAGGGAGGGGCTGTGTGTGTCCCTAGGGGCATGATTCTAACTGTGATTGGCTGTGGCTTGAAGTGTAGGAACAAAGATCAACGGTCCTACATAGTAGAACCGTATGATCACTGTTTCTACACAGGGGAGAATGACAGGCGGCTTGTTTACACTAGCCGCCTGCCTTTCTCCCGCTGTCACGGACGACCTGTTGGCATTTACCTTTGATAAAGTAATTTTTGATGAAACGCGTCAGTACTTTGCCTTATACAGCCAGGACCATGCCAATGAATGTTTGATCTGTGTATCTTTCACTCACTGCTCAATGTTCCTGGATATTTAGAGGGGTTTCATCTCATTTGATCCTCTGACCGCAAACTTGAACATCCGCAACTGCAGCTTTAGTTTGAAGATCCGCAGGACATTGTATGAGCCCATTTGACCCTTTTGTCGTATGGCAAGTTGGGTCCATTTGTTCCGAGACGTTCTATACCCCATGGGAAGAGCACACAGCCCGTGAGTTCACCCAGCTTGCACCCGGCACGATATCTGGGTTGGAACCTGCCTTACTAAGATGTTCTAGATACAAGTGCTTTCACCTTTGGAGTTTGACTTACCTGCAAGCGTTTTACTACTTCTGTTTGGTAAGAGGCAAATTTATCTGGTGAAGGATAGCACTGTTATTTGGGTGTTCATGTGATTGCCATTTTTGCTTTGGTAAGGAGTACCTTAAGGTGTCTTTCTATATGAGATCTTCATTTCCTCCTTTTTTTTGTGTTCGCCCATTTTTCCCGTTTTGCAAGCAGTGAAAAAGACTGGTGGTGGTTACACCTTTTTCACAATTTTTGAGCACTTTTTCTGTTTCAATCACTGAAAACCACATTGGGTGTTAATTAGTCACATTGTGTCATATTTTGTTGGGTTTTACGCTATTGCGCTTCTTTCTTCATAATTTTTCATGACCCAACGATCACATTTCTATCACGAGTCTTCTGGTTCCTGTCTTCCATCAAGTGGATAAGATTCTGGCTTAAAGAACCTGCATTCATTTTTACCTTTCTGGTAAGCATATATCCATGAGGAGCTTGGTTTAAGAATCACGGATTGCACCATTTATATTTATGGACTTTATATGGACTTTATTTGTTTCATTCCTATTGTTTTAGCGTGACTTGATTTACAATTTGTTTCACTGGGGTGTGGTCACACTTGAAGTTGCAGCTTTCTATAATTTCCATTAGTGCGGTTATTATTTCCATTACACAGCCGCAGTATATGTACTTGCGGCGATCGGCAAGTGGTTAAAAAAAATATTTTTTTTTGTTTATTTTATTTTTATTTTTTTACACTTTCCCTTAATTTTTTTATTTTTTGATTACTTTTTTCCTTTTACAATAGAAATAGGGCATGACAGGTTCTCTTTACGGAGAGATCTGGGGTCTATAAGTCCTCACACCTCTCCTCTATGCTGAAAAGCCTGAGATTTAAAAAAAATTGATCTCAGGCTTTCCAGCAAAAACAATGCCAGTGTTTACATCTGCCAGCCCCGGAAGTGACGTCATGACGTCGCTTCTGGCCTCCGAGGGTCAAATAGAGATGACCAGGGACTATCAGGCATCATTCAGGTATCTCCACTTAAAGTCCAGGATGTCATATGATGGTAAGCTAATCAACAGCTAGCACCTGAACAGGCCTGATCAATCAGGGGATCCACATCCCCCAGACAGTCTAAAACCCTTATTCAAGAAGACCCGGGGCTGTCCAAATCTCATTAACCAGCTTTATTTTCACATCCATCTTCTCACTGAGTTTCAAGTTGGCTGAGACCATCATGGCTTCCTTGACTTCCTGTAGCTTCCTCAGGTGCCAGGGTGCATAGTCAGTAGGCAAGAAGCTAACCTGCAGTTTCTTCCAAAAGCCCCTGCCCTGGTTAGGCTTGTCACACATACATTCTTTTGTGATCTTCTTACTGCTACATACAATACATTCTGTATCTGGTGTCCACTATCTAATGTGCTTCCTCACGTCTGCATTATGGAGCTCCCAATTCTGATAAAGAATCAGTATAGTAACTTGACTGTGGAATCATTCGAGATTCCTATTGTCTATTTTACACTCTATCATGATTAACTAATGCTTTCATTCAATCAGAAATTTTGTGGTGACACTGAACCATATATTCTGTTAGAACTAGTCATTGGGGAGATGACAGATGAATACATGTAAACCTATAGAGCACAGGAAGGATGATGCACAAAAGACCCTATGAGCTTTTTTATTTTGTTATGATAATATAGTGAATTGGGGTATTTGTTGTCTTTTTCTAACAATTTATCTGCCTTTCAACAGGTTTGGTGAGCACCCCATCGTACAAACAAAAATATTGCTGAATGAAGATGGCTGGGTTCACATCTATGTGCTGCAGTTTAGTGTAAAAGTGAATATGAAACTAAAGGGAAACTATAGGGGCCCATTCATATCTACAAGTAGGTGTTACCATACACACAGTAAACAGTGTGATTCCTCCCTTAATTTCTTTTCTATTGTTTTATTCTAATTTTTGTTTATTTTTCAGTGTCACCTTAGACATATTTAAAATAAAAAGAGGAATGCTTTTATTTAATTTTTAAATAACTTTGCAACAAATTGTATAATCATTTTTATACTTTTTATCCCAAAAGCAAACATTTATTATATTGTTCATGTGCCCAGTGTACCCTTTGGCCAAATCTAATACTAGCTTTCGGTAAGGTTTAGGCACCCCCAGTTGCTCAGTGTTTTTTCTATACCCATTGTGAGACCTGCTATAATAGGTCCCATTGAATGATGAATATGGCTGGGCAACCTTCTCATCTGGGTCAACTTTTTACCCATCCTTTAATTTTTTAGTGGCAAAACGTACGTAATCTCTGTAGCTCCAAATCTGCAAATTAAAGAGGTTCTTGGTTCTGTTCTGAGGATAAAGGCTCCTCCTTAGGCCCAGTGAAAACAGATGAGGGAAACTCAGGAGAGTTCTTATAACCATTAGAAAATTCCCTAGGATCACCATCATGCTCAGAAGAAACAATTGATGTGTGATGTGGGCGATCCTAGAGTTCCCAGTGTTTTGAAAAATCCTTTCTCACAATGGCATCACGTGGCAGGTAGGAAAAAACACCCCACAGAGCCCCTGCCCTCCCAGCTCCCCTTCTCCTTTCATACCACCACCAAAACAGTCCTTCTTAGTGACACTGCTGGCAGAGGGGCATTTTTCCTTCCAGTGACAACACAGATGCAGGGACATTTTTCATTCCAGTGACAATACAGATGCAGGGACATTTTTCCTTCCAGTGACAACATGGATGCAGAGACATTTTTCCTTCTGACGTCACCATAAATGCAGGAAAATTGCTATTAGGCCAGCCCCCTATACTCCACATGGAGGGGGAGCGGTACAGTTTGACATCTTCACTCTGGGCACTGGATGATTTTGTATGTTTTCGTACTTAGCTGTGTTTCCACTTCCTATGCACAAAAACATATAAACTGGGGTGCGGAAAAATGACAGTAGGTGGTCTGGATAAGGTCAAAATTTTAAATGTTTGGCTGTAGCAGGAGGCAGTTTGTTTGCTGAAGGGCTAGAGAGCGGTACAATAATAGGTGTTTGCAGGCAGCAGTGAAGCATAGTGGAGGTTCCTTCCAAGTTCGGGGCTGTATTTCTGCATATGGAGTTGGGGATACGGTCAGGATCAATGGTGTACCTAATGCTGAGAAATACAGGTGGATACTTATCTATCATGCCATACAATCAGGGAGGAGTGTGATTGGACACAAATGTATTCTGCAGCAGGACAACGACCCCAACATGCAGCCAATGTTTCATAGAAATACTAATTTTTGGCAAGGTCTGTACGTCCCCAGGCAAGAAACACTGAATGAAGAAAGTAGCAAATAACACGAGGGATGGTCATCATTTGAGAGAGTTGTCACATCGACAAAAGGTCATTAGGAGCTGTGATGTATTTTTTAATATTCTTTACTCATTATACACTAGCCATGGCCAGGAAAATAGGTTCCTTATTAACTACTTCAATACCGGGCACCTTCACCCCCTTCCTGCCCAGGCCAATTTTTAGATTTCTGAGCTGTCTTTTGGTGGTATTTAACCACTCATGTGATGTCCTCCCCAAAATGCGCCTCGCGTGTGCCCCAGGGGACGCACTGCTGCGCAATCTGTCACTCCCTGTGTCCTATGACATGTAGCCCTACTCCCATGGTAGCGGCTGAGTATGGGTCCCCCTGGGTTACCGCTAGCAACAACAGTACCTTCAGACATGTTTTCAAGTGTGAGCACCTTAGACAAGAACCAGTCCAGTTTCTTTGGTTTTTAGGGTTTATTTGAGAACTTGGATGGGAGAAGTGGGATACTCCAACAACTAAACTATGCACAATTAGGCAGGGACACTGAATAATGCTACTTAGCGTTTTGTTAGCGCTCCTCTGACGCTAGGTAACATTGACTGATGCTGGTTAATGCTGACTGATGCTGGTTAACGCTGACTGATGCTAGCCTCAGCAAGGCCAGACACTAGAACTTCACTTCTGACTGTAGGAAAAGTCCCTTTAAGCTCCCCATGACACTCCTTCCTGAGGTAGCTGACATTAGAGCAAACTGTATTGCTGAACACTTCAAGGGGGCCTTTCCTGGCTCCCCCTTTTACTTTCCAACTTCAGGGTTTAACTACTTGGCACCCTCTTTACTGTGCACTCCTAGCTAGCTGGCTCCTGGATCCCCTTTGACCTATCTGGAGTGGTCCCCTCTATTAGGCAGACCCCTGGTCAGTTCTTGAGTACTCAGGATACTGTTTTTCCCGAAGATTTCTGCCCAGCAGCTTCACTTGTTCAGCAACTCTGAATCCCTTGCAGCCCAGGTCAACCTCCGGTCCCTAGGATGACTGCTTGGATCAACTTCACACTTTACAGAGACAGCGGTCACCTCCTCCTGGGACTGATGATCCCGCCAAAAGACCCTCTGTCACATGCTCCCCACAGATTTATTCCCAATCTCAGGGTGCATTGCGGCAAACCCCGCCCACTGGGACAGTCATAAACCCTGGTGTGCTATTGGCTAGGTTTCCTCCACTGCCCAAAAAGATCCCTCATTGGATACAGTGGGGAGACTCCCCAGACTCAACAGATCACACCTGGAGGCATGTGACAGATGCTAACAGATCAGGCCCTCGTGATAAGCAGACAGGGCTACAACTATAGTTTTCCTAGCACCTATCTAGGAGGGTGCTACAGACAGAATAGTGAAGTCAGTGTCCCTGAACGCCAGTTATATGATGACGCTGTATTGCACCGGTGACAGAATGTAAAAAAGAAAATTGTAAATATATACTTGATTTTTAAAGATATGTACCATAGTTTGTAGACTCTAAACCTTTCACACAGACTAATAAATATACACTGATTTGGGTTATTTTTTACCAAAAAAATGTAGCAGAATACACGTTGACCTAACTTTATGAGGAAAGGTTATTTAGTTGCAAAAACCAAGGAAAAACATGCTTATTGTTCAAAATATTCAATATATTTTTCATTTATATGGAAAAAAAAAAAACTGTGGTGATTAACCACTTCAATTCTGGGCACTTTCACCCCTTCTTGTCCAGGCTAATTTTCAGCTTTTAGCACTGTCACATTTTGAATGACAATTGCACATTTCACACAAATAGAGCTTTCTTTCAGTGGTATTTAATCACCACAGGTTTTTTTTTTTTTGGTTTTTTTTTGCTAAATAAATGAAAAAGACCAAAAATTTTGAAAAAAACATGTTTTTTCTTTGTTTCTGTTATAAAATTTTGCAAATATATAATCGTTCTTCATAAATTTAGGCCAAAATGTATGCTGCTACATTTCTTTGGTGACAATAACCCAAATTAGTGTATATTATTTATTCTATAGGACAGTTATAGAGTCCACAAACTATGGTATATACAGTATATATGAAAATTGATCAATCCTGATGTACTCTCATTTCTTGAGACCCAAAAATGTCAGGACAGTACAAATACCCCACACATGACCCCTTTTTGTAAAGTCGACAGTCCAAGGTATTTAGTAAGAGAGATGGTGAGTGTTTTGAAGTTTTACATTTTTCATCACAATTTTTTGGAAAATTAGTGTGACACATGTAAATGCACATCAACTCAAGTTTATTGAGGGAAAAAAGCTTTTTTGGAAAGTAGAAATTCCAAGGAATTTCCTGAGAGGCATGTGAAGCCCATTGAATATTTAACTTTTTTGTAACAGGTGTTTGAAAAATGCCAAAAAAAAATGTTCCCCTGAAAAAGTCACGTGGTAACGTGACGTAACGCGTAGGGCATACACAGAAGCACACTACCGTAAGTGACGTTACAGGACACAGAGGCAAGTCCTGCGGCACATAGACAGGCAGCAGAGAGTTATTTTGAACTGTAAGTTACTATGCTTTTTGAGAAATAAATGTTTCAAATACTACACCATGATGGCCCCATTATTTTGAGATAAGGGGGAGAGGAAAGGTGATACCGGTGTACAAGGATCTGAGGTACCCCGGAAAGGCGAAAGGAGCACTGACATCCCCGCACTAGGCTGAGCTGTGACAGGAGTGAAAAATAGACCGGCTTATGATACAAAAAGCGTATTATTCACAGCATTAAGGTGAGCGGTTAGCACACCTAGAAGTGGCTGGCACTGAAGAGCACTATTAATCACAAGGTTGAAGAAATCTCTTATAACCCACAGGAGTAGAAGATTGGGACATTGTCACATTTATTGGGACACTGAAGCACCTTTCTCTATTGTTGATTGATTTATTCTGATATATTATGTGAAAGTGGAATGATGACACTATAAGTTATTTATTGGCACCTGCACTTGGAAGAATCACTATTATTTGCACTGAGATTAATAGATATTATATTGGTATTTTAGTATTTTAATATACATGTCTTTTGGTTCATAGCTGCACCAGCTTTAGAAATACATGGGTATGCTCCCCCAAATTTTTGCTTGTTTATTATGTATTCGGTCTGACCAGACTACCGAGGTTGAGCAACCCATCCCACCCCCCACACACACCTGTACTCTATCAGTGTCCACTATCAAGTGGATATAGGAGGAGTCCCCTGTAGTGCATTTGCACATCTTTCCCAGCAAGGAGTGTTGTCTCCAAGGGTTAGAAAGGCTGGATCCATCTCTTTTTCATGGATAGTGTAGGACCCACTGATAATGGGGTACTTTGACGTAGTGGTGGGCTTGAGCACTATATGGCCATATGGTGGGACCAAATCCCCATTTTTATTTATGGATTGTCTTCAAATTTGGTAGAAATTTCTTTTGCATGTGTGCGCTTTTCTTTTTTAATATATTGGTATTATTGCACAATCCCACAATGTTTTGAACTCTAAGCACCTTATTATTTATTCATAAGGAATATTATTGCACTTTATATTTATTTAAGATACAAGATTTGTCACATATGAATCACGGGACACATTTAATTTTTTAATCAAGTTTGCACATCATCTATTGATATTTTTATTTATATTTTAAATCTTATTGATTATTGATTATTAATTGATTGTTATATATTTTATATCAGTACACATATTTATCAGCATATATTTATTGAATATTTAAGAGTTTATTTTACGACACATCTACCACCCTTGAAGCGCAGTACTCCCCCCAGGATTGCTTAACTAAACTGTTGTAGGTACCAGTTACCGTACGAGCAGCATCAGGGGTAGAAAAACATAGAGCGTTCCCACGACAGCGCAAGAATAATTTTTACAAAATAAAATCTTTATACACCCCAAAATACTTGGGCAGTCTAGCTGCGTATAGGACCCCGAAAACCAATCACTGCCTTCAGGCTTTCTAAGGGCGTAAATTGTTGATTTTACTCCTCACTGCCTATCACAGATTCGGAGGCCATGAATTGGCAAGATAGCACAAAATCTCCCCAAATGACCTATTTTCGGAAAGTAGGGCTTTTTAACCATAATTAGAAGTGGGTGGATGTTGGGAGGTCTAATTGTGGGCATACCACACATTTTTTTGCAGAGATTTCCTTATCCACATAGCGGTCAACCAGCGGTCAGCTAACATGTAAAAGTGATCCTAGCGGATAATTTGCCGCTAGACTGCATTTACACTTAGTGGGAGGGGACTCCCCCCCCCTCCCGCTGGCATCCACGGTTTTCTCTGGCTCTCCTGTCCCACTGGGTAACCCGAGTCTGCAGCCGGTGGTTCCATCAGCTGACCATAGAGCTGATTGGAGACTAGAATGGCTTCAATCATCTCTATGGCCCTTGCAGCCCAGTTTAACCCCCTCCTGGGATTGATGAACCCACCAAAAGACCCTCTGTCACATGCTCCCCACAGATTTATTCCCAATTCCAGGGTGCATTGTGGCAAACCCCGCCCACTGGGACAGTCATAAACCCTGCTGTGCTATTGGCTAGGTTTCCTCCACTGCCCAACAAGAATCATCATTGGATACAGTGATACGTTTCAATGCAAATTCTCTCGCAAGGGTCAAATTTGGATTTCCGGTGAATACTTGATCAGCATATAAATTGCTTTGGTCCACAATAGATCTGTACAGATCTTCCGTGAAAAACAGCTTGTAAAAGTCAAGGGAAGTAAAATTGGCTGTTTCACCTGAATTCTGGGTTGGCCAGTGAATGGGGGAAGTACGGGCGCTGTAGAAGTGTGGGCTCCCAAATAGGATTTGCCAGTGCATCGGAAAGGACACTATGGGCTCTACGGGTTTGTCTTCGAATTCTTGGTGGCTGTGGGACACTACTTGTGCTAGCCACCGCACCAGCTTGAACTGCACTTATGGGACTCTCCACGTCACCAAGTGTTACTACAGTGCTGGTTTGACTATGACCAGGATGTACTGGTGCTTGCTGGTTCACTAGAATGTTGAGCGGCACTAGTACTGACACTCTGCTGCATACGAGAACCCTGCTATTGCTGCACCTCAGCAACAGAAGAACGGGGTCAGGTACGCCTGACCTTAGCAAGGATGACTATTCCGTCATCAGAGCTATCTGTCAGGGTGCCGCTGCTGTCTACAGGTTTGAATACCGAGCCTGATTCTGACTGTGAGGCTTTCCCATCGCTCTCATCAGTCATGCTTAGTATTGTGTAGGCCTCTTCACTAGTGTACCTTTCGTTTGACATTTTGGCCAATAAATTTACAGGTACCTAGTGTAACTCACAGGTAAAAAAGAACCTGGTTGTCGAGAACTGTTTGAATCGCTACGAAAAAAAAAAAACTGCTAGTGCTAGCAGAGATCAGGCCTGACACTGTCCTAGATTGACGCTAACTAGCGTTAACGCTAACTGACGCCATCTGTGACATTAATATAGTGATCAGAAAAAAGATCTGTACACTATAAAAAGTGACACTGTGACAGGGAAATGAAGGGGTTAACTGAGGGTGATCAGGGGGTTAAATCTTTATTGGGGGTGTTGGCGGGTATCCTAAGCCTATTTGGGACAGAAACTAATGGTCACTAACACTATATGAAGTCATAAGTCACACTATTACATTAATCAGTAAAAAAGATATATACTGTATATAGTGTGCACTATGACAGGGAGTGAAAGGGTTAACTGGGGGGGTGATCAAGGGGTTAAATGTGTGCCTATGTGTAATGGTGTCAGTATACTGATTGTGTACTCACAGTTAGATGCTTTCTTCTCTGAAGCTGGAATCGAAAAGGGCTCCACGAGGGGAGAGAGCTCAATTTCCTGTGCCTGTGTTTACAAAACACAGGTACAGGACAGTCTACCATTGGTCAGGACTGATCACCAGTTCCAGGCCAAAAATCATTGGCCTGGACCCGATGGCTGATCTGTTCTGAACCGAATCAGACCATCGAGGGGACGGAGGGCACGAGACCCGCGCGCGACCGACGTAGAGCTACGTTGGTTCACGCAGGAGAGCCAGTCTGCCGCAATTAAACTGCGGCGGGCGGGCGGAAACCGGTCAAACAAGATTGCAGTTTGGAAGTTCTCACTTTACTTCTTTTTGTCAAGCTTAAAGCCAGAGGTCATGTGATGAGCCTATTCTGAGTTCATTGACACCTATGGGGAAAGCATACATCATTCGGCCCATTTTATGCTAATGTTATGAAAACTGTGGGCCAGTTACCAACCTGATTTTTCAGCACTTAAGTGCTGCAGTGCATATAGGGCCACTGTAATTGATGTATTGGGGTCTGCATTAAAATGAATATAAGCCTGGGTTTACAATGATGTGGAGCGGTACACCGCATGTAATTCGCACAGGAATCTCAACACATTCCTGTGCAAATTACATACAGTGTCTCTGGGATTCGATTTGAGCCATTGGGTTGTATGGCTTATATTGCACCGCATTCGCACCAAACCAATGCAGGACCCTTTGTTTGGCCTCACCTGAGTCGGATCGCATGGGTATTCACACCAATGCGATCAGATTCTGCAAATTGCACTGTGTTTTGCAAACTGTTTTTGGGGTGTCGGTAACTTAACCACTTGCGGACTGACCACCGTAGATATACTGTAGCAGGGAGGCCGCTCTGCGATGGATCACATACCTAGTATGTGATCTGCGCGCCGGGGTAGGGAGTGCGTCCGCGCACCCTCGCCGCTCTGGCTGTGCTGCTTTTGGTTCGGGTACGGGTTCCGGGGCTGATTGGTCACTGGCATCTAACAATCGGCTCTGGACATTACCAAAGATAGCCCTGTGTAGGTAAATAAACACAGGGCTCTCTTCTGATAGCAGCAACGTACTATTTTTTTTTTTTTTTCTTCTTCCTGCAAAACAGGAAGTAAAAAACAGCATATTGCTTGGTGAAAGCAGCACACAGAGTATACAGTAATGCTGGCCATACACTAGCCAAAAAATTGTTCGAAAACCTGTCATTTGGTCCATTCGTTCCTTTTTTCGTCCAGTTAATGGGCACAAATAGAAAATCGGTTTTAATTTTTCAGAGCCGAAAAATCAAAGGAACAGTTTGGAAAATTCTGCCGAACGAACGATAAATTTGAAAGGTTAATGTGTTTCTCGCCCGAACTGTTTGCACTAGACATATGTGACAAACTGAACGAAAAACTGATTCATTTATGTCCATTGAACGATTTGTCATTTGAGATTCGGTCATTACATGATGGCACGATCGTCTGCTCTCACGGCCGATTTTTCATTTTTCTAAAATGAGTTTGAACGATATTTCGGCTAGTGTATGGCCAGCTTAACACATGCTGGCCACACATTTAACTCTTTGATCGGCCTAGATGCTAACCCTTTCCCTGCCAGTGTAATGAGTACAGTGACAGTGCATATTTGTAGCACTGATCACTGTATTGGTGTCACTGGTTTCCAAAAAAATGTCAAAAGTGTCAGTTAGGTGTCCGATTTGTCCACCGCAATATCACAGTCCCACTATAAGTTGCAGATCGCCGCTATTACTAGCAAAAAATAAAAAAAATAAATAGAAACTCCATAAATATGTTCCATAGTTTGTAGGTGCTATAACTTTTGTGTAAACCAATCAATACACACTTTTTAGGATTTTTATTACCAAAAATATGTAGCAGAATACATTTTGGCCTAAACTGATGAAGAAATTTGATTTTTTTTGTCTGTCTTTTTTTGTTTATAGCAGAGGTGATCAGATACCACCAAAAGAAAGCTCTATTTTTGTGAAAAACATACATACATTTTATTTGAATATAATGTCGCACTACCGCGCAGTTGTCAGTTAAAGTAAAGCAGTGCCATATCGCAAAAAATGGCCTCATCATGAAAGGGGTAAAACTTTCTGGAGGTCAAGTGGTTGCCATACACTCCGCAATTGGTTTGCATGAACAGGTTGCGATTTTGATGTCGTGTGGAATCCGCAGCGAATTCGCTGTGAATTCGCCCTGCATCTAATGTGAACAGAGGCTTATAGTTATTGACATCTGAGTATAAGAAAAAGTATTGCTGAATAAGAACCAAAGCCTGAAGGTATAACATGTTAGAGTGACCTACCTGTGGAACAACTCCAAATGCTGTCCTCCACTTCTGCAGTGGCATTTTATTCCAGGATACCCCATCAATCTGAATATCTCCTTCGGTTGATAGCAGCCTCAAAAATGCAGACAACAATGTGCTCTTTCCTGAACCAGTTCTTCCTAACAAACCAACCTAGAATGTCAGATATGTAAGATATGAATGTAAAGTATGTATTTTAAGTGGCATTTTACTTCAGAGAAAGATAAATATGATCAGACAAAATGCACAAATGTAGCTTGGAATACTTTTGACCTTACACAGTATGCAGTGCAAGGAACAAAACTATAAGAGTTAGAGTGCAGAACCAATCCCAATTTACTTTACTGACCTTGGACTACTACAGTACAGATTTTGATTGGTTGCTATAGGTACTACACTCTGCATTTCACTTTGCTTCTTACTCTATGTGTTATTGGGTGAGGCTGTTTAAAATAATAAAACAATTCAAACAGCTTTACAAGGAAACTCTATCATTGTGGAAATACACTATGGCTGAACCATGAAATATCAAGAAATACAGCAAGCTACATGGTGATTCTCGTAGGGCTCATGTATAGCACATATATGTTCTAGCGGAACAATACTAGCATTTTTCTGCATCTTGGAGTTGCAGACGGAGTGTAAAGTCAGTCACAGAAGTGAATAGATGTATGTGAAGATACTCAACAAAATGCAGATGCACATGGTAGATGAGCTATTCCCTGAATGCAGAACTTCTGTGTTTGAGGAATGTGATATATGCATTCACATGTAAATACTGATAAAAGAAAGAAATGGCACTACAGCCGAAACATTTGCTTCTAAGGCCAGGTGTACCTACCTAGGGCTCCCTAGATTTTCAAAAATGCCATGATTTTTAAGCTAGAGTATGTTTGAACCTCAAACCATGCGTGTGCAGGAGCCCCTTTAACTTAACTCCAGACACATATAATTACTGTAGCTCTGTATTCATTAATACATCATAACATTATTTTATGGTAGGCAGAGTAAGTAGCTGAAGTTGACTTGGTTTTGGCCTACTGCAATCCCTGTACATCAGAACCAAATACTGGGAGAGGGAAAAGCAGCCCAAGTAGGCAAAACGATCTTATTTCACTTCCAATTTACAGGAGAAAGTTCAGGTCTCCTGCCCTGTTATAGACAGTACTGTGTTATGTGAAAGGCTTTGTAAATTTCAGAAGTGGGCGAACAGATAGCACAAGTCCTTTGCTGGTAAAACCACATCTGTACAGTATGCACCTGTTTGCCTGGAGTTCAGCCCTAATCTGCAATAACAGTGAAACAAAAGCAGAATGTATAAACTAGGGATCTTCAAACTTTCTAAACAAAAGGCCAGTTTACTGTTCTTCAGACATTCAGAGGGCCGGACTATGGCCAGTGGAAGTAGACATTGTCCTGGCTTCAGTGAGAGTACTCAGTGGCCAATCTTTGATATTAGGGGAGAGAAATAGTGGCCCATTTTTGGTGTCAGTGGTAGGATCTATTCCCCATTTTTGGTGTCAGTGGGATGAACAGTGTCTCGTATCAGTGGGAGGAATATGGCCCCAAGAGCTGGATAAAGGCAAGCAAAGAGCCGCATCTGGCCCCCAGGCCGCAGCTTGGAAACCACTGGTATAAACCAACAAAAATGAAAGTCAGGCAGGTTTAATGCTAGCAAGAGCAAACTACATTGGGCTGACAAGTTGAACAATGAAGCTTGAGAAGCGTGGATCTTACCCTTTGCCCAGGACTGACTGAGAATGATATATTCTCTAAAACGGCAAGGCCTCCATCCACATACTTTGCAGAGAGATCTTTAACAGACATCTGACCACCAGATGGCCAGTCTGGACCTTTGTTTGCATATTCATTCTCAATTATGAGGACCTCTGAAAGTTTTTCATCCTTATCTTTACTGTTCTTGCCCGTATCTTCATTTGGAATATCAATAAATTTAAAGATTCTGCTGACAGAACGCATCTACAACAAAGAATATAATTTTAATTGTAGCAAATAAACTGCATGCCATATGTATTCCCTGAAAATTAAACCTAGGCTTTGGGTGAATGAACATAAATTATATACTGTATATATGTATATATATATATATATATATATATATATATATATATATATATATATATACGTTGCCATTCTGATTGCATTAAAGAGTGTTATTTGTGATAAAATCATAAAATCACTGATAAAAACAGATAGCTGTTCTATGTGAAGTTCAGTGACATATACAGCACACAAAACAGGCTAAAAGCTAAATTCATGGGATTTAGAAGCTTTTGTGGATGAGAGAGGATATGCAAGACAAGAAGTTTTGGGTCAAAAAAATTTGGAGAACACCTGACTTACCAAACTGTCCACATCAATACTTGAGTTTACTGCCCACTGTAGAGTACTCATAATATTCATCGCCAGAGTCAGTACAATTCCAACTTTCTCTCGACCAGCACCTGAAATTTTAAAGCAAAAAAGAAAAAAATATGGACGTTGTGATTCTGAATGTAAATATGACGAATCCCAAGGTAAGATTTTTTTTTTGATTGTCAATAGGAACCAGATTTAACTTCACTCTGACTTGATTAACTGAAGACTTGTTCCATATCATTAGTACTGAAGTCAAAGTCACCCAAAGTTTAGTCTATCAGTTTATAAAGTCAGCAATGGCAGCATATATACTTCTCTCAATAAAGGTTTCTTTTAAGGCCTCTTGCAGACAAGGATGTATACAAAAGCATATTTTGCAAACTCGTGATCAGGATATGAAAAAAGTCACCACAAACAGATAAGCATCAAGCAGAAATGCTTAATCATAACATAAAACACTTTTTTGTGTGCTGTATTGCAGATCAGTCAACTTCCCCTTGCTGCAAGGAGATTGGAGAGGGCACACTGCTGTTTGTGTGCACACTGCCCACTACAATTCTGAGGCCTGAGCCAAGAGGGAGTGAGTGCTTGTATCCTGTGTGCAGAGGATCAAAGTCACCTGGATGAAATGCTAAGTGGGAGCTGATCGCTGTTGGACTGAAGCCATGCTGTGTGGATACAGAAGCAGACTAATACCTGGACAGTGGGACTAAAGTGGCTGCATCACTGAGACTAGTGTGAGGGCACTACTGCCATTAACATGTTGCTACTAGCAGAGACTGAACACATAGGAACTGGACATTTGACTAGCAGCCTTTACCACTGCATGCAGATTTTACTGGGACTGTACTTATGTGCACCACTGTAAAGACTGGGCCCCCACGTTTGCTGGCTGAAGAGTTAGGGCAAAGAACTGTCTTCTCAGATAGTTGCTCTACAAGACTTCATATAGTGTCCATAGACAGGAGTACCTCTGCAGTAAGATCTGGGTTTAGCATAGTAATTTATATAGAGTACACTATAGCAGTATAAAATACTGGTTGCAGGAACGTTATCACAGCACTGACTATCATCACTGGTAACGTTATCTGTGCCATTTTTTATTGCTGAGCTACAGATTCTTAGATATAGTTTAATATAACCATATAGGTCTTTAACCTAAACCGCTACAATCTAGTAACTTCTTTGTCTACAAAATTGACTAAACTCTGCTTGTTTCTATATGTACATTATATATTGCCATTTACTGTAATATATTACAATATTTGTCACAATATAATGCATTCCTTTATTATTTATCAGTCCAGTGTTTGCTTCCTGAAACTGACCCAAAAATGTATGCAGGGAATTTATATTTGTGCTTTCAACAGTACTGCAGTATCTTTTTGCTTAATCTGATGTCTCAGATGGGCCAAGGTTGTTCTCAGAACAGAGAACCCAATCTATCAAGCAGCTCCAGGGGGGTAGCGCTACATAAGTTATACCGTCAGTGAACATAGTACGTAGAAGACCCATACCTTTTCTGGAGCTAAATAATATGTAAGATGTTTGAGATTAAGCAGAAAAAAAAAATGGGCATAAATATCCTGTCATGTCTCCTACATAAGAGGTGTTCTAGAAGGAAGTGTTCTTGTGGACCAATTATACTCTTCATTTAATGTTCAAACAACAGAAATAGTACCTTATAGCTAGAAAGTGACTGGATACTGCTTGCCTTCAGCACACATTCCTTTACAATAATTTATGTGCCAGTATTCTCTCCTCCACTATACCTTGGCCTGAAATGATTATGCAAAACAGCATTTTGTACTAAGCTGCACACAATAGATAAAAGAGAATTAATTCTATGAAAACTATGTGTCCACTGGGATATGGTGAGGCACATGTGGTAATTCACTTTCCCCCTTCACTGAAGTCCAGTGGTCCAGCAATTCAGCATGCTTAGCCAAAAGGTCTATAAGAAATGTTCCTAAAAAGAACACTGACAATAATGAGAAGAAACAGGTGCGCATTCTACTGTGAAGTGCTAGACCTGAGTATGGAACTAATGCCCCATACACACGTGCAGATTATCTGCAGACTTTTGTCTGCAGACTTACCAAAACCATATAATATGAGGTCAAACCTAAACACTTTCAATTTGTATGCAATCCGGCAGGCCCTTGCACTACATAGAAAAGGTAAGTCTGCAGACAAAAGTCTGCAGATAATCTGCACGTGTGTATGGGGCATAAGTAAGACTACCTGACTCATCATACCCCCATCTATAAATATTAGTCCCTGCAATACTTTAACTTAGTGGAACATGTCACAGGTAGTAGTAAGCCATTGTACAAGTATAGAAACTTATGTATTTGTTTGTGAATGTTAATAGATGGTTTATGGGAGCTTTCATTAGCACTTTAAGTATAAAATAATAGTGTAAAACAGAATACAGGATAAACTGACAAATGATGTGTACCTGAAGTTGCAATGGAGATAAATGCAACAGCACAGAAGAAGATGACAAAGATCATCTCAATAGTCATCTGGAACCATCGCAGCGTAGACAAGTAGAGGAACCAGTTTGCAGTGTGTAAATTCAGTGCTTTGTGAAACAGGGTTTCAAAATAGGGCTGCCTGCCAAAGGCTCTAAGTGTCCACAAACCCTTTAAACTTGTTATCAGGTGAGTAAAAATTGGACTACGAGCTGTAAAAAGATAAGAAATATATTTGTATATATGGCACTTACAAAACAAACTCCCTCAGCAGTTATAAAATATAAATTGATAGATGAAACATTGAATATTAATGTTAAAATATAACTTACATTGCTGGACAGCAGGCTGAATTCACAATGCTATAACATACGTTTTTATTGAACAATCCCTTTTGCCGTCTTCCACCGCATGCTCGGGCTCTCCTGTCCCACTGGCTCTCCGCTTTGGTAACCCAAAAGGGATGACCGGACATCACTTCCAGTTGACCCAGATGTTAACGATTCAATTTTTAAAAATGTAAAGCATTCAAAAACACTGATCTTGGTGCTTAGAATGCTTTTAAGGGCAGAGGAAAGATCTGGGGTCTTATAGAACCCAGATCTCTCCATAAAGAGTACCTGTCACAAACCTATTGCTATCACAAGGATATTCACATTCCTTGTGACAGCAATAAAAGTGACAAAAAAAAAACATTTCAAGTGCCCGCGTCCCCCGTCCTCAGATGCTAAGGCAGAAACGCGCACCGGTCCCGCACGCACACAAACAGTGATTGTCCCGCACTTGTGAGTTACTACCGCAAAACTTTAGATCATGGGCAGTAATTCTAGCACTAGACCTATTCTGTACATCTAAAGTGGTAATATGTAAAGGCTTTCAAAGTGTCGCCTATGAATAGTCAAATTTATGTTGTTTGTAGCCATTGCACGTACGTGCACACTTTTTGCATTACATTTCAAGAAAGGAGGTTGTAAGTAATTTTCTAGCAAAGAATACTGATTGTTACATGTAAACAAAAAGGGCCAGAAAAGGCCTGGTCTGGAAGTGGTTATATAGGGTTCTTCAAATGTCTTGGAAAGATGATGATGTCATTGAGATAAACTAACATAGTCTCAAAATTAAAGTCCCCAACACATCTCTCCATGAAGCTCTGAAAGGTGCTAGGAGCATTACTGAGTGAATAGTCCCAAGGGTGTGATGAAGGCGGTCTTCTCTAGGTCTTGACCCACACAGGGACTTGACAGTAGCCACTGGACAGGACCAGGGTGGAGAAGATCTTTACTTGTCCAAGGGCCATCAGAGATTTTTTAAACCAAGGAAGTGGGTAGGCAGCAGGGTGCCTGCATTTAGCTTATGGTAGTCCACACAGAACCGTAGACTTCCATCTTACTTCCCACCAGGACAACAGGAATGGCCCATGGACTGCAGTTTTCTTTGATTACTCCACTCTGAAGCATGTTATGGAGCAGCTCTTTAACCTCTTGGCACAATGCTAGGGGAATGTGATGATTTTGCTCCGGAAAGGGCAGTGAGTCCCTCATGTTTATGGGGTGGTTGATGGCTTCAGTGAATCTGTAGTCACCTGGACTGGTAGCAAACACCAGCAGGTGTTTTTCCAGCAGATGATGAAGCAGTCTCTGTTGGGGTAGGGAAATATCTTTGAAGGTAATGTCCGGCTGCTCCAGTAGGGACTTGTACTGGGTTTTCTCCCATAAGGCTATAGCTGCCTGAAGAGGGGCACAGATCGCTTCCACCCAGGGTTGGTCTTCAGAGATACAGTGGCGAGCCACTGCATAGAGATCAGGAAAGATGGCATGTCTGGGCAGTGATATTGGCGTGGTTCCCAGGTTGACAAGTTGCCCCAAGACTTTTTGTTGATGAACCTTGGATAGGGTATAGCCCACCAGCCACTCTCCTGACAACACCAGACCCTTGTGGGGTTCGACCATAACAGTGGCCTCCTGTCATTTTTGGTGGGCCCCCCTACCACTACCCCTTCCCGCTCCACCACCTGGTTTTCGATTTGGATCCTCACCCAGGTGATGCCTTCAACCAGAATGAGTGGATTATTGGCCGCTCTGAGGAATAGCCAGCAAGGATCTAACTGTTCTTGTGCTCCAAATGTCCGCACATAGAAATCATACCCTATGACCATGAACTCTGACCTGGTGTCAATCAGGCATGGGACTTCTTGCCGGTTAATTAAGGCATCTACTACTGAGCTCAATGCGGCCATGTCTTCTGACATGCTGGGACTTTGGATTGTTGGCCCAGGGGGTAGTAAGTTGTTTAAAGACAACCTGAAGAAGTTGTAGGCCTAGAGGTAGGCCTGTGGATGTGGTATATCTGGATTTTGCAAAGGCATGTAATACAGTTCCCCCACAAACGTTTATTTTACAAACTGAGGTCTGTCAGCATGGACCATAGGGTGAGTACCTGGATTGAAAACTGGCTACAGGGGCGGGTCCGAAGGTGGGGATAAATAGCAAGTACTCGGAATGGTCCAGTGTGATAAGTGGGGCATAAGGATCTGTCCTGGGACCAATTCTGTTTAATGCATGTAAAAACTATTTAAAGGATGGGATAAATAGCTCAATCTCAATATTTGCACATGATACAAAGATAAACAGGGCCTTAACTTCAGCACGGGATGTGGAAACCTTAAAAAAAGACTTAAATAAAATAATGGGGTGGGCAAATGCATGGCAATAGAGGTATAATGTTGAAAAATTTAAAGTAATGCATTTGGGTGCTAAAAATACGAGCGCAAGTTAGTCTCTAGGGGAGAACCTCTGGGGGAATCTAGGATGGAAAAGGAGCGGGGGGGGCGGCTAGTAGATGACAGGCTCAGCAATGGCATGCAATGCCAAGCTGATGCAAGCAAAGCCAACAGAATATTTGCATGCATTAAAAACGAGATAAAACAATAATTCTCCTACTCTGAGAGAGTCCCAAGACTCTGGTCCAGCCACATTTTGAGTATGCCATCCAGTTCTGGGCACCAGTCCTCAGGAAGGATGTGCTGGAACTGGAGAGAGTCCAGAGAAGTGCAACAAAGCTAATAAAGGGACTAGAGGATCTCAGTTGTGAGGAACAACTACAAGTATTGAACTTATTCTCTCTGGAGAGGAGACGCTGGAGAGGAGACGCTGGAGAGGGCATATGATATTGATGTACAAATACCGTACTGGTGACCCTAGCATAGGGAGAAAACTTTTCTGTGAAAGGGAATTTAAAAAGACACGTGGCCATTTACTGAAATTGGAAGAGAAGCGTTTAACCTCAAACTGCAGAGAGGCATCTTTACTGCCAGAGTGGTAGGGATGTGGAATTCACCATGCAATATGGAAGGAGGTGGCAGGTTGCACCTTTACTTTCCCTTACAAGACCCTCTGAACTGGGCAAGCCTTCAGGCCTGTTATGAACTGACACCTTAATATATGGTCTGCGTCAGTGATGTCAGCGCAGACCCACACATCCCTCTTCTCCAGGCTTTTTCAGGTGCCTCCACAGGTTCTGCATGGCTACTGCATAATGAGTGAGATTCTCGCCCTCTTGCTGTTTTCTAAAAAGAACCTTCGTCTCAGCTCCAGAAGCAGTATCTTCTCCCCAAACAGGCCCTTCAAGTGTGATGCAATCTATTCTAAAATAGCTTGCCCGTGTTCTGGCCAAGCTATCATTACGTGGTGGGCGTCATCTTCTAGAGCATTAATAACCAGCTCTGCCACCAGCTGGGCCAGAACCTGATACACTCTCCAGTCTCTCCAGCGACTCTGCTAAAGTAATGTTGGGGCCACTGAACTCTGGTATTAGCACTAAGGCCGATCACAGCGCAGTCATGCAGGAGACCGATTCTCCTTCCGCACCTGCTTCAAGGGATATATCCTGCCAACTGCCTCCAAGTGTAGGTGGGGTGCAGCATGGTGCAGTGGCAATAATACACTCAATCCCAGTGCAATGAAAGAACTTGTATTGAAATTATGTAGAGACAGTTCACAAATAACTCGGTGGAAAGGCAGCCCAGCCAGGAGCACTTACAGTTTCAACAGTGTGTAGTGATAGCAGAATTCAGCTGAACTGACAGCACCTGTAGAGAGGGGTAGAATGCAGCCTGAATGTCTTGTGCCCAAGGAAGCGGATGATCAGAGAAGTTGCGAGCCCTACCCTATCTCTTCTCGTCAGGAACCTTTCCCTGCCGCTAGTTATGTCCCAACCAGGCGGGGTACCTGTTCCTCCTCTACCAACTCGCAAAAAATGTGTTCCAAACCTGGTAGCCAGGGCCCTAAAAAGGCTCTGCCTGACCAAAGATGGCCACTAGAGTCCCATGGTGGGCAGTAGAAACCCATGTTCTTCCTGACTTCCTCTCCAACTGCAGTGCCACTGCAGAAGAGCACTACCTGCAGTGGAGAAAGTAGACTGCATTTGCCTAAAGACAGCAGAGGTGTCCCCGCTGTCAGAATTCCTACTTCTACCTCCCATTTGTGGATAAGGAAATACATTTTTTTTTTTAGGCTAATTGAAAAAAAAGATCAACGTATGGTCAGTCCTACCCCAGAGCCACCAGAACACACACTGATTACATTGTATGCATTGAATGCTTACCAGACACTGCAGGAACATATTCAATTTGTAAACACGTTAAGCAGTATGTACTGTCAACTTTGATTAGGACAGAAGTCAATGATCTCTCAGCTTAATTCAGAACCAAACTCTGTTGCAGATGCAGCGAATGTAACTTTTTGAATGCAGGCTAACAACCATAAACAGAGGGCAATATTACAGGGCACATGTATGTGTTAAGTACATCATTTGTGTTACATTATATTGACTGCTTACAAATACTGCTTATGTTGTTCATAATGCAAAACACCAATAAATTACAGGCCTTCACACTACTTGAATAGTCAGAGCTGGCACAGTTTACACCTGATATGTGAAGCCTGTGAACGCAGAAGAATTTTGGGTGTGAACCTTTCTGAACAATTGCTCAGAGAATCCTTCTGTGTTGACATCAGCATTAAACTGTCCTCCTCCCCACATTCCATGTGATCAAACTAAATCAATATGTATATTAAATCTATGGAAGAACAAATGCATGCTCTAAAGGACTAGATAATATTGTGACAGTGGGAAGGTAATATTTGCATTTCAGATAATGTATCTCTGTTGCCCTTACCTTCAGATTCTAACTGTTTCAGTTGCTGGGAGGTGTGAAGAAAATAGGATCTAAGAATAACAAATGCAATGATCACAGGTACAGTAGCCAAGAAGATATAAGGTTCCAGTAAAGAAACCACCGTTATCGCCCCAATCACAATGAGGACCAACTAGAAACAAAAAAAAAAGTTACATGAGACAAAAACTGGGACATATATACTGTATAGACATACAATGATCAGCCAAACAAATTATTATCACTGACAGGTTTAGTGAATTACATTGAATATTTAATTGCAATGGCATCTGAAAGCAGGTGGGATATATTAGGCAACAAGTAAACATGTTGTCCCTGAAGCTGATGTGTTGAAAACAGAAAAAATCGTCATTGCAGTTTATGGGGCTGCATAGCCACAGACTGGTCAGGCTGTCCATGTTAACCCATGCCCACAGCCATAAGCACATACAATGGGCACATGAGAATCAGAACTGAACCACAGAGCAATGGATGATGAAGGCGTGGTCTGGCCTGGTCTGAAGAGTCACATTTACAGCATATGCATGGTGAGTGAGCGTTACTTACCTGGGGAAGAGATGGCATCAGGATGCAGTATGGGAATAAGGTCAGCTGTGTAATGCTTTGGGCAATGTTTTGCTTCGAAACCCTGCCATTCATGTGGATAGTACTTGACATGTACCACCTACCTAAATATTGTTGGTAACCAAGTACACCCCTTCATGGAAACAGTATTCCCCGATGGCAGTGATCTTTTCCGGCAGAATAATGCATCCTGCAACGCTGTAAAAATGGTTTAAGAATGGTTTGAGGAACACAACACAAATTTGAAGTGTTGACTTGGTCTCCAACTTCTCTAGATCTTAATCCAATTAAGCATCTGTGGGATGTGCTGGAAAAACAAGTCCGATCCATGGAGGTTCTACCTCACAACTTACAGGACTTAAAGGACCTGCTACTAAAGGTTTGGTGCCAGATAGCACAGCATACCTTCACAGGGCTAGTGGTGCCATGCCTCAACGGGTCAGGGCTGTTTTGGTGGCAAAAGGGTGACCTACTCAACATTAGGTGGGTAGTCATAAAATAATGGCTGATGGGTGTATATTAGGCAAGCTATTTAAAACATAAAGTTAAATTGTTTGAACATTCCTTCTTTGCCTTCCTTGCCCTACCCCTTTTCTCACATAGAGTCCTTGCACAGTACTTCTCAGCACACCAATGAACCAGTGTAAGCTGCCCACCTGAAAATGTGGTAGGGATGATCTGGCATTATCCAATTATAGATGCTCAGGATGCCAAAAGGGTAAGATATTAGGGTAAGTAGTTCATAACTTCGGTTCAATGTTATTAAAGACCTCCTGCTCTCTAGCTCCCTCTGACATCTCCTCCCAAGCTTGCCTCCAGAACGTTTTCAGAGTCTCTCATCCTCTGGAGCACCTTATCTCAATCTGTCTTGCTATCTTCTACTCTGTCTGCCTTTCGGCAATCTCTGGCAATCTCTGAAAAACTCATAACATTTAGGGAAGTCTACTCCTCCTCAGCCTAATAACTGAACTTCTAAGGTGGGTACACACCGATCAAAATTTGGACCTGTGGGTGGTCCTCCCTGTCCGTGAAATGTCGATCAATAGAGGGGCGTGGCTACCGCTCTGCTGCATGGACGCTTAGAGCTTCCAGCACAACACCTGACACCCCCAATCGCTTTGCGTACCCTACCCGACCACCTGGGATGATGAGGAAGAGAAAGGAACTGGGACAGCCGCAGAAATTACATAATTTCCTTCCTCCAGCCAGCCGCGGCCTGGTCCAAGATGGCGCCGTTGGTCGCTCGCCTGCCTCGTCTGGCGGTTACATAGTTACATAGTTACATAGTAGGTGAGGTTGAATAAAGACAATAGTCCATCCAGTTCAACCTGTGTAGGTGTGTGTGACTGTAATCATCTAACATAGCCCTTAATCTCCTGATCCTTGAGATGTAAGTCTAAGAGTCTTTTGAAAGTCACCATACTACCCGCAGAAACCACCTCTTGTGGTAGACAATTCCACAATCTTGTAGCCCTAACAGTAAAGAACCCTCCTCTTTGCCTGAGGTTAAAACGCTTCTCCTCTAATCGCATTGTATGTCCTCGAGTCCTCATGCAATTCCTTCGAATGAACAGCTTTTTTTCTAAGCTGAGATCCCAATTAAGATATTCATAAATTGCTATCATGTCCCCTCTCAGACGTCTCTTCTCCAGGGAAAATAAATCGAGCGATTGCAGCCGCTCTTCATAGTTAAGGTCCTCCAACCCCCTAATCAGTTTAGTTGCCCTTCTCTGGACTTTCTCCAGCTCCAACACATCCCTTCTGAGGACTGGCGACCAGAACTGGACAGAACACTCCAGATGCGGTCGGACCAGAGTTTTATAAAGTGGAAGGATTATAGTCTTATCTCTGGAATACATCCCTTTCTTTATGCATGCTAATATTCTGTTGGCTTTGGAAGCTGCCGCTTGACATTGCATGCTGTTGCCTAATCTATCATCAACCAAGACTCCCAGATCTTTCTCCATTTTTGATTCCCCCAAGGGTTCCCCTCCTAACGTGTATTGTGTTTTTATGTTTTTAGTCCCCAAGTGCAAAACCTTACACTTCTCCACGTTAAACCTCATTTGCCATGTCGTTGCCCACTCTGTAATTTTGTCCAGGTCATTCTGTAGGATATCTGCTTCATGCTGTGCAGTTATTGCCCGGGCCAATTTTGTGTCATCTGCAAAAACTGATAACGAACTACTGATCCCGTCCTCAATGCTGTTTATGAATAAATTGAACAAGGTTGGTCCCAGGACTGAGCCCTGGGGGACCCCGCTTACTACCTCAGACCAGTCTGAGTATGCGCTGTTTATTACCACCCTTTGGACACGGCCTTTTAGCCAGTTCCGTATCCAAGAGCAAACCCTGCTGTCGATACCTGCAGACCTTATTTTATAAATTAAGCGCTTGTGGGGAACTGTATCAAACGCCTTAGCGAAATCCAAGTACACCACATCCACTGGTCTGCCCCTATCTAGCTCACAGCTCACCTCCTCGTAGAATGCTAAGAGATTGGTTTGACAAGAACGCCCATTTGTAAACCCGTGCTGGTTACTACTGATGATGTTGTTGTCTTTAGCATATTCTACGATATAGTCCCTTATCATCCCCTCCAAAAGTTTACATATTATTGATGTCAAGCTGACAGGCCTATAATTTCCCGGGATATGCCTCTGGCCCTTTTTGAATATCGGAATCACGTTAGCCTTCCTCCAATCCCCTGGTACATCTCCTGTCCTAATACTGTCAGCAAAGATCAGGAACAGTGGTCTAGATATAACCTTACTGAGTTCCTTGAGCACTCTCGGATGTACGCCATCCGGGCCTGGTGATTTGTTTGTGTTCAGTTTATCCAGCCTTTCCCTGATTTCACCCTCTGTTAGCCATAGTGGCATGTCCTGTGTATTACTACTAACCAAACAGTCATGGTCAGTGTACCCCTCCTTTTCCTGCGTAAAGACTGACGAGAAAAAAGCATTCAGCACGGTTGCTTTTTCAGTGTCCTCTGTAACCATCCTCCCATCATCGTTAATTATGTGTGCAATATGCTCTGCCCTAGTTTTTTTGCTGTTGATATATTTAAAGAATTTCTTTGGGTTTTTTTTTACTATCCTCCGCTATTTGTCTCTCAAAGTTGATTTTAGCCATCTTGTTTTCTTGTTTACTTTTCTTATTTGCCTCCTTGTATTGCTGGAAGGCCGATACTGTGCCCTCTGATTTATATTTCTTGAAGGCCAATTTTTTTCCCCTAATAAGTTTTTTAACGCTACGGTTTAGCCAGCCAGGTTTGGCTTTGTCTCTTCTAAATTTATTTCCCATAGGAATGCACTGCAAGATGCCTTTGCTTATTATGTTCCTAAAGCATTCCCATTTTTCCTCTGTGGTCAGGGATCCCAGGGTTTGGTCCCAGTTTACCCTTTCCATCAATGAGCACAATTTTGGAAAGTTTGCCCGTCTGAAGTTTAGGGTTCTTATGTTCCCCACTTGCCTTTTTATATTGTTATTTATACTAAATGTGATCATCCTGTGATCGCTAGAGCCCAGGTTGTCCTGGACTTCTACCTCCGAGATTATGTCTGGGTCATTAGTGATCAATAGATCCAGGATTGCATTTTCTCTAGTAGGGGAATCCACCAACTGTGACATGTAATTATCAAGTAAGGTTTCCGTGAATAGACGGGCCTTCTGTGAGTGTGCAGTCCCCTCCTCCCAGTCAATGTCGGAATAATTGAAGTCCCCCAATATGATGACTGATCCCAGTTTTGCCACTTTACCCATTAGTGCTAAAATTTCCAGCTCTACCTCCTCCCCTTGGTTAGGTGGCCTATAGCAAACCCCCACAACTACTTTTCCCTTATCTTCTTCCCTATCGAGTTCAACCCACACAGATTCTAAATCCATGCTCATCCCATCCGTAATGTCACTCCTTTCTAGCACCTTTATATTGTTCTTGACATAGAGACATACCCCTCCCCCTCTTTTTTCCTACCCTGTCCTTCCGGTACACTGAATACCCTTGGATATTGGCCAGCCAGTCATGTGAGGGGTCGAACCAAGTTTCTGTTATTCCCACAAGGTCTATGTCCTCCTCATGTATTAACATTTCCAACTCATCCATCTTGCCTCCACCCTGAGTCCACACTCTCAGAGGGGCTCTGCAGGCTACAGGGAACAAGACTCACCCGAGGCTTCAACCCCCATCCCACGCAGCCCTGCCAAATCCAAGCAAAGGCTAGAAGCTGAGAAACTCCAGGACAATTTGAGCTGTACTCATGATTCTATGGAGGACACTAGAAAGTTGTCAGACACAATTAACTCTTTCCCAACAAGTAATCAACCCCTGTCTGACACCACTCTCAAGGATATGCTTGTTTCCCTGTGCAGCTCATTGCATGCGGACATGATGGAGTGCATGAGAAACTTTAAGCATGATGTGAATGAACTGACAGGCAGAGTGGATCACATTGAGCCAAAGATGGGGGAATTTGCTTCCTCTCATAAATCTCTAGTGGATGCTCACAATGATCAAGCTGAAGAAGTGGTGTGGCTCAGGGATAAATTAGCAGACTTAGAAGATAGATCACGTAGGAATAATGTAAAACTGAGAGGCGTCCCTGAAGCAGTCCAACCCCCACAGCCCGCTCAATTCGCACGTGGTCTTTTGCAGACTTTTCTCGGCTTAACTCCGGCTACAGAACTGTTCATTGACAGAATACACTGCCTCCCAAAACCATTGCACTTACCTGATAATTTAACCAGGGAGGTGTTATTGAAAGTGCATTTTTATCATGTCAAAGAGCAATTTATGCTGGCATTCCGCAAATATCCACAGCCCCCTGAAAAATATGCATTGTTACAGGTCTTCGCAGACCTTTCACAACATACTATGCAAAAAAGGAAACCCCCTTCTGCCTATCACAAAGGCGCTACATAACCATAGTATTGTGTATCAGTGGGGGTACCCCACCAAATTGACCATCACACACGAAGGGCAATCCTCAACCATCACATCCTTAGAGGAGGGCCTTGCCCTGCTTCGACCCTGGGACATACTGCCCTCCCAAGACCCTGAAAACTCCCCCTCAATCTCCCCTTCTCATGTGCACAGCAATTGGCACACAGTGTCCTACAAGAAGAAGATGAATAAAACAGGGGCACTCCACTCACAAAATTCTGCACGAACCTAACAACCTGAAGCCATGAAGTTGTAGATGACACAAACTTCCCCTCCACCAATTAATGTGCAGTCAAACTACCATCAGATTGCCGTTGGAATCTTCCTTTTTAAAGTTCTGATTTTGTTCTCTTTTTGTGATTTTGTTCTTACAGTTTCTCTTTTCTCCCTCTCATGTATATCCGACACATCCACCTGGGAAGACAACCTGAAGAGCTCTGAAGAAAACTCCACACCATTCTTCAACAAATTCATCTGATACCAACTCCGCCTGCCCTACAAGAGATGCTACAACCACCATGCCAACCCTAAGGTACTGTTATCACAAACACCTATCTGACCTAAAATGGTACTGAACATTTAATGTTAATGGTCTCGATCATCTGGCCAAAAGAGCTGCAGTCTGGAAAGAGGCTACAAGGCTTCACAGCGATGTCCTGTGCATGCAAGAGACTCACTTTATAGCCTCTAACCCCCCTATCTTTCACCACAAATCTTATCCTCGTATATTCATGGCATCTGCATCCACTAAACAGAGAGGAGTCCTGATAGCAATCAAAAACTCAGTGGCAGTTAAACTTCATAGCATCCACTCTGACCCTGAAGGAAGATTCCTTATTTTAATAGCCAAGCTCAACAACAAACTCTACTCCATTATTAGCTTATATGTGCCTGAAAACCACCAGATCCGATTCTTGAGGAAATTCTTCTGCAAACTCAACTCTATCAAAAAAGGTGCCTTGCTTATTTGTAGCGACTACAATCTCATAACGGACAGGGCACTAGACATTACCTCCAAATCGAAACGTCATCAGTCAGATCTGCAATCTCTATTTCATATATAAGACTTATATGATGCCTGGAGGTGCCAGCACTCTAACAAACGTGACTTTACTTTCTTTTCTTCTAGACATGGCTCCTACTCTCAAGTCGATTCGATTTTGGTAGATAGATTGGTGCTTCAGGCAGTGTCCTCCTCCACCATTCACGACATCTCGTGGTCAGACCACGCTCCCGTCTCAATTGCAGTGATGGAGGAGAATACTCCTAGCTTGCCATATGTCTGGAGAACTAACAACTCAATACTGAATACACCTATTCATTCAGCTACTATTTTGAAAGCATTGAAAGAATACTTCCTAATTAACAAAGATTCTGTATCTGATCCTGTTACACTGTGGTGCGCCCATAAGGCGTACATTAAAGGTATCATCCTACAGATATGTTCTAGGGTAAAAAGGCAGAGGAAACAAAGGCTTAATTGTCTTCTGGGGGACATTAAAACCCTCGAGGACCAAAACAAGCAAGCTCCGAAGCCCAAACTCGCACAACATTTACTCCAGACTCCTGACGGTCTAACTAATGAATATTACAAAATCTTCAATGACACTTTTACCCTTAAATTGATCTCAGTCTACTCAAGGGTGGTGTCCTCTGCCTCGTTCCCCTCTGAAATGCTGAAAGCTTATTTGATCACAATTCCAAAACCGGGCAAGGAACCTAATACCCCTCCAAATTTTTGCCCTATTTCGCTACTTAACACCGATGTAAAATTATACGAGAAAGTATTGGCCTCCAGACTTCTCCCGATTCTCCCAACCTTAATAAAACCAGATCAAACCAGATTCACAGCAGGCAGACAAGCGCCAGACGCCATCAGAAGGGTCATCAATATTATACAATATGTCAAATGCCGTCGGATGCCTTCTCTGCTCCTCTCGCTGGATGCGGAGAAGGCATTCGACAGAATACATTGGGGTTACATGACGTCCACTCTCCAAAAATGTGGATTCTCTGGGTCTATCCTCTCTGCAATACTAGCCCTTTACTCTTCTCCATGAACACAGGTATATACATCAAATGTCCTGTCTAGAGCATTTTCCATTAGCAATGGAACAAGACAGGGCTGCCCCCTCTCACCCTCCACATTCAACCTGCTTAAAGAGCCCCTGGCTGAAACAATTAGATCCCACGCCAATATCCCTGGACCCACACATTAGAACACAACTCATAAAATCAATATATTCGCAGATGATATTATTCTCTTTCTGACTGTGCCCCCTACCTCCCTACAACATGCCCATGAGGTTATCAAAAATTTCAATCAAGTCTCATATTATAAAGTAAACTTTACCAAGTCACTCATACTAGCCCTCGACATCTTACCTGCCATACAAACGAACCTTCAGGTGTCTTTCCCTTATACCTGGACCAAAACGGCCATCCCATACTTAGCCCTCCGAAAAACTGCCCAACCGGCACAACTAGCAGAAATTAACTATTCCAAATTGATAGAAAAGATCTCTAAAGAAAAGTCATAGCCAAAACTGAACTCACATGGTCCAGTAGGTTAGCAGCATACAAGATGCTTATACTACCCCATATATTAAAAATCTTTCGGACCCTTCTTATACCCATTAAAAGCTCTCACCTCAAATCCTTAAATTCCTCCTTTAGACACTACCTCTTGCAAGCAAAACGCCCAAGAAGCGCAAAAGCTCTATTAATAAAACACAAATCGGCTGGAGGTATGGGTTTGATTGGCATATTGGACTACTATCGTGCCTCTAGACTTACCCAATCAAAATGCTGGTTCATCCCCTCAGAGGCTCTATGGTGCAAAATAGAATCTGCCCTTAACCCTGTACCCAACCTGCATCTTCTCCTAATGATGGATACATGGAAACCATATACCCTTTTTACACTTCCGTTAACTACCCAAGCAGTTGGAGAGACCTTTGCAGATCAACCTCAGCATCAGCCAAAGTGAAAGATGTCCCTATACCGATCTAAGCTCTTGCTCACAGTATACCCAATCTAACCCTCGCAGAATGGCAGACACAAGGTATTACTTACGTTGCGGACCTATATCATAAGGAAAACCTTATGGGCTTCCAAACACTCAAAGGAAAATATAATATCCCATCCAAAGACTATTACGAATTTTTCAAAATAACCCACTTTTTAAAAACCCTAAAAACTCACCATATATACCTTTCACAACCTGTATGGAATTTTCTTACCAATATCAATTGTCCATATAAAGGCATTTCATTTTTTTAAAAATCTTTTTTCAAGACAAACTGAAATTTACCAAAACAACCCCAGAATTGGGAAGTGGACCTCGGTCAATCCTTCTCAGTGGAAATCAGCCCTGAAATCAATACACACCTCCTCTAAATCTGTTGCCCACTGGGAACTCTCAAAAAAAATAAGCTTGAGATGGTACCATACACCCTACAAATTGTCATTGTTCTCTCGACAACATTCCCCATTGTGCTGGGGAGGCTGTTGGGCAGTTGGTAATATTCCCTGCAAGAGTCTAACTACTTTCTAGAAAAATGTTTTCGGCTCCATCCTCACAAGTATATTAACCCCACCTAACCCAGGTCTTCTCCTCTTTCTCCCACTATCACTGCTTCTCCTATCCACTTTTCAGATGGTCAGATATTCCCACTGCTATGCACACTCTCATCACTTTAATCGGGTTATCCACCCCACATCCCCCTTTAGGGAGTCACTGGTATTGCATACCAGCTATATCTTTTCTATAGGATATAATCTCATGGGCTTATCACCATCTATTTCGGCTATTTATTTACCCTCGCACTTTCTCTCCTTCCTTCTTCACTTTTCCACTTTTTACACTTTCCAACACTTTGCCATCTGTATTCACTATGGTATATTGCCTTGGCGGCTTGGTTCTCGGGTATGGACATTCCACCAATCTCCTTACTTGTATACGAGTTATTAGCTTCATTCAGCTTTCAAAACCCTATCATGATATTATTTCCTTAGAAACCCATTGTGGTCAACTGTTGGAGTTTTTGGTGGCCCTCACCCGTGGATCCACAGCATCCATAGATCTATCATCACATCTACTCATGTGCGCAGGCGTTGCTCCCTCAGCTCCCGGGTCAGACGTACCCTCCAATGGCGCATTTCTACACATCCTGCAACCCATCCTGGAACATATTTGTGAGTTCCAAATTTACAAGGGCTAGGGATAATAGGCTGCCATACAGCCACATACATGACTATTTTGCTATATATATATGTGTTTTATTTTTCCTAGATACTTGGATTTTACCCGCTCCTGATGAGTGTTTTTTACACGAAACGCGTCAAGCTTTCCAAGAAAGAAATCCAATGTCAATATTTGCATTATTATGTATTTTAAGTTATTGGTATACTACCTGTACATATGGGTGACATTCATGTTGCCAGACAACATGCATGTACTCATGGTACTATTTTATTCATATGTTATTGTTGTCATCTATACTATCATATTCATGTATGATCCAAGCTCTTTATGTTGTTCTCTATGTACACCATTATCATCCAATATTTTTTACCTCATCTTTGAGTAGAATAAAAATATGACTTATCATACTTGTTTTGTTATTTGATGGTTGCACAATTATTAGTCACACAGGGTCACACATCTCATATAAAGTCCCAAACTATGATTATTATGCCACCTAACCCAGGTATGGCCATTCTGAACATAGGCATCCACAACTTCCCCCCTCAATATTGATCCTTAATCACAAAGGGGTGGAAGTCCAATAGAATACCCAATCTATCGGAAGTCCTAGAAATAATGCAAACTCATTACCTGTACGAATCCTCACTAGCTAACAGATGTGGCCACAAACACAAATTTGAGTCACAATGGAAAGCTTGGAAAGTGTGGTACGCCATACATAATAATTTAAACTCTACTTAAACGGAAGTCAGCCTAGGTAATAGTTGGATACCAAACACCTTCTTAACCCTTAACTTCTCCCCTCCCTTTCCCCTCCCCCTCCTCTTCCCAATTCCCTTCTCTCCCTTCTGCCAGTTTAGTTTAAGTTCCTTTATATTTCTACATTTCTCGTATACTTACTGAACCACATATAAACCTGGAATCTTCATTTCACATGAATACATACTTCTCAAACTTTCTTGATATATGCTGTACAATGTAACCATTTCAATGCTGTTCTGTGTTTCTATTACCTTATACTATGTTTTATTTTTTTAACTGCTTTGTAAAATTGTGAATTCTTAATAAAAACAAATAAAAAAAAAAAGTTGATCGATAGATGGACTTCTGTTGAACAGGACTGTTGGTAAACCTTCATTCAATCAGCCACTTCAGCCAATCTGTTTGACTGGCCAGCTAAATGAAAAAACTGAGCGTGTATACCCAGCGTTACTTTCCCCATCAACATCACTTTTTGTGTCACTTGCCCCTCTCTTTTAGTCTGTAGACTCTCATGTGTAGGGCCTTCCTAATCCTCTTATCTTGATTTAATTGTAACTTTACTGTCTTGTAATTTTAAATTTAAATTTTCTGCAACCAATGCAACAGTGTTATGTGTACAGGACTTGCCAGACATACTATCTGGGATTGACTCGCTGCTTTTCATTGAAGTCAGCACAGAGCTTGAGGCCGAATTGCCCCTAGAATTGGAGTTTCAACATCCAAACAACATCCTTAGTATGAGCAACAGCAACAGGGTACTAGGGCTGCAGTTTTTTTAGTATAACCTTGAGACTAACTAGAACAAAAGCACACTCTCACACTTAGCAGTCAGAGTCAAAAAGGGCATATGACTTGCATCATTTACAAAACAGAAGCAAGTAAAAATGAACAATAAAATGTACCAAAACAATGTATACAGTTGACCTGGAGGGGATTGTTTTTCCCTAACAAAGCTAGACCTTTACTTTACGGTAATACCAATAATTATAGTCATCATCATAATAGTAAGCATATTTCTGGGGGATGATTCAATAGTTTGGCAGATCGTCCCGTTGATTTTCACATGAAGATGCTGAAGCAATCATTAGCTATGGGAAGACATAATCTAATTTAAAAAAAAAAGCAGATGTGAAAAGTTCACCCCAACTACAATTGTTTATTTTTTCAAAATCTGCAAAACCAAATTTTTGAGGAATAGGCTCACCTGTATGAAGTCAAAAATAGTCAGCGGAAGAAGATCATCAAGTATAGCAGTATCTTTTGAAAATCTGTTTAAGATTCGCCCTGCAATATAACACAAAGCTCTGTGACTAAGAGCTACATTGCAATTCAACCAAAGGTGTGACAAGAGCAAAAACAGTTTACTGTATGGTAGCCTTACAACAGATGCAAAACAATCAAGCCACATAAACCCCCATAACTTAAGTTTCATAAATGAAAAGTGACTTGTTGAAAGAATGATGAATATAATGGGTGACTGAACAATCCTGTTCTATTACCTGTGTAGCTTCCTCCTCTAGTTAGGGAGGGAAAGATAGAAAGCACCACCTGAGTACTTCCTTTCTTTCCCTCCTTTGCTTCGTTCCACAGATCTAGCTTTCTCTGAGGAAAGCTGCCACCATTCATTTATTACATGGACTCATGGACTCTAAGTCCAAGCTTTAGTAGTACTTCTTATGGACTACAATATTGACTGTTCTGAATGTGCCCTATTACTATTATTCTACACGTATACATTGTTTTCGCGCCAGCAGTTACTGTATTTTCTGTCCCTCCTCTAGTAAGGCTGCTAGGCTAGATCTAGTTTTTGGCTTTGATCTATTATTTTTGTCTGGTCAGGGTTTCCTAGCTGGGTGTTTAATTTCTCCCACCTGCTTCTGGGAGGATCTTCCAGAATATAGGACAGGGAGAGTCAAATGACCCGTATGAATATTTATAATTTCCCAGACAATCCCTAAAATAAGGCATCCAGAAGGTGGCTGGGGAGGTGATAAATGTTTGGGACGCCTTACCAGAGTAGCCTTCTGGGGCTGCTGCCCCTGGAAGATAGCTACTGAGGCAAGAAATTGCAATCTGGGCCCCAGCAGGAGCTGAGGACCTGAAGAAGATTGCCTATGGATTTTTGTTGCAGGGCACTGTCCTCCTGTCTGTTCTGGAGAAGCATCTTTTGTCTCCCTTAGTGAGGATCTATCTGTAGACGCTGAGTGACAGAGCTTCATGGGTAATTGTGAGTAAAGCCTGATTTGGGACTGTAGTGTGTGCCTGCCCCTGTAGGCATTTTCTACTAAGAAGTTTTTCCTCCAATTGATTCAAATTTGTCAGCATTAAATTCTAAGACATCCCCGAGACCAGCCTTTCTCAACCTTTTCAACACAGAGGAACCCTTGAAATAAATTTCTGGTCTTGTGGAACCCCTGCTAAAAATTAAAAATCTACAACTTTCAACACATTAGTGTGACAGTCACTTACTCTTGTCATCATTAGGAAGAAAGGAACAATGGTGTCATTGGGAACTTATCTGAGAGGCAGAAATTGCCCATTTCTCAAGGAACCCCTAGCAACCTCAGGAGGAACCCTAGGGGTCCAAGGAACTGTTGGTTGAGAAACCCTGCCCTAGATGGAGCCATTATTGTCAATGTCCATGAGATTGTGAATGTGACAGGTGGACTGTGTACTACTGTGGGGAATTTGGTCATAATCTCAGCTGCTCCTACAGGGGTAGCACTACACATGTCTTAATATAGCTAACAATTTTAGTAGGACCAAGCCCATGAAATAGAAGTAGTTTACTAATCTAAGGAAGTTTGTAAAAAATTTGTAAATGTAACTGTTTTAGAATATCTACTGTAAGTGCCTAAAATAGTTAATTGCCCACTGTAACACTTTAAGCTGAATCAACGGATTCATTGTCCTGGTAATACATGCATTAATTCATGGGACAACATCATGAACAGTGCACAATATAGGAAACAATAAATACCTGGATGGTTACAAGGCTTCTCAATAACAAATAAAGGATAAAGCGCAATTCCCATAGGTCATAGGACAGATTGCATGCCAAAAGAGGAAAAGAAAAAAGAAAGAACCATGGAGTCATAAGCCGTGTTTATTATATAGCAGGTTTTTCACCCATGTTTTGGCAATCTAGAAACATACCAGCTCTCATTGTATTGAATGTAGACATTGGAGCATGAAGAACCGCATGAAGCATTTTCTGGTGTAAGACCTTAGAGACAGATATGAGACTGTGCACAAGAGGCAAACCACGAAAGATTCCCATAGCTAAAAGTGAGTCAGCCACGCCAACATAGATATAAAATACATAGTATGAACTGGTAGAGGTCACGATTACTGCTACATTGGAGGAGTCATTCCGATTAGTGGTTGAATTATTTTGTAAATTACTTCTGTATAAAAAAAAAAACAAAAAAAAAACAGGAGAGTGTAAGGACACTTGCATATTATACACATGAATAAAACATCACTTTATACAAAACATAAATATATTAGCATAGGTTTTCTGTCCATGGGATATGTATTTAAATTTTTTGAAGCACCATACACAAAGTAAAACTTTCCAGTTAAGATATTTTCTGATTTTGGGCCTGGACTCATGCCATTATTATGACTCTAAATACACAAAAATCAGATACTTTCAGACTTTAGTGGCACTCAGAACATCATCTTGATAACAACATACTTACTCCTTGATAAGCAGAAGACCAACCAGTGAGGCTGCAACCTAAAAGGAAAGACAGCACATAATAATTTTTCATCCCGTAGAATGTATAGATCTAAAGCCAAAAATGGCAAAGGTATATGGAAGAAATAATGCCAAGCAGTCATTCCATAGAGCAGTAGCTGCACAGATATTCACAACTGCACCAGCTGAGCATTTGAGTATATGGCAAATGCAGACACCCTTGGTGCTGGCAATTTCTTGGGAGAACAATACCAATTATAACTAGCAATGCTACCTCGAGATCAATCAGCCCAGAGGCATCTACAAAACTACCTTAGGCCAGCTTTCTTGTGCCCAAACCTCCCACTACCCAAAAAAAAAAAATTATAGGTTGTTCTCCCTTCCCCCATCGAGAGATAACACAAATACTGTTTATTTAGTATTGGAACAACCAGGAACATGTCCATAGAGATCAGTACAGAATTTTTGATTATGAAAATACCTTTTGAGATAGTGTATACAGAGAATTAATACGTGTACTTTTTTATTTATACAGATGAATAGTGCAATTTAGTCTGCCGCTAAGTTATTGTTAAAACATTTATCAGATCTGGACATGCTACTGTTTTGAGGGAATTGAAATGACCTTTAAAGGGTTCTACCTGCCCATGTATGATTTACTCTTATTATCTTTATTGCTTTATAAGGGAATTCCTGTGTTTTTAAAGCTACACTCGGGTTATGATCTTTATTGCATACTTACATTGCTCCAGCAGCTTATACCTGAGGAGCCACTGGAGAAATTGACAATCACCTTGGTAGACGGTGCTACTACAGCAATAGCAGCAATCTTTCAGGTCCTGTGTGGTTTCCCCTCAGCACATAGGACCGCAAACTCCCTACAGGGAGGCGCTCTCTTAGTTTTGCCTCCATTCATCTTGTGTTTTTCATTAAATACAAAAAGTTCTCTGAAGAAGATGGAGATTGTGATGTCACTGCCCCTTCTCTCCACAGAATGTTCTTTGAATGGTGGCCTCTGTAGTCAGTGTGCACAGGGGAAGCTAGTCAGCACAGAACCTGGAAATTCACAGCTATCACTGCAGTAGGACCAATTACTACAGTAGTTGTCAGCCCCGGACACAATAACTTTCTTTGAAATATTTTTCTCAGTAGCCACAAAGAATATAAGTCCACTTTATGTGTACCCAATACATTTGAGAAGTCCAGTTATCACTTAAAAGTATCACTTAAAAGTAGTGGTGACATTATCACTGTGCTGCATATAGCCTGTGAGGACTGCAGATATACGATTAGAGTCCAGGAGTTCCACTCATTACAGACTGCCTACAGAAAAGTACATGGTGGCGAATAAAAGATCAGGTACATACACTGCATAAGGAGAGAGAGCAGCACTAATTGGTCTTAATACAGGAAGCTCCCATACAAAAAATGGAAAGTGCATTGTTATGGTTTACATACATTTTAACCCCTTTGCGCCGACAAAACGCAAATTGGTGGCCTCGGCTTCAGGGGGTCTTACCGGTGTGATGCCTGCACCTAGAGGCATCATCCCAATACCGTTGTTTAGAGCCGATGGTCAGCTTTCTTGTAATGACAACTGATGCGGCTGAGTTTCCCCCCCCCTCTCTCCGCCTTCCGCGACTCCCCTGGGTCTCCCGTCCCACCTGGAGACTCGCACGACCAGCTAGCACATCCACTGGCTGGCCAAACACCCGAACAAAGTCGAATTCAGTTCTGATTGGGTCTCTGATGTAAAAACCCAGAAGCAATGTCATGACATCACTTCCGGGGACTGGAGCCTTAAAGCCGCCAGATTTAAAAAAAAATGACAGCATTCAAAACAGCCAAACTTGGCGTTTTAAATGCTTTTAAGTGGAAAGGAGGGATTTGGGGTCTTTTAGACCCCCGATCCCTCCATAAAGAACAACTGTCACTTCCTATTACTGTCACATTCCTTGTGACAGCAATAAAAGTGATCAAAAATATTTTTTTAAATGAATAGTGTAAACATAAAATAATTAGGAAAAAAAAAATTTAAAGCGCCCCATCCCTCTGTGCTTGCGCTCAGAAGAGAACTGATGCTCAAGTCGCGCCCGCATATGTAAACGCTGTTCAAACCACACATGTAAGATAGTGCCGTGATCGTTAGAATTATCACTCTAACGATCGCGGCAATATCTTACATATGAAGTGATAATTCTAGCACAAGACCTTCTCAGGTAACTGTTAAAATTTTTTAAAGCGACGCCTATAAAGATTTTTAAGTACCGAAGTTTGTAGCCATTCCATGAGTGTGCACAATTTTAAAGCATGACATGTTAGGTATCTAGTTACTTGCCGTAACATCATCTTTCACATTATACAAAAAATTGGGCTAACGTTACAGTTTTTTTTTTTTTTTAATTCATGAAATTGTATTTCTTCCCAAAAATTGCATTTGAAAGATTACTACGCAAATACTGTGTGACATAAAATATTGCAACGATCGCCATTTTATTCTCTAGGGTCTCTGCTAAAATTATAGATATGTATATATAAATATATATATATATATATATATATATATATATATATATATATATATAATGTTTGGGGGTTCTAAGTAATTTTTGGAAAAACACAGATTTTAACTTGTAAGCAACATATTTCAGAAAAAGGCTTAGGCTCCAATGGGTTAATTATGCATGATCACAAAATGATACAATTTTATTTTGTTCCCTAGTACATATATATCATTTGTCCCACCAGATAATGACTGCTACTCTTCTATAAATAATTATGGGCATTTTTTTGTATTGGGGGAGAACTGTGGAAAATAATTTGTATAGAGCAGATGACAGCAAAAATGTCACAGTGGCAGGGTATACTACTACCCCTGCTTTATCACAGCTACTGAGTACAAACATTTCAGTGGAGTTTTTTTTAGGGGTTCTCCACTTCCATGAAGGAAACGGAAAAGCCTTTCACTTGGGTGCCATAGAGTGCTTATCGGCTGGGTGCCAATTATTAAAAGGCAGTTCAATTCCTGGGGGGGAACTTAGAAGCTGCTGTAAAGCTGCTCAGCCATTTTAGCACAACAGGGGAACTCCTTAAATAATCCATACAAGTTAAAAGAAATCGCCTAGTGGTAGTTTATATATTTTCAAATGAATACCTCTGCCAAGAAAATAACCAGGACAAGAACAAGAACAATGATTAAGCTCTTGTGAGTGGTGACATATCTGAAATAAGTGCTCCAGGTGGTAGTCGGTGATGTGCTGTCCGTGTCATCCAGGAAACACTCCTTTAAAAACCAGGAAACATAGCAAAGTTAGTTGCATGCATGTATCTCTAACTAAATGTAAGTACATGAAAATAATTAGGATTCTATAAAAAGTTTGGAAGTTAGTCCGCAGTTTGAAAATTATTTCTGGGGTGTTCACAAAGAAAGTCTGCTCCTCTACAATATTGAATATAGACTGAATTGTTAAACAACATTTTTATGCTGATTTTATCTTTTTGTCTTGCAACAGCATAACAGCAGTATTTCCACAACTTTCTGCCTAGCAAGGTAGGGGATAACTAATGTTTTTCATTTTATTTTGATGTTCACTTCTGCTGCCCAAGCTTGCAATATGACACTGTGGAACCAGAAGGAGCCAGGAAGAAGTAGCTGAGGGATGTTTCATCTACTACCAGCTTATCAGCAGGAGAACAATGGTGAATGGACATTGTTTTCCAACCCAACTGATCATATCCCCTGGAGAAAGGTAGAACGGGCATTGACTTTTGTTTAATTTGAGGTACCATATCTAAAATATACTATGTTGTAAATTCAATTTTATTAAATTATCTTTCTGTACGATAACCTCTCAGATATAATAGTATCAGTTTATTTTCAATTAAAAAAGTATACTTATATTTATTAGGGCTCCAATCCCCAGCATTTTGTAATATAACATACAAAAATGCAGTTCCATGACTATCATGGCTGTGCAACCATCCATCTGCAATACATCTTCTTACTCCTGCTCCCCCGACATATGCATGCCCCAATCTCCGTACAGCTCAATGGAAAGCCATAGCTTGACAAGCTTATGACTGTCTTTCCCACTAAAGTAAATGGAGCTCAGTCTATTCATGTGCTCAGGATACAGTACAGGTTACACAATGAAGATCACTAGGTTGTAATTTAGGTCTGTTATATAAAAAAATGCTCAAGGAGGAGAGAAGACCTAGGAAGAATTAGTGCAGCAAAAGCTGACTTATTGTTGAAGGACTCCAGTCTGCAAATGTATTCTCGAAATGTATCCTATTTTTTCCAGGAACTTTTACGTATTATCTGATTAAAACCAGGCTCCCAGGAAAATGTGTTGTCTGTGCAAATCCACACCATTTTATGGGGGTTTAAATAAAGTAGAGCTAAATTATTTTTGATAGAGTAAGGGAGAGTTATAACTACTGTTAGTTAATTTTTACCATCTGTGTCCCATTGAGATTTCTGTTAACTGTGCCATAACCAGAACAGAAAGTGAGAGGAAATCCCTTCAAATTAGGGGAATCCCTGATTGCCACCAGACCTAGTGCTTCAATTGGAAGATTTTCCCTCTATTTGTGTTAGTGTTAGGGATTGTCTTTTACTTTCCATAATAATGGTAAACAGGACAATTAGAGAGCGTGGATTGCCCTAAAAGGGGCACAGACAGCAATACAAACCTGAGAGGTGTTCTAATCCTTGCATTCTGTCCAAAGCAGAAACGTTTTTCCTTTATTTATACTTTAAGCTTATATGTAAACTAGACTAATTGCTCAATTAATTTTCATTTTTTTGGTCCTACAATTTAATGTACAGGGTTGGAAGCTATCCCCTTTATGGGGGCATGTTCACATTGTACAAAAGGTAACTTTATACTCTGTGGCCCAGAGAATATTTTCATATTTTTTATATTAAAGAATTAATCATCCAGGTTGGTATTTGACAGGTTATTGCTATGTCTTAATAAATAAACAAAATGATAGACCTGATCAACTTAACCGTGGAAGTTTTCCTTGAATGTATTTTGATCAGACTTTTCCAGCATGGAATCTTCAGTAAGGACATAGTAAAACATATTTTAAAATGAGACAAAATAAGAAATCCACAAATCATATTTATACCTTTAAATCTTCTTCATTAATTTCTTCACTGATTTCCATGATACTCTCTTGAGAGGAACGTCTGCTGTAAATATCTAATTCTCGTGTTATTACAGATTGGGGGGCCATTGACATTTTTCTAATGGAAGCACTCCCTCTTGAAAAAGCAATTTGACTTTGTGAAACTGATGTATTAGTCATTAGGTTCAACACTGACTGCCTCCTTCGACCTTGAAAAGTTGGACCCGCGTTGAGAATGTTACTCCGTGGTAGGATAGCTTCCCCTTGTTCTGAATCGGGAACTAAGGAAAGTTTTCGTTCTTCTGGTTCTGCAGGGGCCTCTTCTTCAATTCCTCCCATTTGTGGCTGAGCTTTCTGCATGATTGAAAACTTTCTACTTGACTTCCGAGCATTTATAATGGAATTTTTCCTCTTCTCCATAATTTCTGCTGCCTGCTTAAAGGACTTATTTCGGGCTTCATTTCTAGCAACTATAGGTTCACTGTCAATGGAGAGTCGTCTCAAGGTCTCTGTTAATATTGAATTTCTCCGTTCTGCACTAAAGTTATCAAAGGCATCAAATCCCATAAGCTGGGAGCTGAAGTCTGGACGTTGCGCTTGCAGCTCTGCAAATGTTCCATAAAAATAAGAGGTACCTTCATGCAGAATGAGTACTTTGTCAGCTTTTTTCAGCTGTTCCAGTTTTGAGGTAACTAGAATTCTGGTTTTGTTGGCCATTAGCTTGCAAACACAGCTAGAAAAAAAAAAAAAACTAATCAGTAATCATCATAAAATAAATCATATTGGATAATATTTGAAAGAAAATATGCATGTCAAAGGAAAATGTTATATATATATATATATATATATATATATATATATATATATATATATATATATATATATATATATATATATATATATATATATATATTATATATATAATAGATATATATATATATGAAAAAAGGGCATGCTTTACAAAAAATTTGTTGAGGCTGCCCTGGGTTTCCCTAACCAATTACTGTATGTGGGCCACAGAGAATCTGCTTTTGATTTGCCTACACAGAGATTTAGGACCTAGATTTTTATTTGGGAAACCTATCAATAACAAAAATGTGTGTCCAGGACCCGTAGACAGATAGACAATTTTTTATCTCTAAACAATGAATTAAAATTGAAAGAAGCAATGTTTCTCCTGGAAAGAAAATTTATGTGTAAAATAATAAGATTATGATTTGTAATTTAAAAAAATTATATAGCAAGAATGTAAAACCTAAATCTAGCTTTAGGCTAAAATAATTACATATATTAGTAAAGCAATGTAGAAATGCAAATGTAGATGAATAAAGGAGATAAACAATCATTTCTGTCATTCTGCCATCAGCAGAACAAAGAGGCTAAGTGCAATGGACAGCAAAGGATACAAAAAAAATGTATATAGCTACTAGCTGCTACTAGCAGCTTCTTTGCCTGCACACATTTATCATACATATGATACTTAAAAGCAATAGGCAAGCAGACCAAAATACAAAATCTAGACTCAGCATAAATGACATGCATTCTGTTGGTCAGAGATAATGCAAAAAAAATAAAAAATTTGAGGCTTCTACCATTTCTACATATAATAGATGAATTCCCACTACAACGCAGATTCACAATTTCTTGGTTGCCGGCTGCAGTAGGAAGCAGTGTAGTGCACGATTCAGGGCATCACACGGCTCCCTTTTTTTTTCTTTTCTTGTTTTTTTTTTTTTTTTTTAACAAACTTAACAAAACATACACTTTATTCACTGTAATGCAGGGCATTGCAATGCCATGCGCTGCGCTGCGCTGCCTTACATTGCAGTGCGATTCCGCATAGTGCGATGCAATACAATGCAGCACGTTTGCATTGTGCCGCTGCATGCTGAAGTGCAGCACTGGGCTGGGTTGAAGCATGAATGGGACACAAAGGAAACAATTGTATCCTGTGTGTCCCTGCTGTGACAGGCGTTTTACAATGCGGTAACATGTCTGTCACTGCATAAAATGTGAATAAGCCCTAAAGACTGATGATCCAATACACATATAATCAGTTTAGATTATTCTGTTTCACAGATTATAGATTTAAGATGCTTAGAATCTTTACATACACATATTTAGGGTGTAACATGTTACAAATACAGCAGCCTCGCTCCACCCCACTGATCTGCCATTGTGACAGTGGGCAGGGGAATCCTCTCCCAGCACCCACTGTCACAATTTAAAAACAGCGTGGGGGCTCCACCCACACAGCCATGGTATTCATTCACAATTATCTTTGAATAAATGAAATATAAGTCCTGTCTGCCACCTCCACAGACAGCGTTTAGTTCTCAATGAACTGCGAGGGCGCTGATGAGCGCTCTCATAGTCTATGGACACTCCCTGCACTTCAGTAACTGTCTGCCCGTAATGGATTAGCAAAACCCACTAGAGTTGATGGACCTAAGTGTTAAAAAGTATATTGCCTTTTTATTTTTCTGCAAAAATGATGCTCTGTTTTGGTAGACCATGAGTTTATGTATGCAAAGAGCAGTGAATGAGTTGGTTACATACCTTTCAAATATTTCTTTCTCTGTAAACAAATCAAGGTAACTAAATGGAGAATCCAGTAGGTAGAGGTCAGCATCTTTGTACACAGCTCTAAATAAACCACAAATAAAAATTGATAACTAAAACATTTACCAGGACTGTACCCAATATGCATTACCATAAAACAGGGGTATACCAGGGACAACGGTGGGCACCATGTCAAATAATATATAAAGTGCTTGGGGGGTACGGGAATTTTCTTTTCTTGCACTTTTGCACATTTCTTTTTTGATTATATTTCTCTCACGATTCACCCATCATTGATTAGAAAATTGTACATTTTACAAAAATTTCCAACATGCCTGATCACTCAAATTCGATGGGCGCACGAAAATCGGCCGTTGCTGCAGCCCACTAAAGGTGTGAAATTTGAACGAAAATTCTTATGTAAGATTTTCTAAAGAAAATGATTTCAAAATTTTGACCAACATATGGCCAGTCTTAGTCTTTTGGGTCCCTTTCACACAATGGGACCCATCATGTCGGCCTGTCCGTTTTTCAGACGGGCCTGATCGGGCCACCCATTCTCCTCTATGGAGAGGCGGCTGTCAGTGGAGATGTGTCCGCTGACACCCATCTGTCATCTAATCCGACAAGATCCCCTTAAAACAGATGGATGGTCATACGTTCACCATCCGTATAGCGGATCGGATTAGATGAAAATTGACATGCTATCCGTTTTAATCCAATCTCCCCATAGAGGAGAGTGGGACTATGACAGGTCCGTCTCTGCACAGTAAACAGAGACGGACCTGTCATCCGCCTGCTCAGTGGGGATCAACGGAGCGATCCTTGCTGAGCTAGCAGAATCCGCTGAGCGGATCTGCCCTATGAGAAAGGAGTCTAATGCTGGCCATACACTAGTCGAAAGATCGTTCGAAAATCTGTCATTTGGTCCGATCGTTCATTTTTCGTCCAGTTAATGGGCACAAACAGAAAATCGTTTTTAACTTTTCAGAGCCGATAAATCGAAGGAACAATTTTGAAAATCCACAGACCAAACGATAAACGAACGATAAATTGAAAGGTTAGTGTGTTTGCACTAGGCATATGTGACAAACTGAACAAAAAATGGATTCATTTATGTCCATTGAACGATTTATCTTTCGAAATTCGCTCATTACATGATGGCATAATCGTCTGCTCTCACGGCCGATTTTTAGTTTTTCGAAAATGAGTTTGCCCGATATTTCGGCTAGTGTATGGCCAGCTTTAGTAGTTTCTAACACTTTACAAGCACCTAATCACTGTTTACATTAGAGGGCTGGCAGACTGCCAAGATCTGCTCTCATAGAAAAAAATTTAAAAATTCCATATCTGTTTTGTGATACAGAGATGAATGAAGACATGTTTGAACTGCTTTACATTGGCCGGCACAGGTGCTTTTAAATTGGCTATAATGCCCGAGCCCAGAGGGAGGGGCTCCCGATCTTTCTGCACTGTGATTGCAGGGCACAATGCTGACATCATCATGAGCTCATCCTACCAGCTCCTGTTCATCAGTAGGTTATAGCTCTGTCACAGTTCTGGGGGCACTGATGGAGTGCTCCCCAGAACTACATAACGATGCATTTAAGCCATTGCTGGGCATTAAGCTTACCCATTCTGCCACCGCACATATACATCTAGCAAGTCGTAAACGGTTAAAGTTCTTTTTGCTGCTTGTTAAGAATTTGTAAATAATTTGGTGTGCATGATTGGGCACAGGTGCATTTTATGTTATGGGCATATTTTTCAGCTACCTCTCATCTCCATAGCAATGCACACTCTACTCGGTCATTCATGTTCTTAATAAAATGACAAACTTCTGATGTCTACTGCAAATTTTACTATCATAAAAAAAAAACACACTCTGATGTCAACTGCAAATTTTACTATCATGAAAAAAAAAAAAACACACTCTGATGTCTACTGCAAATTTTACTATCATAAAAAAAAACACACTCTGATGTATACTGCAAATTTTACTATCATGAAAAAAAAACACACTCTGATGTATACTGCAAATTTTACTATCAAAAAAAAAACACACTCTGATGTCTACTGCAAATTTTACTATCAAAAAAAAAACACACTCTGATGTCTACTGCAAATTTTACTATCATAAAAAAAAACACACTCTGATGTCTACTGCAAATTTTACTATCATAAAAAAAATCACACTCTGATGTCTACTGCAAATTTTACTATCATAAAAAAAAAACACACTCTGATGTCTACTGCAAATTTTACTATCATGAAAAAAAAACACACTCTGATGTATACTGCAAATTTTACTATCATGAAAAAATTTACTATCATGAAAAAAAAAAAAACACACTCTGATGTATACTGCAAATTTTACTATCATAAAAAAAAACACACTCTGATGTCTACTGCAAATTTTACTATCATAAAAAAAAAAACACACTCTGATGTATACTGCAAATTTTACTATCATGAAAAAAAAAACACACTCTGATGTATACTGCAAATTTTACTATCATGAAAAAAAAACACACTCTGATGTATACTGCAAATTTTACTATCATGAAAAAATTTACTATCATGAAAAAAAAAAAAACACACTCTGATGTATACTGCAAATTTTACTATCATGAAAAAAAACACACTCTGATGTCTACTGCAAATTTTACTATCATAAAAAAAACACACTCTGATGTCTACTGCAAATTTTACTATCATAAAAAAAAAACACACTCTGATGTATACTGCAAATTTTACTATCATAAAAAAAAACACACTCTGATGTCTACTGCAAATTTTACTATCATAAAAAAAAACACACTCTGATGTCTACTGCAAATTTTACTATCATAAAAAAAAACACACTCTGATGTATACTGCAAATTTTACTATCATAAAAAAAAACACACTCTGATGTCTACTGCAAATTTTACTATCATAAAAAAAAACACACTCTGATGTCTACTGCAAATTTTACTATCATAAAAAAAAACACACTCTGATGTATACTGCAAATTTTACTATCATAAAAAAAAACACACTCTGATGTCTACTGCACATTTTACTATCATAAAAAAAAACACACTCTGATGTCTACTGCAAATTTTACTATCATAAAAAAAAACACACTCTGATGTATACTGCAAATTTTACTATCATGAAAAAAAAACACACTCTGATGTATACTGAAAATTTTACTATCATGAAAAAATTTACTATCATGAAAAAAAAAAAAAAACACACTCTGATGTCTACTGCAAATTTTACTATGATGAAAAAAAGCACACTCTAATGTCTACTGCAAATTTTACTATTATGAAAAAAAAAAAAAAAACACACTCTAATGTCTACTGCAAATTTTACTATTATGAAAAAAAAAAAAAACACACTCTAATGTCTACTGCAAATTTTACTATTATGAAAAAAAAAAAAAACACACTCTAATGTCTACTGCAAATTTTACTATTATGAAAAAAAAAAAAAAAACACACTCTGATGTATACTGCAAATTTTACTATCATGAAAGAAAAATACACACTCTGATGTCTACTGCACATTTTTCCCTGGTATATGAGAACTATGTGTGTGCCCTTTTTCCTCCACGTTGATGTAACAGTTCCACATAAACTGTAAAGGCTAAAAGTTAATCCTGTTATTTGCCTTATAAACCTGTCCTAAATGTTCTGCTGTTTCACGGGCCATTTCCTTACACCAAATCCTTCTAAAACAACAACTTTTTGCTTAATTCTATTCTCTAAAATAATTCTGTATTACAAGCATGCACTATAACATCAAGACGACCTTTTTAAATGACTGCCATCTGTTATTAGAAATTATGTACGCAGGGGGATTATCAACACCGCAGGAAGTCATTTTATTCTTAAACTGGATTTACAATGTGACATTTATTTAAGGAGTACAGCAAAGTAATGATGTTATTAGATATGCTGTGAGAAGCTCTTGAAATAAAAAAGTTGTACCTTGCTAGAGAGATTCGTGCCCGCTGTCCTCCACTCAGGGTGATCCCTCCTTCCCCTAGAACAGTATCGTCTTTCTCTGGAAACTTTGCAATGTCCTGTAAAATGAACAGACATGCAGCAATGTTGAAAACATAAGTAGATTTTGGGGTTGATTTACTAAAAATGTAGCATGTAAAATCTGGTGCAGCTCTGTACAGAAACGAATCAGCTTCCAGGATTTTTGTCAAAGTGTACGGCCCCTTTCACACGGGCTTTCCGAACAGGTCCGCCTGTCAGTTTTTTCAGGTGGACCTGATCAGATGCTTCATGCATCTCAATTGAGCGGCGGATGTAAGTGGTGACATGTCCGCTGACACCCGCTGCTATCAGATACAATCCTGTCCGTGAAATCCAGACAGATGGAATCCCTATTTTCCATCCGTCTGGAGGATCGGATAGAATCGGATGAAAACGGACAGTCGGTCCATTTTCATCCGATCTCCCATAGAGGAGAGCAGGGCTCTGACAGCTCCATCTCTGCAAAGTAAGCAGAGACGGAGCTGTCATACGCCTGCGCAGCGGGGATCGGCGGATCGATCCCCGCTGAGGAAAACAGAGTCCGCCGGGCAGAAAGCCCATGTGAAGGGACCCTTATTGAACAAGCTGAAGTTAGAAGCTGATTGGTTACCATGCACAGCTGCCCCAGATTTTTCACTCTCCGGTTTTAGGAAATCGACCCCTTTAACTCAATTGACAATTGAAATATATGTGTCCACATCAAACAAATTAACAATTATATTAATTAATTAACAATTATAACATAAGTATATAGTATACAGCTGTCTATACATTAATGCATTTGTGCAACTACACAAATTATGTAGATGGATGAAATGCCCTGGGCCCTGACAGACTGCTTTATAGCTGGTGCCAGGTGTCAGAACACCCCAAGGGTACCTGGAGCTGATTGCCTGCAGGCAGCGTTCAGGCCTGGCTCCTTCAACAAAAACTTGAATGAGTAATCAACATATGTTGATCTGGCAGTGACACCCACTGTATCCTCTCTAACAGTGTATGGCTCCCGCTTCTGCATGAATATTCTGTAAGAAGAGAGAGAGAAAAAAACCTGCAGGCGGGCATAGCGCTGGATCAATACAGGACTCCGATAAGTATTATGTGGGCACCGGAGGGGGGGGGGGGGGGAGGAAGCAGATGAGCAAAAGTTCCACTTTTGCTTTATGGAGGTAAAAATCATTTTAGCTTTGAAGTGGATGTTTTTTTCATTATTGGATTTTTTTTTTTTTGAAGCAATACTAAACAGTGAACACAGGACTCTGCATTCACTATATTTGGTCTCCCACAGTACACAGAACATAGAATCGCAAAAGTTTTAGTAAATATAAACTGATAAAATACTTTTTCTCATCAGCAGTATATAGCAGTCTTGTGACTTCTATCAGTGTCTGGTTAAAGCTTGTAGGGGAAGTTTTTATCCCCCCCCCCCCCTGATTGTCCTATGAGGCTGTAGTAGGACCCCTGACCCTCTAGCTGGACAGTGCTGATTGGCCCTGTGCTGATCACATGCACTTTACCAAGAAAAAAAAAACTCTCTAGTAATACACACCAAACTGAGCATGCCCAGCTTGCCCCCAAGGCTCTGTTCTATCAGGAGATGGTTTGGGGACAGTGGAAGAAGGGGAGGAACAGAGAAGATAGGATCAAACAGCAGAGGATTATTCCCTTAGGTTCCACACTGACTATAAAAAGCTTGTTTTACTGTATATACAGACTGATTTTACTCTTGTGAGTTTAGTAACATTTTAAGTGTAATATCATTATGCATAATAGGTAAAGCATATACTTAGTTTAAGATAGAGAGATATGCCCAACATTTCTGTCCTAGGGACCACTGTCACCTAACCCATCCCCACTCCACTAAAAGAAATGTATACGTCTGTGCTTGCAGGGCTTTTAAGGATTGAAATAAAGGGAAATGAGTATGTATTGGAGAGATATACTGCATTTTTATTTTTGCTTGCACATACACTTAAAAAGAGAAATTTTTATACATGATTTCCCCTGTACAAGATAAACCTGACATATAAAACAATAGAAGCTGGGTATGATGCATTATTAGCTAAGCAGGTGAACATTACAGCATGCCTCCTATGAGCTTGGTTTCACAACACAGGAAAGTGCCAGATGCCACGCACTTCATGGTTTAAAATCCCCAGTCCTTTGACTATTGTTCTGTGGAACATAAAGGTCATCTTGCCCTTCTCCCTCACAGGGGTTATGGACAAAGTTCCTGTCTTTTTGTCAGAAAACAAGTCCCCACAGTGACATCTGATTTAATTTATGATCTTACCATACCTGAGTAAACACATGAGCACATTTCCAACAAATAAAAATGAAACTCATTAACGATCACATCAGATGACTAATGTGACCATATAGGACTGATAAGAATTTATATAGTACATTGAATAATGTGAGAACTAAATCTCTAGACCTCCTACTGTACCTCAAGGTCATACATTGCTTGCATGATGCCAGGCAGTCAGCAAAATCCTATAATTCAGATATGGGAGTAAAAGTACACTGTGGTCAGCGGTGCTAAAAGAAAGGTTTGTTCTTATTTAGGGCTGTTCTGAAACCAAACTGAAAATGCATGTTTCAGTCTAACATGAATGTCTTTGCACACCCTTGTATAAAGCATTTTTTTAGGGAAGCCGATAGAGGGTAACTGGGAAAGTCTATTTTGGATAGTTGCTTCTGCCCTTGAGACTGGGAGCTGGTAGGGTATCTCTAGAGATCGCATGGTGCCCTCAAAGGTTATCTGCAAAGATCCTCTAACATTTATGGCATACTTATGATAACAAATATTTATTGGTTTATCAGATTAAACACCATGCTGGATTCCATCTGTCATAAAATGCATGTGCTAGATACAGATACAATAGATGCCTTCTTTTGGAGAGATTTTTGTTCACTTCCTGTCCAAGTAACATGACAGGAAGTGAAGGAAAATCTTACCATTGGTAACTCCGTAAAACCTGATAATGATTGTAGCCTGGGCAGCACAGTGGCTATGTGGTTAGCGCTTCTGCCTGGCAGCATTAAGGTTGTCGGTTTGGATCCCAACCACGGCACTACCTGCCTGGAGTTTGCATGTTCTCCCTGCGCCTGCATGGGTTTCCTCCCACATTCCAAAGACATGCTGGTAGGTTAATTGAGTCCTGTCTAAATTGGCCCAAATATGTGTATGAATGTGAGTTAGGAAACTTACACTATAAGATCCTTGAGGGCAGGTACTGATGTGAAGGTATAATATATATGTGAAGTGCTGCATGAATTGATTGCACTATATAAATACCTGTAATTATTAATAAACCCATCCCAAAAATAGCCAAACTCTTTTGGCTGGAGTTTCACTTTAATAACATACTTCAAAGAATTATGTGAATCATACGAAAGCAGCATCCCAAACTCAACATTTATAGTCTAAGGCTAGGTTCACTTCTATGCAGGTGCCTTTCTGATGCATTTAGCATTTCTGAGGTATTTTTGCCATGATTTGACGCCTTTTTGCAGGGGTGTTTTGGCTAATAGGAAAGTATAAGAGTTCCCTATCTTGTAGTGTGACTTTGATGCCACTTTAAAGCCATTTTGATGCCACTTTACACTTTCTGGCACTCAAGTAGCATTAAAGTTGCATCGAAATAGTGCAGGAACCTTTGTGCCCAAAGTCACATGTTAGGGTTAAGGGCTAGGATTTAGGTTAAATGTTAGGGTTAAGGGCTAGGGTTAATGTTAATGGCTAGGGTTAGGGTTTAGGGCTTGGGTTAGGGTTAAGTGTTAGGGTTAAGTTTGGAGTTAAGGTTAGGATTAAGGTTAGAGTTAGGGTTAGTGGTAATCATTAGGGTTAGGGCTAGTGGTAATCATTAGGGTTAGCGGTAATTGTTAGAGTTATCGTTCTAACCCTAACAATTACCGCTAAGCCTAACTCTAACCCTAACTCTAACCCTAACATTTACCCTAACCCTAGTCCTTAATCCTAACATTTAACCCTAACCCTAACCCTTAACCCTAACCCTAAGGCTCTATTGACACCTGAGTGTCTCGTTTTCAGGCGTTTTTTGGGGCTTTTTTGGCTTTTTTCAGGCGGTTTTTTGGGCTTTTTTCCAGGTGTTGTTTTTTTTTAGGCTTTTTTCAGGCGTTTTTTTCCTCCTTTTTTTTCAGGCATTTTTTGCAGGTGTTTGGAGACAGGCATTAACATATAACAAAAACGCTTGTAATGTGCCAAAAAAGAAGCTCATGTACTTTTTTGAGCTTCAGGTGTTTTGCTTCAGGAGACAAAACGCTCAGATGTGACCAGGGGTCATTGAAATGAATAGGATTTTGCTTGTTGGGCATTTTCAGACTTCAGAGATTAGTGTTTTACGAGCTGAAATACGCTCAGGTGTGAAAAGGGCCTTACGTTTTAAATCTAACCCTAGCCTTTAAACCTAACATGTGACTTAGGACACATAAAGGTTCTTGTACTACTTTGATACAATTTTGATGCTACTTGAGTGCCTGAGAGTTTAAAGTAGCATCAAAGTGGCATCAAAGTCACACTACATGAACAGAATTTTCATACTTTCCTATTAGACAAAAAAAAAACCCCTGCAAAACGCATAAAAAAGGCAACACTTGAATTTTTGGTGCATGTCCATTGAAGTCTGTTACACGCAAAACGCAATCTGCAACAGGAAAAAAAGTTCCTGACCCTTTCCAAAAATGCACCGGCTCAAAATGCACAGATGTGATCTAGAACAGTGTTTCTCAACTCCGGTCCTCAGGGCACACTAACAGGCCACATTTTAAGTATTACCTTGGGGAGATGCAGACTAGAATACTGCAATCACTGAGCAGCAAATGATTTCACCTGTGATGTATTTCAGTTTTCTTGCAAACCTGGCCTGTTAGTGTGCCTTGAGGACCGGAGTTGAGAAACACTGATCTAGAACCATGGGAAGCCATGTTAAATGGACTATAATGCATTTCTGCAAAACACGCTAAAGAACACTGAGGTATGAACAAAAGGTAAATCCACTATGCTAATGTAGCACTGCTCCCTTTAGGACTGCTGGATTTCACACTTACAGGTCCTCCTGGGTTACCATCAGCAACCTTAACATTTTTCTTCTTGGCTCATTCAATAAACAATCCAGGGGTATGTAGTTGTTTTTGTGTTTTATTGATAAATTAAGGATGGGAGAAGGCAATAGTGGGATACTCTGAATTAACTATGCACAACATTTGAGGACTTCTATAACTTGGTACAGCCAGGCTGTTGATCCACCTTGCCCCTAAGGAGAATTTAGTTTTAAGTCTCTTTCCCAGATGACCTGATGAACTGATTTTATCTTCAGGACGCTCTCCTTAGTATCCTACTTCTTGCTTGCTGACACCTGTCCACTGACTATCCTACTCCTGGGGTGGCTCCTCTCAGGTCAGGCCTTTTGACATGATCCCCTGTACTCATGATACTGCTTTTCCAGGGTCTCCAGTGTCTCCCCCTCAGTCAGCTCTCCTGGACCTCTGGGTTCAGCTCCACTCCTCTGGCGACCTCCTGAGGCCACGTGCCACTGCTACAGAGGAGGAGGCAGCCGCCCCTCCCTCCGGGACTCTGCTCTCCAGCCAAAGACCCTGCAGCACATGTGCTCCTGGCTTTTATACAGTATCCAACAATGCACCGAGACAGCCTGTCTCTGCGATCAAAAGCCTATGTATCCATTGGTCAGGTTTCCTCCCACTGTCCAATATGCCTTCCTATTGGACCAGTGTGAAACACTCTCTAGACACAATGAATCACACACTGAGCTGACCTCACTAACAGATCCTGCTCTCTGGTAGGCAGAAAGCAATATAGATTTGCCTGTGTCTCCTCTGATAGGCAGACAGAGTCAAAAACTATATTCTCCCACTAGCACCTACCTAGGAGGGTGCTACACTAAACTGAACTGATAGTTGTGTGGTTGCTAAAGATTTATATGTATTGCTTTTCTATAAAGTTAGAAGTGTAATCTGATCGATCTGAGGATAGGCATCTGGTAGCCCAACTACCAGGTACCAGGTTGGAATGATTGGTAAACAGTCTGTAATACTTTAGCAATAATGGAATTTTAATAGTGCACCATTACAATGATATCCAACTTCTGAGATAGATTGCTGTAAAGGTGACGTCAGAACAAACAATGGCCCAGGATTTGGCAATACAAGGCTAAATAAAAAGATGTGAGGCAACTACATTAGGGAAATGAGTAGCTGGCAGTGTTCAAAGACAATAGAAACAATCCTTTGCAGGACTATTAAACACTGCTCTGATTCTGCTAGCACTCAGGATTTACAAACTGTAAATGAAATAAACTGTTTTATGGGTAGACTAAAGGAAGTTTATTAAATTGTGGTTTTATTTGAGTTGAGCACATATTGCCTATGTATTTACTATCGCCTTGTACCAGAATATCTAGAATATCTATTTGCTTATAAAGATAACTTTACTACAAAGATTAATATGCTGACTACATACTCTGTAGTATGAGGTGATTGGTCGGATAGTACTGGGTGCATACAAAGTCACCCTACGCAAATAAATCTAACTAGATATGTGAGGTAATGTAGCAAGAGTATGATAGTTCCTGCATAATCGTCCTCTGTCTACATCTCTAGTGGCCCGAGGGCCACGTGCAGCCCTTTGTCACTTTTTAGGTGGCCCTCAGACCCCTTGGAATGAGAGAATTTTTTAAATGAAAAAAAAACAAACAAACAATGATTTCTGCTATCCTTATGTAATATGTCAAAGTCTCTCTCTGTCTTCTGCAGCATGTCTCTAGTCTCCAAACAAACATGTAGCGTGTCCACAATTTCTGGCCATCATTTCTTCCACTATGTTTGAAGTCTTCTCTGGCAGTACATATACAGATTATTATGTATGGCCCTATGGTGTTTGAAGCCCCCTATACCTTATGGATTGATAATGGAAACTACTGGTCAAAGAATATGTTACCCCAACATTTTATATTTCTGATATGCATCTGTTGTGCCATGTACTTGTGGTAAATAGTATCCTGTTCTCTTTGTATTGCTTCCTTTTTGCGAAGTATCTGGTGATCTTGCCAGTCCCCCTGCTTTCCTTTTTCAAACAGACCACACTGAGCATGAGAGCACATCAGTCTCAACGTGGTCAGTGTTCTGGCTGTGCTAGGAGAACAGCTTGCCTGTCCCCATTGATCAGACATGCTGAAAGCCCCCCCCCCCCCTGCACAGCTAAGCACTGGGAAGATTAGTGCAGTGCTGTTTCTCCATCCCCAACTCTCTAAGTCCCTTATTCAGCTGAGAACAGAGATTATGTGATCACTTAACAAAAAAAACGAAAAAGGGTATTTAAAATTATATATATATATATATATATATATATATATATATATATATATATATAGTATATTGAGTTCTACAGTGGTGATCGAAAGTTTGGGCACCCCAGGTAAAAATTTGTATTAATGTGCATAAAGAAGCCAAGGAAAGATGGAAAAATCTCCAAAAGGCATCAAACTACAGATACGATATTCTTATAATATGTCAACAAAAGTTAGATTTTATTTCCATCATTTACACTTTCAAAACAACAGAAAACAAAAAAATGGCATCTGCAAAAGTTTGGGCACCCTGCAGAGTTACTATCTTGTACTGCCCCCTTTGGCAAGTATCACAGCTTCTAAACACTTTTTGTAGCCAGCCAAGAGTCTTTCAATTCTTGTTTGAGGTATCTTTGCCCATTCTTCCTTACAAAAGTCTTCCAGTTCTTTGAGATTTCTGGGCTGTCTGTCACGCACTGCTCTTTTAACGTCTATCCATAGATTTTCAATTATGTTGATGTCAGGAGATTGTGAAGGCCATGGCAAAACCTTCAGTTTATGCCTCTTGATGTAATCCACATGGATTTTGAGGTGTGTTTATCCATTTGTAGAAGCCATCCTCTCTTTAACTTCAGCTTTTTCACAGATGGCATCAAGTTACCATCCAAAATTTGCTGAAATTTTATTGAATCCATTTTTCCTTCTACTCGTGAGATGTTCCCTGTGCCACTGGCTGCAATACAACCCCAGAGCATGATTGATCCACCCCCATGCTTAACAGTTGGACAGAGATTCTTTTCATTAAATTCTGTGCCCCTTCTTCTCCAAACGTACCTTTGCTCATTCCGGCCAAAAAGTTGAATTTTAACCTCATCGGTCCACAGAACTTGTTTCCAAAATGCATCAGGCTTGTTTATATGTTCATTTGCAAAGTTCAAACGCTGATTTTTGTGGTGAGGATGTAGAAGAGGTTTTCTTCTGATGACTCTTCCATGAAGACCATATTTGTACAAGTATCTCTTTATAGTGGAATAGTGTACCACAACTCCAGTGTCTGCCAGATCTTTCTGGAGGGATCCTGCAGTCAAACGTGGGTTTTGAATAGTTTTTCTCACAATCCTGCGAGCTGTTCTGTCTGATATTTTTCTTGGTCTTCCAGATCTTGCTTTAACTTCCACTGTTCCTCATGACTGCCATTTCTTAATTACATTCTGAACAAAGGATATTGACATCTGAAAACGCTTTGCTATCTTCTTATAGCCTTCTCCAGCTTTGTGAGCTTCAACTATTTTCATTTTCAGTTTTCTAGACAACTGCTTAGAAGATCCCATGGTGCTGATTGTTGGGGCAAGGTCAGATGAGTCTGGGCATTTAAAACCTTTGAGATTGACATCACCTGGTCTTCCCAGACGATGATTGAGAACAATCCATGACACTGGCAGGTCTCAGCCTTGCAAAGGGGGCAGTGCATGCTATAAATTCTGCAGGGTGTCCAAACTTTTGCAGACGACATTTTTTTTTGTTTTCTGTAATTTTGAAAGTGTCAATGATGGAAATAAAATCTAACTTTTGTTGACATATTATAAAAATGTCTAATCTGTAATTTGATGCCTTTTGGAGATTTTTCCATCTTTCCTTGGCTTCTTTATGCACATGAATACAAATTTTTACCTGGGGTGCCCAAACTTTCGATCACCACTATATGTACACAAAAGGCTGAGTTCTCTCAAATATTGTTCACAAATCTGGCTAAATGTGTTAGTGAGTACTTCTCCTTTGCCGATGTAATCCATCCACCTCACAGGTGTGGCATATCAAAATGCTGATTAGACAGCATGATTATTGCACAGGAGTGCCTTAGGCTGGCCACAGTAAAAGGCCATTCTAAAACGTGCAGTTTTATCACACAGCACAATGCCACAGATGTCGCAAGTTTTGAGGGAGCGTGTAATTGGCATGCTGACTGCAAGAATGTCCGCCAGAGCTGTTGCCCGTGAATTGAATGTTCATTTCTCTACCATAAGCCGTCTCCAAAGGCATTTCAGAGAATTTGGCAGTACATCCAACCGTCCTCACAACCGCAGACCATGTGTAACCACACCAGCCCATGACCTCCACATCCAGCATCTTCACCTCCAAGTTTGTCTGAGACCAGCCACCCAGACAGCTGCTGCAACAAACGGATTGCATAATCAAAGAATTTCTGCACAAACTGTCAGAAACCGTCTCAGGGAAGCTCATCTGCATGCTCGTCCTCCTCATTGGGGTCTCAACCTGACTGCAGTTCATCGTCGTAACTTGAGTGGGCAAATGCTCACATTCAATGGTGTCTGGCACTTTGGAGAGGTGCCCTTTCCCGGTTTTCTTCGATTTTTGAGTTCAGCTCATGAAAACAAAAACAAGTGTTGCATTTATAATTTTGTTCAGTATATATATTCATATATATATATATATATATATGTGTGTGTGTGTGTGTGGCGGTAGGGCAGTGGACAGTATCAATAGAGCACTGGATATGTTAGTAGGACAAATATTGGTGTCAGTAGTTTATTTTTACTTTTTTTTTTTTCTTTTTAACAATTTTGCTTTTTTATTTTTTTCTTTACAATATTATTTTTTAAAATTTTTTTACAATTTTTTTTTAGCAGCCCTGCTGGGTGGCTTTGGTGAAATATCAGGGGTCTAGACAGACCCCTGATGTCAACTTTTGAGAGAGAGAAAGGGACTAAGGACAGAGATTCCCCAGTCCCTTTCTCTGCAACCTGGCAGGAAGGAGGGTACGGCTGTCTCTCCTCCTGTCAGGAAGAATCGGGTATCCCAGGCGGCTTGCCTGAGGGGATACAGGGCTGAGCTAAGCTGCAGGAAGGATCCAGTGTGCTGAGGACTAGCGGAGCTGTGGGGGTCGAGTTCCAGGAAAGCATTCTGAGTCGTGAGTACTGTGAACTGTCCCTGGGGGTCTGCCTAGTCAGAGGGGACCACTCCGGAGGTCAGAGGGATCCAGGAGCTAACCAGCCGGTGGAGAAATAGAGTAAAAGGGGTCCTAGAGTTTAACCCTGAGGAGTAAAAGGGGGTACCAGCGGTTGGGCCCTGAAGGGTACAGTCTTACAATCTTGAGAGTTGCAGCAGTATCTACAACAGGCTACCTCAGTCAGGAAGGACTGGAGGAAGCAGTGTCAAGGACTTTTGAGCTAACCAGAGTGTCAGAAGTCAGTTTTCATTACAATACAGCAAGTCAGTGATTTCAAGAGCCAACAAGCGTTGCTCGGCATTCAGCCGGCGTCAAGACATCGCTGAAAGGCATTTTTTCTTCAAAGTGTCCCAATTTGTACCTAGTTGAGCCAGAGGAGTATCCCACTCATTCCCTTCTCCCATCCCCATATAAAATAAACAAAATAAACCAAAGATGCCGGACTGTTCATTGTCTCAGATCTCACATTTGGGTAATCAGCTTAAATGTTCTGTTGGTGTTAACGTTAACCATGGCAGACCCACATCAGGCCCAATGCCTGGAAATCCTGCTAAACATGGAATTCACCAGAACTTCACAGGTTGCCACTGGAGTCTTCCACTTCTCCATGATGACATCACGGAGCTGGTGGATGTTAGAGGCCTTGCGCTCCTCCACCTTCCGTTTGAGGATGCCCCACAGATGCTCAATAGAGTTTAGATGTGGAGACATGCTTGGCCAGCCCATCACCTTTATCCTCAGCTTCTTTAGTAAGGCAGTGGTCGTCTTGGAGGTGTGTTTGGGGTCCTTATCATGTTGGAATACTGCCCTGCGGCCCAGTCTCTGAAGGGAGGGGATCATGCTCTGCTTCAGTATGTCACAGTACATGTTGTCATTCATGGTTCCCTCAATGAACTGTAGCTCCCCAGTGCAGCATTCAGTCAGCCCCAGACCATGAGACTCCCTCCACCATGCTTGACTGTAGGCAAGACACACTTGTCTTTATACTCCTCACCTGGTTTCCGCCACACACGCTTGACACCATCTGAACCAAATAGGTTTATCTTGGTCTCATTAGACCACAGGTCATGGTTCCAGTAATCCATGCTCTTAGTCTGCTTGTCTTCAGCAAACTGTTTGCAGGCTTTCTTGTGCATCATCTTTAGAAGAGGCTTCCTTATGGGATGACAGCCATGCAGACCAATTTTATGCAGTATGCAGTGTATGGTCTGAGCACTGACAGGCTGACCTCCCACCCCTTCAACCTCTGCAGCAACGCTGGCAGCACTCATATGTCTTTTTCCCAAAGACAACCTCTGGACATGACGCTGGGCACGTGCACTCAACTTCTTTGGTCGACCATGGCGAGGCCTGTTCTGAGTGGAACCTGTCCTGTTACACCTCTGTATGGCATTTGCCACCATGCTGCAGCTCAGTTTCAGGGTCTTGGCAACCGTCCTATAGCCTAGGCCATCTTTATGTAGAGCAGCAACTCTTTTTTTCAGATCCTCAGACAATTCTTTGCCATGAGGTGCCATGTTGAACTTCCAGTGACCAGTATGAGAGAGTGAGAGCGATAACACAAAATTTAACACGCCTGGTACCTTGCAACATGAATGAGTCTCATGACAACGGGGAACAGGCCCAGACTGGGACAAAAAATAGGCCCGGGCATTTTGGACTGAGCAGCCCGGGAGGGGGGGGGGTGATGGGGGCATGACATGGGTGTGGTGGACGTGGCAGGGCGTGGCGTTCGTCGGGATGGTTGAAGACAGGATTTAATGTTCCAGGATGTGTGGATTCGATTACGGTACCTTTTTTAGTTTAATCTGACAGACAAAAGTGTGAAAGGGGCCTTCAGTAATTAAGGTATAGCGTGCCCCCTTTCAATGCACAGAGACCAGCGTGCCCCCTTTCAATGCACAGAGACCAGTTTGCCCCCTTTCAATGCAGTGACCAGAGTGCCCTCTTCCAGTGCAGAGATGCCAGCATGCCCCCTTTCAATGCAGAGATGCCATCATGCCCCCTTTCAATGCAGAGATGCCATCATGCCCCCTTTCAATGCAGAGATGCCAGCATGCCCCCTTTCAATGCAGAGATGCCATCATGCCCCCTTTCAATGCAGAGATGCCAGCATGCCCCCTTTCAATGCCGTGATGCCATCATGCCCCCTTTCAATGCAGAGATGCCATCATGTCCCCTTTCAATGCAGAGATGCCATCATGCTCCCTTTCAATGCAGAGATGCCATCATGTCCCCTTTCAATGCAGAGATGCCAGCATGCCCCCTTTCAATGCAGAGATGCCTTCATGCCCCCTTTCAATGCAGAGATGCCAGCATGCCCCCTTTCAACGCAGAGATGCCAGCATGCCCCCTTTCAATCACCCCTTTTCAGACCATCACTGACCCACCACCAAACCGGTCATGCTGAACGATGTTACAGGCAGCATAACGTTCTCCATGGCTTCTCCAGACTCTTTCACGTCTGTCACATGTGCTCAGTGTGAACCTGCTCTCATCTGTTAAAAGCACAGGGCATCAGTGGCAGACCTGCCAATTCTGGTGTTCAATGGAAAATGCCAATTGAGTTCCATGGTACCGAGCAGTGAGCACAGGGCCCACTAGAGGACGTCGGGCCCTCAAACCACCCTAATGAAGTCTGCTTCTGATTGTTTGGTCAGAGACATTCACACCAGTGGCCTGCTTGAGGTAATTTTATAGAGTTCTGGCAGTGCTCATCTTGTTCCTTCTTGCACAAAGAAACAAATACCAGTCCTGCTGATGGGTTAAGGACCTTCTACCGCCCTCTCCAGCTCTCCTAGAGTAACTGACTGTCTCCTGGAATCTCCTCCATGCTCCTGAGATGGTGCTGGAAAACACAGCAAACCTTTTGGCAATGGCACATATTGATGTGCCATCCTGGAGGAGTTGGACTGCCTGCCCAACCTCTATAGGGTCCAAGTATCGCCTCATGCTACCAGTAGTGACATCGACCCTAGCCAAATGCAAAACTAGTGAAAAACAGGCAGAAAAAATGAGTAGGGAAAAAAAATTTCAGTGGCCTCCACATGTAAACCATTCCTGTTTTGGGGGTTGTCTCATTTTTTGCCCATTTGGTGCACCTGTTGTTAATTTAATTAACACCAAAGCAACTGAAGCTGATTAACAATCCCCTCCGCTACTTAACTGACCAGATCAATATCCCAGTTTAATTGACTTGATGTTGTACTCTAAATAAAACGTGTTTCTTTATAGATATATATTTATATACACATTTTTTTTCTTTATAAGTGATCATATCCATATGACCTCTGATCTCAGCTGTAAAATGAGCTTGGAGAGGTGGGGTGGAGACTCCTTGTGATAATGGAGGGCATGGCATGGCAGCAGCAGCTTGAACAGAGAAAAGACACCGTCCACTGTGAAATGCAGAAACAGAAATGCACTATAACAAGCTGGTTTGGGTTCCATCAGGAGGCAAAGAAACAGCAGAACACTGACCTTCCCAGTAAAGAGCTGCGCAGTAGCAGGCCCGTCGCATCAAGGCAGGCAAAACAAGCAATTGCTTGGGGCCCCAAGCTGGCCTGGGGCCCCAAGACCCAAGACACAGACTGACATTATCCCAAAAAACACAAACGCGCCGCGCCTCACACACACAGGCGGCCTGTGACAGGCCGGCAGGCGGGCGCACAGCGGAGGAGCGGCATGACGTCACATGGCACCGGCTCGCTAGGGGGAGAGTATGCGGCGGCGGCGCGCATCTGCGCAGTGTGCACCAGCCCCGCCCCTGCCTAGGCGGCCTAAAGCGCGCGCAGGAGTGGCGCCACCCCACCAGGCCTCCATGTCCATTTTGGAGGCGGGGGGCCTCCATGTCCATTTTGCTTGGGGCCCCCAAATTCCTTCAAACGGCCCTGCGCAGTAGGATGTGTCAGCAGGAGGCACAGAAACAGCAGTACACTGATCTTTCCAGTAATAAGCTGTGCAGGGGCTGTGTCAGCACAAGTCTGACCAATGGAGTACAGGCAGGCTGTGCCCCCAAGCAGAATGCAAATAAATAAACTGACCACACTGGGACAGATGTGCTTCCACGCCGTGGTGTGGTCAGCTTGAAATAGGAAAGCAGGGGACTGGCAGGATTCCCAGGTATTTCACACAGAGGAAACAATGCACAGAGAAAAATATACAAGTATATGGTACAATAGACACATATCAGAATTATGAGATATTGGGGTAAAATACAGTTTAATAGCAAGCTTGATAAGGTACCTACACTTCTATCTGTCTGTTTCTGAAACATGTTATCCATGTTGGGCTTTTTGGGGAAGCATGCTGTATTCATCTCAACTCATTATCTGAAAGAATGGTTCAGCACCCCACTAAGGTTTTGCATAATTTGCAGTCCACATAGGTAGTGCCGTTTGCAGAAAGGCTGTTTGGTGATTTAACATAGGACTCTCAATAAGAAACTTTCTGCTACATTGTTTGTTGGAGCTAGCAGGGCTAGCAGAGAACACCATCTCTACAGCAAAACAGCTTCTCGATCATTTCAGTCAACGAAGGGGTAGGTTTAAAGATCCTGGAAATAAGGCATTTTGTCCACATATACAACCCAAAGAAAAGTTTAGGTGCTCCATATTAACCACTAAAGAACTGTCTTTCTGTTCAACAATCTTTGCAGATCCAAAGACAGGTGTTAACAAGTGAACAGAAAATACATATTAACTAAGTAGAGGGCATGTTAGGCTGGTCTATTCCATGTCAAAATTAAGATGCCCATGTGGACACACCCTAGAGGGATTTGGCAGCATATAAATACAAAGTTGCCTTATAATTTTTTAGTTCACTGTAATTTTCCAGCATTTGTGTTTGTTATGCCACAGTGATGTGTTATTATAATAACACAACTGTATCATTACTACATACAACACAAACTACTAAGCTTATTGCAAAACACAGCATAAAACAAGATGGCACTGTTTAAATCACAGAGTATCCTAATAATAACTCAGTTCTCGTAAAAGCCATATAAAAGCTTACATGAAAGGAACCGTAACTTGAATGGCTAATAAACCCAGAACATGAGCTGGCTTTCTTACACAAAATAGTTTCTTCAAACACTAGCGGATATATATGTGTGTGTGTTTGTGTATATATATATATATATATATATATATATATATATATATATATATGTATATATATATATATACAGAGATAGATAGATATAGATAGATATATGAATATGAATGTATACAGGATAGATAGATAGATAGATAGATAGATAGATAGATAGATAGATAGATAGATAGATAGATAGATAGATAGATAGATAGATAGATAGATAGATAGATAGATAGATACTGTAGATATAGGTATGGTTGTGTGGTAAGTTTTTTTCCTAAATATAGGTGTGCATAATCCCATAAATACAGTATACATTATTTGCAGACAGTCTCTACCAAACATGAAATGGTTGATAACACAAAATAACTGACCATAGCAAACTACATAACATAACTGCTACTGACATCATTACTGAGGCTGTCATTGCTGAACTTCTATTGATAATACTTGTTGTCTGGCAATCTATAGCTTCAATACATTCTGAAGCACTAATCTGGAACAAGCATGCAGCTATTGAAGTCAATGGAAAGTCAGACCACCTTTTCTGCCAATTTGTTCTGAATCAGTATCTGCAAGCATTTTCTTAAGAGTTCAGCATTGGCAGTACAGTATCAGTTACGTGTTTGCCCCCCTCCCTTAAAATCAGCAATCAGGAGGAACCATTGAGTGTCTACCCCACTTTTATATGGAGATGGCATTACTGGGAGAATAAAAATAGCCACACACGGTCTCTGATTTTTATTTTTACTATACATACCTGACTGTTGATAGCACATACAATATATATTTCATTAATACGTTTTTTTATTTGTATTAACCTTATTTTATAGAAAGGGTTTGACTTCGGAAAGTGCATTGAGGTCATTGTATATAGTTGGCTTGGATAAAAAAGTGCTCAAAAACATTATATCAAATAAATGTATTCTAAATAATAACATTGTAAAATATAGATACGAGTAAAATGAAAGCTGTGTAGCTGTCAAGATATAAAACAAAACATATTCAATCCAGATGCCAATGAATATTTGTCAAGCTTTGCTAATTGTCAATTAATCCACATTAGGCCAATGAAATACAATAGTACTCAAGCTGCTCACTACATGTGTCAGCAGCACCACACACTGTTGTTGTTTCACCACAACTACCAATCAGAATTACCGGTAGATCTGCGCTTGAAAATGTCTCCTTGAATCGAACAGGTTTTTACCCCACTTTTCTGCTGTTGTTCCAGATAAACCATCATTCCCTGTCCCCCATTTTTCATTAATAAGGATCATAGCATTTTGTTAGTAACTAGAAAATGTTGACAGCTAGTAGTTAGGTAAGCCAGGGACAATTGTGTGAAACCTAAGAATGGTCTGGAAAGTGGACCGTTGGTATCTGTGGTTTTTTATAGGCACTCAAGTTTCACAAACATACACACAGACTGGTGTGTCAGCAGTTCAAATATTTGCCTATAAAAAAGGATTTCCTTATTGTAATGCAAAGAAAACAACATGATCATAGCTATCATTGTATTAAAACAGCCCGAACTTTACAGTGTGAATTTTCACACATTTTATCTCACCATTTCTAATCAAAGAATGTTGTTAATGTGCCAGGTTCCTCCTGTGCCATTTCCAAAATAAAAACGCCCCAAAACACACTGAAGAACAGTACTTGTTGCTGGTAAATCTACATTAAATGTAAAACTATGTTTAAAGATATTGTAGATGACATTATCAGTAAACAAAAAAACACAAATGTCTAGGTGAAAGTAGGATGACTAGATGTCCCCAATTTCAGGGGGCAGTCCCTGGATTGAGGAGGCTGTTTCTACGTTTAAAGTGTCTAAGGATGTGTCCCTGGATGTAGCCCATTTCCTCAATTTCCTGGCTGGCACCCCCCTAAAGTTCAGTGGCTGCTTGGCCCAGGTATAGTTGCTAAGCTGTAGGAAATCTCTCCCCTTCCCTTCCTCTCCTCCACTCCATGAGAACTGTATGGCCTGAAGCTGAAATGTGACTGGCTACATGGATTTTGGCCCACCCTGCACCCTGGAACCACATGAACCAGGACAGGGGGAAGAGAATATCCCCAGAGCCTGGGAATAGACTCCAGAACTGCTACTTCTGCCCTGAGCTCAATGACAAGGGCAGTAGAGGGGCCACACTGTGGAAGGGGGGGTAATTATATGAGTCAACTGAGACTTGGGTGGCCAAAAAAAGCCTGTGTATACTGCCCCCTCCCCTCTGCTGTCTGTTTTCCACTATTAACTGCCCCTCTGAATTTCCTATCCTAACCATCAGCTGTTCCCTCTGTACTGCCTGCCCCAACATTAACCCCCCCCCCCCATACATTATAAAATGGGTATTAATTGAAATGGGAATGTTATAAAAGTGGGCATGGTCAGTAGGGTGTCACCAGATTTCATTTTGAGACTCTGGTCACCTTAGGTTTAGAATACATTTTCCTGGAGGATGCAATCATTGGGACAGGATGTGATGGGAAATCTGGGTAGGAATGCAGACATCAATAAAACCAGATATAAGGTCTGACCCTTCTCTAGACTTGCCATACACCAGTAGAATTGTGTTTGAAAATATTCACTTTCCTATGGTCAGTGAGATCAAATCGACATTTGTTTTTAACTGCGGTGACAGGAAAATTTAAAGGAGCAGGATGGAACATTTCTGTCAACTAAACTTAATTTTTACTGTGAATGTGGTTTTTGTTTGTGAAAAAAGTGTGCATATTGTAATGTTTATGTTAGTGGCAAAAATGAACACAGCTGGGATTTTAAGGGTTTTCAAACAATTTGCCTGACTCAATAATGGCGCTTTTCCACTGCATGGAACCGAACGGTTCGGCTCGCTTTTGTGCTTTTCCACTGCTGGTACCGCATGGTATAGTGTAGGAACGGTTCGGTACGGTTCGGTACGGTACGGTACGGTACGGCGGCGCTTTTCCACTGCATTGGAACCGAACGGTACGGCTCTCAAAAACAGTACCTACTCGATTGTGGTTCCAAGAGGTGCCATACCCGGTACCATATCCCACAATCCTTTGCATGCACTCACTACTAGCCACTGATTGGTCAGAGAATCCCACCCACCCCGTTGTTATCCCACCCACTTAACTTTAGTACTACTTTAGTGGAAAAGCAAACCATACCGTACCGTACCGAACCTTTCCAACACCGTACCATGTGGTACCAGCAGTGGAAAAGCAAACCGGGCCAAGCAGGGCCGAGTAAAGCCGAGTCGGTACTTGCAGTGGAAAAGTGCCATAAGACTGATTTACTAAAACTGGAAATTAAAAAATCTGGTGCAGCTTTACATAGAAACCAATCAGCTTCCGGGTTTTTGTTTTTGTCAAACTTTATTGAACAAGCTGAAGTTAGGCTGGTGGTTTGAATCTCCACTGATTCAGCAGAACAATTAATGGGCAGGCTGAATGTACTATGTTCATCGATGAATCAACTTGGGTAAATCTAGCCTGCCAGATTTGTTCGTGATTATATCAAGGGGCTGCTATAGCCGCTAGCGATAATCACTGTCTTCTCTTGCTGGCTTCCCCCGCCTGCTCCCACCCCCCTGCCGGGAGAAGACAATTGCTCAGCAGGAGGGATTCCCCTGTCAACACTGTCTGTGTTGATAGGGGAATCGAGCTAATTTTTTCTCTGCAACCCGTCGTTGCAGGAATGAAATTTGCACCGTCTATGGCCTGCCGAAGCTGAAATAAAATATTACACTGTTGTATGGCCAATGAGAAAATAAAGTGTATGTAATATTATAAATTGTATTACTGCTTACGTGTCTCTTGAAAAGATTTCCCCTAACTCCTTTCCAGACAGCACCAGTCAAAGGGAAAATCAGAGATCTCAATAAACATTGTCCAACCCTTACAAAAGTTGTGGCTGGAGTTTCACTTTGTGTATTAAAGGTTTATTATTTGATAACTTGCTATAGAGCAGGAGTCTCTAAACTTTCCAAAGGGCCAGTTTATTGTTTTTCAGACTTTAGGGGGGCTGGACTGTAGCAATCGGGAGAAGAAAATGTCCCAGTATCACTTGGGGTAAACAATGCCCCATGATTGGTAGATAAAGTGCCCCATCATTTGTGCAATTGATAGGAGTTGTGCCCCATCATTGTTGTCATTGAGGGGAATTGTGCCTCTTTGTTCCTTCGTTGGTGTCATTGGGAGGAATTAAGCCCCATTGTTGATGTCATTGGAAGAATTGTGCCCCGTCACTGGTGTCATTGTGAGGAATTGTGCCCCATCATTGGTGTCATTGGTAGGATTTGTGCCCCACTATTGGTGTCATTGGGAGGAACTGTGCCCCATCGTCTGTTGTCATTGGGAGGGACTGTGCCCCTTCATTGGTGTCAGTGAATAAATTAGTACCCCTAGGGCTGGATAAAAGCAAGCAAAGGGCTCTGTCCCCCGGGCTGCAGTTTAGAGACCACTGCTATAGAGTATACTGTATGTTCATGAATGCTTATTATGGCAGCGTCATCCAAGTTTTACCCTGTGTTAAACACTTATGAGTGGTGTTGTTTCCCAGAACACGATGGCTGTTTATTTATGACTTTTTTTTCCCCAACAATTTAAATCACCAAGTTTAGAAAGAGGTCAGCAACAGAAGATTCTGTAATCCTATCAGTATAGGCTTCTTTTAATAATACTGGGGTACCAAAATTTGGGGCTTTTAGCCAATAAAACAAAATGTAATTGTATTATTTGTATGATCCAATAACCAATTATGAATCTTAAGTGTTATTTGATTCCATTCAATAGGTTAACTTTTCTTACATACTGCATTGGCCTAAGGTACAAAGTGCATATCTGAGTATAAATAGAATCATTTGCTCTGCTAGTGGTCCAGGAATCAGGACTGTCTCACTAACATAGTTGTATGATACTTCTGTCCAAAACATTTTTTTAAACATTCAATTTCTTTACAAGAGCAAAACAACTATACAACGTATTGTGACAACAGAACCACTGACCTCTTCCAGTTGGCAAGCCTTGATGACACTCAGGTATCTGTACTGGTCATAGGAGACTCCAAACACTATGTTTTCCTTGATGGTCCCAGGCATTATCCAGGATACTTGGGGAGAAAATGATATTCGTCCACTGTGTTTTATTTTCCCTGAGGAAGGTTCCAGCTCCCCCATGATCATCATTAGAAGAGAAGTCTGCAATAGCAAATTTAGATTGAGTACTTAGGGCACGGTCTGTACAAATTCTCCCATACACTTTAAATAGCTGAAAGAGATTAAAACGTAACTCCTCCTTTGTTGAAAACAATAAAACAAAAAACAATCCCCTCTGGGTGATCTATGAACATTGCAAGGATTTAAGCAAATGTTGTTGCAGATTCCTACCTTTTGTTGCTCTGATGAAATAGATATTTGTTCGGTTATGTCAATGTGCAAAGTAAATTTAAATGGGAGTGACATTCATTATCAAGTAGCTGATGCACTTGCAGGGTTTTAATGAGGAGAATTGCAGTGTCTGCATCCCTTTAAGAGTGATCAACACTTTTAGGATTATCTAACCCAAAATAAAATTTTTGTAAAACCTAAAACCTGAATTGTACCTTAAAGCGGTCTTCTGGGAAAATCAGTAAGCCAATCACACAAGCAGGAATTTAAATCTCTGGAAGCAGTTCCGTACAGCAACTGTATATGGAACGGCTCCAGGTAGCCATATTGCATTGAATTTTACAAAAAATTACAGTGCTGCAGATTGAAAAGGAAAGATCATTTTTAATAACATTCAATTACAATATGGCTTTTGTAGCAATTGTATACGCCATATTATTTTTTATTTGCTATTTTTTTTTCTCATGCAAGTAGAGTTACCCTCTTGTCGTTTTGGTTTTTATGCATACAAGGCTCTGTCTTGGGACCAATTCTGTTTAATTTCTTCATAAATGATATAGAGGATGGGATAAATATCTCAATCTCAGTTTTCATGAACAACACAAAAATAAGCAGGGCAATAACTTCACATCAGGATATTGGAATTTTACCTGAACAAAAATAATGGAGTGGGCAATTTCATGCCAAATGAGGTTTATTGTGGAGAAATGTAAGGTAATGCACTTGAGGGCTAAAAACACAAACGCAATCTACTCACTAGGGTGAGAACCTGTGGGGGAATCAAGGATGGAGAAAGATCTGGGTGTCCTAGTAGAAGACACACTGAGCAATAGCATTTAATGTCAAGCTGCAGCTACCAAATCCGGCAGAATATTAGCATGCATAAAAAAGGTGATATACTCCATCCAGTTCTGGTCAGCAGTCCGCAGAAGGGATGTGCTGGAGCTGGAGAGAGACCAAAGAAGGGCAACTAAATAAATTGGGGACTGGAGGACCTCAATTATAAGGAAAGACTATAAGGAATACATTTATTCTTGCTAGAGAAGAGACCCTTGAGAGGGGAAATGATAGCGATTTACAAATACCTCAATGGTGATCCCAGCATAGGAAAAAACTATTCAGCCTCAGGAAGTGTAAGAGAAGTGGTTTAACCTAAAGCTGCGCAGGGGGGTTTTCATTGTCAGGGTGATAAGGTGTAACCCTCTTCCACAATTGGTGGTGTCAGCGGGGAGTATTGATATGTTTAAAAGACTCTTGAACATGCATCTTAGTGAACACATAATACAGAAATACGGGAAATGATTATCGACACTGATACACATACAGTATCTCACAAAAGTGAGTACACCCCTCACATTTTTGTAAATATTTTATTACATCTTTTCATGTGACAACACTGAAGAAATTACACTTTGCTACAATGTAAAGTAGTGAGTGTACAGCTTGTATAACAGTGTAAATTTGCTGTCACCTAAAAAAAAACTAAACACACAGCCATTCATTTCTAAACCACTGGCAACAAAATTGAGTACAACCCTAAGTGTAAATGTCCAAATTGGGCCCAAAGTGTCAATATTTTAAGTGGCCACCATTATTTTCCAGCACTGCCTTAACCCTCTTAGGCATGGAGTTCACCAGAGCTTCACAGGTTGCCACTGGAGCCCTCTTCCACTCCTCCATGATGACATCACGGAGCTGGTGGATGTTAGAGACCTTGCGCTCCTCCATGTAAGATTCTGGTACCTTTGGTACCCTTATTTCCCATTTCTACCTTAATATTGCGTCCCACCTTGCTAACTAGGTGGAACGCATACACCTTTAAGAACGATGACATCATCGCCGAGCGCCGCTATGAGCGGCTATTTCAATCGCCGGTTTTCTCTCACTCATTGCTCATTCAAGCCGACTGTATGCAACTATGCCTGACGCTACCTGGACCTGTATCTCGCTACCTGTTCCTGAGCTTCACTCTTTGATCTCGTATCTCGCTACCTGATCCTTATTGCATGCTATGCTTGACACCATCTGGACTTGTATCTCGCTATCTGATCCTGAGCTTCACTCTTTTATCTCGTATCTCGTTACCTGATCTTTTAACCGCATGCTTGACCAGTCTTGTCCTATGCTGCCGGAGCTTCTAGCTATTCCTTTACCTGAACAAAACCGGAACCCCGCTACCGATCCTGTATCTCGCTACCGAATCACTCTCTTTCTACTGGACCTTGCTACTACTAACCCAACTAGTGATAAGTACCCCACAGGGGATTTCTTCCTAACTAACTTACACTATCTACCTCTGCATACTAAAGGACTGTTACTATGTAAGCACTATTTCTATCATCTGCATAACTTCATAGATTGCTAGCTCTTGAGCCTACCATCATCTACATCATTGCACTAGGTTACTCTCTCTTGTATACTTCATCTGCTGTCCCCTACCACCTGTTACTATACATGATTGCTAAACCTATCTGCATACTACCTATCATCACCTACCACTCTCCTGAATATTACTACTGAGTGCTCACCATTTCTAACGCCTGTCTCTCTCCTCTATACTATCATATACATCCTATCACTCCAGGAACATCATATTGAGTGTATGTATATTTGCATAAAGCAGGCTGTGCACGGTGATGAGTCCTGAGAGTTGGATATGTTTGTTCAACACATCTCTACATGACTACTGAGTGTAATAATTCTGCAGCTGCAAATCCATTCACTAACAAAAAACGCAAGAGCGTTACACTCCACCTTTTCGTTTGAGGATTCCCCACAGATGCTCAATAGGGTTTAGGTTTAGAGACATGCTTGGCTAGTACTCGACCTTTACCTTCAGCTTCTTTAGCAAGGCAGTGGTTGTCTTGGTGGTGTGTTCAGGGTCGTTATCATGTTGCAATACTGCCCTACGGCCCAGTGTCCGAAGGGAGGGAATCATGCTTCAGTATGTCACAGTACATGCTGGCGTTCATGGTTCCCTTAATGAACTGTAGCTCCCCAGTGCCGGCAGCACTCATGCAGCCCCAGACAATGACACTCCCACCACCATGCTTGACTGTAGGCAAGACACACTTGTTTTTGTATTCCTCACCTGGTTGCTGCCACACACGCTTGACACCATCTGAACCAAATAAGTTTATCTTGGTCTCATCAGACCACAGGACATGGCTCCACTAATTCATGTCCTTAGTCTGCTTGTCTTCAACAAACTGTTTGCAGGATTTTTTGTGCATCATCTTTAGAAGAGGCTTCTTTCTGGGATGACAGCCATGCAGACCAATTTGATGCAATGTGCAGCATATGGTTTGAGCACTGACAGGCTGACCCCCAACCCCTTCAACCTCTGCAGCAATGCTGGCAGCACTCATACATTTATTTCCCTAAGACAACTTCTGGATATGACGCTGAGCACGTGCACGCAACTGCTTTGGTCGACCATGGTGAGGCCTGTTCTGAGTGGAACCTGTCCTATTAAACCGCTGTATGGTCTTGGCCACCATGCTGCAGCTCAGTTTCAGGGTCTTGGCAATCCTCTTATAGCCTAGGCCATCTTTATGTACAGCAACAATTCTTTTTTTTTAGATCCTCTGAGAGTTCTTTGCCATGAGGTGCCATGTTGAATATCCAGTGACCAGTATGAGAGAGTGAGAGTTATAACACTAAATTTAACACACCTGCTCCCCATTCACACCTAAAACCTTCTAACATTACCGAGTCACTTGACACTGGTGAGGGAAAATGGCTAGTTGGGCCCAATTTGGACATGTTCACTTGGGGTGTACTCACTTTAGTTGCCATCTGTTTAGACATTAATGGCTGTGTGTTCGGTTATTTTGGGGGGACAGCAAATTTACACTGTTATACAAGTTGTACACTTTACATTGTAGCAAAGTGTTGTTTCTTCAGTGTTGTCACATGAAAGGACATAATATAAAATATTTACAAAAACATGAGGGGTGTACTCACTTTTGTGAGATACTGTACACCAAGTACTGGAAATCATTTCATCCTTGGAAGCTCCTCTGCTCACTTCCTATTGATAGTATCCTAATGGAATTTCTATGTAAAATGGCTAAACCTGACAGTTTTGCACAACAAACTTGGGAGGAGTTAAAGTAATACAGATCCACCCAAACTAAAGACAGATCAAACAATAAGATATGTTTCATTATTTTAAACATTACTTATTTGCCCTTTTGCATTACATTTTTCCAAAGACATCTATCATTTACGTCTGCAGGTGTCAAAACAGTATAATTTTTTTCTTATGTCCTTGTATAACTCTGTTGAGGTGCGGTTTGTCATGCCTGCCACAGTCTAAATACATCTGCCCTATTTCTGTTGTCACTGTACCTGTGTCAATATTCTGGAAAAAGGGAAAGTGGCTGATACTAGACATTTTAGGTGGATTATGGTTAGACCAGAAAACCAGAACATTTAAAAAAAATTGTAAGTGATTTGAGAAGAATAATTACATTTCTTGAGCATGCATGTTGGTGCCATAAGAGAGGAGAGCTGCCAGAGATCCTAGCATAGACAAAATGGGAGGAACAATACTGATGTCTGATACTATCCACGGACATATCATTACAAAATGTCTATGGGCAGGTTATAGCTGAACCACTTGCAAACAGCTATATACACAAATAAAATACATATAGAAGAGAGCTGTTTAACTGCCTAAGGATTTGCATTTCTGATTTCAGATTTTGAGATATACACAGTTCTGATAAATAACACAGTAAGGTAGATTACATACTTTCTGTGTTATAGTTATATAGACTTTAGAAGTAATACAGTGATGTCCTCTCTCCACCCCTCATTCGATTAACTGGACAGTGAAAGAACAGCCACAGACAGAGGAGGTCACCTCTCTGTTCATTCTACTCTCTCCAACTACCATTATTTTCCCTGTTAGCACATATGCATACAGTACACCTAACTGGTGCCCAATCCTGCCCCCTCTTCTCTTAATGGTGCTGTGTACAGGATTTCAAGAGACTGATGCCATCAAATTCTAGGAATTACACTTATTGCATTCAAAATAATATTATTAATAATTTGTTGACCTAGCTGCATTAACTTGTGTCTTTTAGTAGGTAGTATGGAACTCTCGCGCTATCTCCAAAATAAATGTAGTGGCAACCCAAACAGCTGGCAGACACAAATATAGCAAAAACCCAGGCTATTGGATACAAAAGGGGTGTGAATAAAGTGTTGTGCTGCAGGGCTGGTGTTAGTAGTGTATATTGATCAATAAATGAACAAATCAAGACAGTGATAAGTAAATATGTATAAAGTAAACAATTCCAAATAACTTTTGATAAACAAAATTAACATTAAAAGTGTCCTTCACCAAGTGACAAAATAACTGTGAACGAAAAATGTAAACAAATTTGAATGACTAAGTAATGAAAGTCTTTTGCGTCAACACACAGTGAATAACGCATAAGATGTGTAAGCTGCTCACCTTACTGCTGTAAGGTAACAGTGTTAAGAAACTTTCTCTGCTATTCTCCTTTTCCGCACATTCAGGGTTAATGTTGCTCCTTCTAAATGTCTTTCCCTTTGGCGTCCGGTTCACTCCATGTTAAATGTGGGTGAGAGGGTAAAGAGACTCCATAGTGTGATACCGTTTAAGCTGTTTATTAAAATGTAACAAAGTACTCACTTTTAAAAACAAACAATCAATTGAATCTGTTACATCCACGAGTGCCGAGTTCGTTTGCACATCTATCAATCAAATCTGTTACATCCACGAGTGCCGAACTCGTTTGCACATCTATCAATCAAATCTGTTACATCCACGAGTGCCGAGTTCGTTTGCACATCTATCAATCAAATCTGTTACATCCACGAGTGCCGAACTCGTTTGCACATCTATCAATCGAATCTGTTACATCCACGAGTGCCAAGCTCGTTTGCACATCTCTTCTGGTATCGCGAGGCCCTACGCGTTATGTCACTACACGTGACTTCATCAGGGAAATGATACCCTGATGAAGTCACGTGTAGTAACTGTGTAAGATGTGTTGAAGGAATGCATTAGCTAGGCTAGCAGAATATTATGCCAATCTGTACAGTCCTTTGATGCACATTTACTGCATCTATATAATTTTTTTAAATATAAGTTCTGATGCAATCGATGAATGTAGGAGTGAATGGAGAGGGTGACCCTGTATAGTAAAATTGAGTTACGTTTTTGCCCCTGGATACAGCTTACCGGCTATCAATGAGTTAACGACAAATTGGGAAGTCTATATAGGAGTGAAAGACTCAACCCCTCCTTGCTCCGATGAAGTTAGCAGGATAGGCTAACGAAGCATGTCAGCACTACATCATCATCTCTGACATTTCACGGGGAGGTGATCAGCCTGCATGCGCCCTGTAACATCTCACGGTTAGTCGGGAGAAGGCGGCTTTCTGAAGCAAGTGTCAGCGCAGGCATTAGTGCAGTAATTCACAGTATGGATGTAAGTTTTTTTATGTGTGTACAGATCAGTGAATAGATATCAGCATACTCTAAATGAATTCTTTCACTCTGGACTGAGCAATTGGCTTGTTATTTCGATATAACCCTGGCCACTGATGGCTTGAATACCTAGTGACACCTCTGACACTCATTAACTAATCCACGCTACAGAGGCACTGCTGCTTTTTTTAGTGTGAAGCCTAGAGCTTCCTCGATTCCCACAACTGCACAGGAACCATATACTCCTTATGACATTCCTATTAGGCCCCTTTCACACATAAGGTCCGTTCAGTTCTTCAGTTCAGTCACGTCAAAATGTATCAGTTTTCCATCCATTTTTCATCAGTTTTTCGTCAGTTGTTATCCGTTTTTCGTCAGTTGTTATCTGTTTTTAATCCGTTGTCATCCGTTTCTCATCCGTTGTCATCCGTTTTTTCATTCGTTGTCATCCGTGTTTCGTCCGATCCGTTTTTTTGACGGATGAAAAATAGGGCATTCATCCGTTAAAAAAAAACAGACATTGACGGAAGCGGATGAAAACGGATGTTAACTGATGATCATCCGTTGTCATCCGTTTTTACATAGAGATACAGTACATTGATGTCCGTTTTTCATCCGTCAACGGATGGATGAAAAACGGACACACGGACAGCATGTGTGAAAGGGGCCTAAGGCCCCTTTCACACATACGGTCCGTTCAGTTTATCAGTTCAGTCACGTCAAAATGTATCAGTTTTCCATCCGTTTTGCATCCATTTTTCATCCGTTTTTCGTCAGTTGTCATCCGTTTTTCGTCAGTTGTTATCCGTTTTTCATCCATTTTTCGTCAGTTGTCATCCGTTTTTCATCAGTTGTTATCCGTTTTTCATCAATTTTTCGTCAGTTGTCATCCGTTTTACATCAGTTGTTATCCATTTTTCGTCCGTTGTCATCCGTTTTCATCCGTTGTCATCCATTTTTCATCCGTTGTCATCCGTTTTTCGTCCGATCCGTTTTTTTTGACGGATGAAAAATAGGGCATTCATTGGTTCAAAAAAACGGACAGCGGATGAAAACGGATGTTAACTGATGATCATCCATTGTCATCCGTTTTTACATAGAGATACATTGATGTCCGTTTTTCATCCGTCAACGGATGGATGAAAAACGGACAAACGGACAGCATGTGTGAAAGGGGCCTAAGGCTGGAAGATGTACTAATGGATTACTACCTTGCACATTATCCATATTATCCATCCAGCTGGGACTTTATTCCATGCCGAATGAATGTTGATTGAATGGTTCAGGGTAATGCATGAGCAGCTGCTGGTCTCCCTCCCCTTTGATTAGACAACGTTGTCTGTTTTTAATTGTTTGGGTTGCAATCGCAGCTTATGGTGGTCAGTGATTAATTTTTTATATTGTTACAAAAAATCTACCTTTTCTGCTCTCCGTGTGTCCAAATTCAACCTTCTTGTATCATACAGATCTCACCTTCCCCCTTTTTTCCCTGTGGAAACAATACTAGACCAGCTGTTAAGGTCTTTCTGTTCTGCAGGAGACATCATCACCCCAAGACTTCTATTGGATGGTACCTATTATACAGCAGGATCAAGTTGGAGGGGAGATTCCAGTCAGAGTATCGAAGTGCAGAGTGAGACAAGAGCATTACTGGGTAGGTGAGCTGAGGGTCGGAAAGCAGGGCTGAGCATAGAGATGAGCATAGGACTGTGCATAGGACTGTTATGAATGACTCAGTCTCACTGAATTATTTTCTTTAGATAAGCAGAGATGGTTTCTCTGAGCAGTTAAACTAAAGTATAACTAAAGGCAAAACTTTTTATTTTTGTTTTGGATAGACTAAGGAGTAATTAGAACACCGTCAGCTGTTATTGCTGTCTGTGCCCCCGTTAGGGAGATTTACCCTCTCTATTTGTCCTGTTTACCATTAACATTGAAAGTTAAAATAAAAAAAATAAATCAATTTTAGGTTGTCCCCCAAAAAAATAAAAAATAGAGGGGAAATCTTCCAATGTGGACTTTAATTCTGGTGACCTGGGATTTCCCAAATTTGCAGGGATTTCTTCTCACTTCCTGTTTTGGATATGGGACTGGAAGTGAAGGTAACTCTCCCTAATGGGACGAAGGGGGCAAAAATAAACCTTACAGGGGTCTTGCCCATAGTTCTACAATAAATTTGTTGCTGTTCTGCACTGAATTGATCCTAAGCTGTGTTCCAGATGAAGCTATTGAGCATAGTGTATTATCATTTTTTTTTACTACATACCTGTAAATAATGATATGGGTGACATTGTCATAGGAGGTGACTGTTAAGTTTCAGCAGTTAAAAATAATACGTGTCTGGGGATATATTTCAATTTAACTGCATACTAGCAATGTGCAATAATTTGTCAAATACACATAAAATAAAAGGGTCACGTAATAAATCGATACCATCCTGTTAAATATACAGATCGGCACTTAATGTCAATAAAAATAAATGAATGGCGCTACAAAAGCAAAATTAAACACCGGCCAATCATAATAGAGATAGCGATACTTAAGATGTGACTGACAGGGCCAGCATAGACTGCCTGAGGACGCTCGTTAAGCGAAATGCATTGTGGTCAATGCTAACCCGGAAGTAACACACAGAGGCATTCGGAACAGAGGCTGGGATACACATCCACCGCCGCAATACAAAGAAAGGGGGAAAGGAGATACAGGGTGCTGCAGATCCCCGGAGAATATCTTCCTAAGACCCAAAAAAACGATTTTGTACTGCCGAATTGCCCAGTGCCAGGAGGGCACAACAAATAGTAAGAGGCTAATTGTCACCTTATAGTGTATGTTTTTTGGAGAATAAAACAGTATTTCACTATTGGAGGCTATTTGTTCTTCTATATCTTTATGTGTATGGGGGGACTACATGGTCCAACTCGAGTAATATAGGAGCCAGAGATCCAAGCAATCGAGGAGAGGTCTGATCCACCCAATAAAGGGATCACAGGCGTTGGGGGTCCTTGTGACCTGCTGCTAGCTGGTAAGAGGCCACGGTTGTCACATCCCAGCACCTGGAGCACTGTGAATGGATTAATAAGAATTCACCAAGCACAATTTTGATTGCATGCTATTGCTTGGACTTTTAAACACTACTTGGAGCACATTTATATATTTATACTTTTTTATATATTCTTATGTGATTTTTTTATATATCCTTATGTGATTTTTGTATGGAATTCTTTATATATTTATTTATTGGTTCACTGATCCACACCTTTGTGGATTAATTTACTTTGAGAAGCACAAGCACTTCTTAATTGACGGTTGTCACATCCCAGCACCTGGAGCACTGTGAAGGGATTAATAAGAATCCACCAAGCACAATTTTGATTGCATGCTATTGCCTGGACTTTTAAACACTACTTGGAGCACATTTATATATTTATATTTTTATATATTCTTATGTGATTTTTGTATGGAATTCTTTATATATCTATTTATTGGTTCACTGATCCACACCTTTGTGGATTAATTTACTTTGAGAAGCACAAACACTTCTGAATTGAAATTGCACTGGTATGCACTTTTCTTTGCTAATTGCACCAATAGTAGATCATATATATATTTGTAGCAATTTTTAATCACATATATTACACTTTAAATCACCTATTAATTTTTATAACACGTGATATATTAAGATTACCAGCGCCTTTTTACCTATGATATATACCTAATTTATAGAGAAAAAGAGGGGATAGATAAAGGTGAAGTAAGCCAGCTTCTTTTGTAAAGTTTATTCTTCCTACATGTAAGAGGTGGTGTAAACCCCAGGTCCTGGTGTGAGAGCTGGGCTTCCACTGTTAGCACAATTTGCCAAGGCACACCATGCACTTCACCTCTTTATTCTCCTCTGGGTGCCCAAAGCTGACCCAAGTCTTTTACAGTCCTGCCAATGCCCTTGGATGGCTAGAGAGACACTGATCACTTATTCCTGCCCACATGAACAGTTACATCCTATCGGTGCCATTGATCAGACCCCGGACACAAATACATAAAGTTCAGGGTAACCAGATCAGGGTACATGCAAGCTGGACACTGCAAAGCATCCAGTGTGTATGTGCCTACAGCCCAGCACCACAAAGTCGAGTGAGAAGCTTCAGTTCTTCTTTTCTCCAGGTAGGGGAACCAACATGCACACAGGCCCACTGTGTTCAGAAAATGCCCCTGTACCAAGTTCGGTTTTTATTAAGTTAATTGTACAAAATTTGTCAGAATTTCTTGTAAAATACAATTATTGTGTGTCACCTAAAATCTCAGTTGTACGGAATTTCTTGGAAAATAATTGCTACAGTAGCTAGAATTGCAGCATCAGGCTGGCTTTGTACCAAGTGTATATCTTAATAAAAGTAAGATAAGATATTTATTGAGAACACTGTATAATGTTTATAGAATCAAGGCAGCCGACTTCCTGTGATCAGTGCTGGAGGTGCTGATCAAACAAGTTCAATTTATGATAAAATATAGCATTTATAAGTACACAAATATTTAGAGTGTACAAGTAAACATAATCAGTAGCTGAGGAATCATTTATTTGGCCTGGCATGTAGCAAAAATGACTTTTAATATTACAACCTGTTCTTTAAACTTTGCAACAAATGCAACATTATTTGAGCCTGATTGTGATTTGTTGGCATGTGTTTAGGCAGTCTTTGAATTCATAAAATGCCACATTGAACAATAAGTTTTAGAAATAAAACATGTATCCATAATCCACAAACCAGGTGCAAGTTAAACATCCTTTCAATTCTGTAGGTAGACAGTGAAAGTGGTAACCCATATGTAAAACCATTGAACATGTAGGATGCCACTACTGACGTTTAAAAATGCTAGTTGCCTGAGTTTCAAAATGATCTGCTGGACCTAATTCTTTAGGATATCAACCTAGAACAAGCATGTAGTAAGTGAAGTCACAGTAAAGTCCCACCTCCTGGTCTGCAGGAAGTCAGCAGCTCAGAAATAAGTAAAGCAATGAACCCTTGTAAGAGCCAAGTAACTAGCATATTCAGAAGAGATGATCAGTAGATGAGGCCCAGATATTTCTCTTTTGTCATATATTTAATTAAAACAAGATCTAGAGCAGAAGGAGCAAACAAGAGGGACAAGGTGACCACAGCCACCAACTAGAACAAGTGAGCTTTAGGCTTCATTCACACAAGCATTTAGCATACCCTGCGTTTTCCAGAGATGGGAATCTGTGGATTCCTGAATCTGGAATGTGTGTGAATAGCTGCAGCACTCAGCCCATTCAAAGCAATGATAGGCTGACAGTGGCAGCAGCTATTCATGCCCGCGTCAAAGTACAATTATTCAGCAATGTACATAGCCCAGTCTTTTGTCACTATTTAAGCAACAACAAAGCAATGTAATTTCTGCTTGCGCATGTAAACAATAATTTGACAGATATTACAAAAGTATTGAGGCCTTACTCTAAGCAGTAAAGTAATAATAAAATAGTCATTATTATCATGACTAGCTGCCATAATCCCTACATATCCCCAGTTATTTAAAAATAATTAAAACTGGTGCTGTGATTGTAAAAGCCATTATTATTTTAGACTAAGACCGTTTTTTATACTGGCAACGCAAAGGGTAAAGGTAGCAGGGGACAAGGCTCTATGAGTATAACCGATCAGTGTAAGGCACCAACATCTGTGCAATAAAACCTGTATAACCACATTAAAATGCTTACAGCTGGCTTTTATGTGTTATGGTTACTGCCTCACACAGTAGTGCACCATGTACACACTAGCGCATTGTAGTACCCTTCATTTTGAATGGCCACACTAATGAAACACGCATGCAGTTCAGCACAATGCACTTTCACTCACTACCGTGTGTTGTGGTGTGCTAGGTTTGGAGCAATAAAAGAAATTGCAGCTGCATTTGCTTTTCCGTTATGGTGCATCTTTCTTGCTCCTGTTCCCCTAACGACACGCTGTGATGTGAAGCGTGTTGGGTGGGGCCACGAACCTGCGACTTCAATATGCCTGCCGATGCCGGTTGTCGGAAAGGCCATCCATCATTTGGTTGCCTTTTAAGAACCTGAGCCATGTGAGTACCTTCTGTGGTTTTACTTATTAATATGTACTTGCGGTATTGATGCTATATGAGTCCTTTATTCCTTTCACCCATATGATGGCTATTAGGAATGGGCTCGGGCAGGCTCAGGATCCCACCTGCCCAATCCTACCAGGAAGCCGACACTGCACATGGCTAATCACAAGCAGCGAGACATTTCCCAGTCCGCAGCTGCATAGATCAAGAGATTTCTCACTGCCTGTGATTAGCCGTGTGCCCGAGCCCATTTTTAATGGTTATCTAAGTCTACTTTGGAGCTGTGGGGATTACTAAGTGGTCCTTTCATATTGGGAAGATGTTGATCATACTTACCTGATTTGGAGACTCCGGGAGAGGTTTTGAGGCTTCCTACGCGTTGTTGATCTTTGTAATTGGGGATCACGTCTATCTGGTAAGAAGCTTGATGGTGGTGGTGGGCACATGTGTATAGTGCACTTCCCAGTTTCCTCACGTGACTCATTACTTGATGGAATTCCTGTGAGAAGAACTATCTCCATTTTCACAAGGTTTTTCTATCACATTTTTGTTTTGATATATGGATTGGCTATTTTTGAACCAATCACATTTATGATTATTTTTAATGGTTGCCTGGCTAATGTGAACACATATTGCATTGATAAACACTTTGAGTTTATCAAAAGAGGCGCACAATTTTTTGTGTATATTTATATGTTTATATTACTTTGGATATGCGGGTGACATATAGTTGCAGCTCTCGTGTTTCTTTATTACACTTCAGAGCAGGAACACTTTTTGGGTTTTTCATTGTGGTGCATTGGCATCCCAAATGAATGGGCATAATGCACTTTAAAACACTGCCTTCCACTGGAAAGCTCTGAATGGGATCTAAAGTCTAGTCAATGTAGAGTGCATAATCTGGTACAAATGTGCATGTTAGCCAATCAGCTTGTTCAATTAGGCTTTGACGAAAAAACAAAACTCGCAGCTGATTGGTTTCTATGCACCAGATTTTGCACTCTCCTGTTTTAGTACATCAACCCTTGTGATTTAACTGACTGCATCATTCCTGGGATCCTAGTCTTGGAAGCAGGTGTTTGGCTGCTTAACCTCCTAGGCGGTAATCCCGAGCGTGACTCGGGGTTGATTTTTCATTGCAGGAGCAGTAACCCCGAGTCACGCTCGGGGTGGATTGCAGAGAGCGCAGCGGTGTTCTCTTACCTTATCCTGGCGATCCAGCGATGATCCCTCCGTCGGTCTGATCACTTCCTAGTTCCGTTCCCTGCAGCAGCAATGCTGCATGGGAGCGGAACTAGGGAGGGAAATTCAAAAAAAAAAATAAAAACGTTGCACAAAACACAAAACACATTTTATATTATATATATATATATATATATATATATATACCGGTATATATATATGCATATATATATGTATATATATATATATGTGTATATATATATATATGCACACACACACACATATATATATATAAAATTATATTATTGATTCAATTATAATTAAAGCGTTATATATTTTATATATATATATATATATATACACACATATATCTATATATAATATATAATGCATGAATTATAATCTAATCAATAATATAATTTTATTATATATATTATATATTAAATTATTGATTTGATTATAATTCATGCGTTTGTGTTTCAAATTTATCACATCTGGGATGTCTACTAGAGTCTTGTTTTGGTCAGGTTTAAGTCAGTAATTACTAAGAATTGTAGGCCTATAATACATAACGCCAAATTTCCATGAAAACAATTGTACCGCTTTTGGTATGTAATTCCTGACATAATCATACCGCCAGGGAGGTTAATACCTGAATGATGGTAGTGCTGATCTTCTGGGGACAAAGGAAGAAAAAAGCATATAAAGAGGACATTCTGAAATCTCTGTAACAGGTAATAAATACCTGTAAGTTACATGCAGGATACATGTAGTGGTAGGCCTACTTTAATTGCTGCATTTACTTCCTTTGTATGAAAGATTTGATGAAGAGACATCTAATGTTTTTAGATGGAATACTTTTATCAACTCCCTTTCTGTTTCTTCCATACAGCATTTTAAAATGCAATATTTGAAGCTGTGATGTTAACATGTTGCTTTAAAATTAGTTTTTTCGTTAGTGTTCAACAAGGTCAGAACTACAGCCTTTTGTAACACTTAAATAACAGTAGACATAATAGAAAAAAAATCAAAAGAAATTGCTTTATTATTTGCACTGACAAGTTTTAAATCTCTAAAACTCTTAAAGTATAAAAATCACTGCCACCATATACTATGTAAACAGACTGGCTAATTCCAGACTTGGGCAATACGGTGTGAGAAAATCTCAGTCCTGCCCTTGTCAGCTGTTAATGTCTTGTAATTTGATTAACAACCTCTGATATCAACCTTGTAAAATATTCTCAAATGTCCCGTGAACAGGTAATAATCAGGCGATTGACCGCAGCTCCAATTTTGACAGCTGCTGTAACTCCTTAGTTAATTAGTAGCTAGTAAGCATGATCAAAGCAGAGTTCAGAAATGCAGGGAAAGGTGTTACATATTTCGGTTTAGTACCAGTCTTATCTCTGGTTTCCGTTTGAGGTCACCAGGAAGCCAAGGACTTCAACGCAAGTGTAAAACATAAATCATCTCCGTGAAAACAATTAGCGCAATTTAAGGACGTCATAACAAGTAAGAACATTTTGCATCTTTCTACAAATTCATTTAGGTGTTCATGTGAAATTTCTCTCCCCTTTGCTAAAAGAACCGTCCTCTATTGACATAACATCAAACCTAAAAGTACAGGAATTTTTTACACAATCTGTACAAAATTACCTAAAAATAAATTGATTAGGATACCAGTAAATGTTATTTAATAGTTCATATAGAAAACAGAACATGTCGCAGCCACTCAGGCCAAGCCCACATACTGTATGCCTCATCATTTAGTTATCCCAGGTTTATCAACTCGCAAATAATAATTTACATTTTTTTATCCTAAATATAAGCAATTATTTTATTAATATCAGTTAGAATCACATTACATATGATAATTACATAGGGGCCCCATGTTCTATGTTAAGTGACTTTAATTGATGTTAATAAAACAATTCCTTTTATATAAGGTAGGTTTGGGATAACAACACTGATTTTGAAATTAACATACAGTTCATGGAAACATTTTGATTCCTTAGAGCTCTCACATTTTCCCTCCCCAATCAAAAAGATTTGTCCAGAAATGTGTCCAGTTTAAGTTGCCCAAATCATTACAGGTAGTACAAAATAAGGTGTTTTTACTCAATAAATATATAGTGTTTTTTTTTTTTTACAGTGATTTACACTGCATGTGCATTATGATTTTTAGATAATGAAGCGTAGTATCAATAATTCAGTTTGTTTTATTTTTGCGTAATAAGCTAAAGAAGACCCCTGACTAAGCCCATGAAAGGTCAATGCTGTTTGCATTGTTATAAAATAGGTACTAGGCGAGTGTGCTACAGTGCGACCTCACTACAATTTGTTACACAAAAGGTTTTTTTTTTTTTAAATATACAAAAGTTCAGTTACATAAGTTATCTGAGTGGCACAGATGAGTCAAGCATATATAATTTATTACAATAGGTGCACCAGCATTGTTGACAGAAGAGAGGGAAGTAGTGGAGGGAGATGTTTGAAGAAAGGACAGAGATAATTGAAGAAGAAAAGGAAGAGGGAGATAAGGGGGGTTACCCAGGGCATGACATATGCTATCTAAAGGCCTTAAAGGTCTCAGTTTGGATAAGTGCTTATTCCAAGGCAACTAGATCCCAAGGAATTTTGTATAAGAGTCATTTCAAATAGCTGTAGATTTCATGTTATAAAGGGTGTCTGTAAGCCTTGGTTTACCTCTTGGAATTTGAGCGTGAGCGGTTTCCATTATTTTGCTATTGTTTGTAACTAGAAATATAAAGGTGTTTTGCTTCATACTTACCCCATGGGTTCCTGTTGTTCTTTATGGCATGTCCACCAAATGTATAAAATAGATCCAGGAAAAGTACAGCCACTAAAGCAGTTTGGGGAAGCTGAAGGGTTGTATTTTATAATTTTGTCTGAGGTTAGGTAGCAGGGTATTGGGACATTATAGGAGTACTCAAGAGAAATACTGTTGAAGAAGCTTTAGGCGACATTCAACCACATCTCGTTTTAATCTTTGCTGTCTAAAATTCAAAGATCTGTTTTCTTTTCAGTCAACATAAGTTTTTTGAGTGAGTTTGTGAGTATGAGGTTTCTGTATAGGTATGAAATTAGCCTGTAAATTGAGGGTTAGTTAGACATCTGTCTTCAGACTTTGTCAGTTTCAGTGAAGATGTTGTTCGGCCATGTATTAAAGATTTCAGGGAGTGTCTGATTTGGGCGCAATGAAAAATACTGAGGTAGGGATCTTTCAGGATTTTTTTAGGTTCCCAAATGTTCTGGTTACTGGATATTAAATATTTGGTAAGCATGTTTTATGTTTTTAAAGGCCCAATACCTAAAGGAGGGAAAGATGAAGTAAGATGTCATCTGCAATATATAAAGCTTAGTTGTGAATGCCCATGATTTTCATTCCATGAATATTAGGAATATTGGTAAAAGGGGGATATCTCTGTGGATATTTCTATGGATTTGAAAAACACTAGAGGAAAATCTGCTATATCCCTTGACTTTACAGGCAAGAGTCAAGATCCATTTGAGGAAATCTTTGCAAAAGCACCACTTGCATGGTGCAAAAATAGAAGTCAAAAAGAGGAAAAAAAATTCTCAAGAAAGTGCATCAAATGCTTTAAATTCTACTAAGGACAGTAGCATCGTTTTGAAAAAATGGATATGACGAGATGGATAGATTGGATCACCTGTTGTAAATTGTTCCCTGCTTGTCTTGGGGTGTGAATCCCACATGGTGCCTTACGGGCCATACACACTATACAATTTTTCCTTCAGACTTACCAAAACCATATAATATGAGGTCAGACCTAAACACTTTCAATTTGTATGCAATCAGGCAGGCCCTTGCACTACATAGTTGAAGGTAAATCTAATGGAAATCTACCAACAAAAGTTGTATAGTGTGTATCCAGCTTTAGGAAGGAGTTGAAGCTAGTTGTGAACACCTCTGCCAAAAAAGTATTTGCCCCTTCCTTGAATTGTTTTAGATCGGGACATAATGTGTTGCTTTTTGAGATCTTTTAGCATGCATCATTTTGTCAGACAGTTTCTATTTAGTAATTAGACCTGGGTGTGGCAAGTGAAATTTAACTAAGCTTTCCAAAAAATGTGGCTTTCACACAGGCTTCCCGTATGTCCGTAAATCATCCTATTTTTTTGCGGATGATTTGCGGACATAATGTAAGTCTATGGCATTGCGGATGTCAGCGGAATACCATCCGCTGACATCCGATTTTCCTCCTGTCAGTTCTGTTCTGTTTTTTGGAACGGAAGAGAACCCTATTTTTGTTCCGTTCAAAAAACGGAAAGGAAGGAAAATCGGATGTCAGCGGTGTCATCCGCTGACATCCGCAATCCCCATAGACTTACATTAGGTCCGCATATCATCCGCAAACGGATGGGATGATATGCGGACCTACGGAGCGGATTACAGAAATGTCATCCGCTCCGTGAAAAAAAAAAAAAAAAAAGTCCCGCAGCAGAGCTCTCACACGGAAAGCCCGTGTGAAAGAGCCCTATCACAGTTTATCAGTTTATTCATGGGGGGGGGGGGAGCAAATACTTTTCCACAGCACTGTACAATATAGTTCAAGACAAGTTGGTAAGAAGTATGTTTACAATCTAATAGATAGCAGCACATTATTATATTAAAGGAGTTGTAGAGGCAGAAGGTTTTTTTTTTTTTATCTTAATGCATTTTATGCATTAGGATAAAAGGCCTTCTGTGTGCAGTCTCCCTCAGCCCCCCCCTAATACTTACCTGAGTTCCATCTCTATCCGGCAATGTCCACGAGTCCCTTGGCCCTCTGGGACTTTCCCTCCTGGTTGACTGAGACAGAGCAGCGCCATTGGCTCCCACTGCTGTCAATTAAAATCAGCTGGCCAATCAGAAAAGAGATGGGGGTGGGACCAAACAGCAGCTCTGTGTCTGAATGGACACACTGAGCTGCAGCTCGGCTCGGGTGCCTCCATAGGAAGCTGCTTGCTGTGGGGGCACTTGATAGGAGGGAGAGGCCAGGAGCAGCGAAGTGGGACCTGAGAAGAGGAGGATCTGGGCTGCCCTGTGCAAAACCAACTGCACAGAGGTAGTAAGTATAACATGTTTGTTATAAAAAAAAAAAAAAAAAAACCATGGGAGTTTACAATCACTTTAATATGTAAACTACAATTCATATATTACTGTCACTTAATTATGTTATATACAATTCATATATTATAATATAATATTTTAAATTAATATATTTTTATACATTATTATTTGTATTTATATTTTATAGAATAGAATGGAATATCTGCCAGGTCCAGGCTACATGCCCAACCGGATCATTTGCTGCATTTACTTGTATTGGGTCAATATCCCCAACTAACATACAGGCATACCCCACTTTAAGTACACTCACTTTAAGTACACTCGCGAGTAAGGACACAGCTTGTTCAGCTTGGCATAACACCACTCCCGGTTTTTAACATTGGCGTCTATTGGAAATCTTGGTCAGCTTGACATGGCACTGCTCCCAAACCATAAGTGACAGGGATACCAAACTTAGGGAGCACTGAGAGGGGACCCAGGACTACAACATATATATGTTTGTGGCTGGCCAGCTTGCCTAGGTAATCTACTATGTCATAGTCCTGGATCCCCTTAACATGCTCCCCAAGCTTGGTGTCCTTGTCACATGGTTTGGGAGCAATGCCATGTCAAGCTGACCAAGATTTCCTATGGAGCTAGTGTATTTACATGCATTGAGAAATGAAAAAAGGTATTGCTTCACTTTAAGTACATTTTCGTTTTACATACATGCTCTGGTCCCATTGTGTACTTAAAAGTGGGTTATGACTGTAGTTAGATTTTGTGTAAGTATAGGTGAAAAAGATATAATGGAAAAAAAACGTTTCAGGTTTTGTTTAGGAAAAGGGAGTCTTCACTGTGTAAAGAACAGAAAGATGATGTTCAAAATTATTTTAAGATCTCTACCGGGTAGTTGGTCAGAATCCTATGTTTGGTTTGGAGAGATATAGGTGAGAATTGTTGATCTATGCATTGAAGATCATTTGCAAGCATAGTGTCAGATTTGTTGCTTTTGGAGTAAACTTTGTCTAGACCTGTAGGGTTAGATTTTTGCTATGTTTGATGAGCAAAGATTAAGCCCAAAAGCAAATATTTTTTACATTGCAGCTTACCAGTTTTAAGGTGTGATGGCTTCGTTCGTCTTAGTCTTAGTTTTAGTCTTAGTTTCTTTTTTACTTGGCAATCTGGCCAGTAAGTCTGTTGTTTTTTTTTTTTTTAACAGAATAAGCTGTCTTGTAGATGTAGCAGTTAGAGGTTTGACACAAACCATTTTTCACTGGCAGGGGTGCTTACAGGGATCATCCCTATTTTATTTATGTAAAAATTGTATTCTAAAAAGGCACAAAACTGTTGCTGTAACTGCTTAAAAAGTATGCTGCTGTCCAAAGGTGTCTCTGTTGCTACTTTATTCAGTATGTTGGCACTCTAACACAGGAGGTGTGTTACTGGCCAGTTCATCAGGTGAAACAGAGGGGGAAAAAGCCTATTGCAGCCACCACATCTAAAAATGGGTAGTCAACAATAATGTTGTGGGGGGGGGGACATTTGTTTGTAAGATTGGGTAACTGAGTTTCAGGCTGGGTTCACACTGGTGCAAATTGGATGCGGGTTTTTCCCGCATCCAATTCGCGTGGCAGGAGACTGTGATAGGCTCTCAATGATGCATGAGAGACTCGGCTGTCCTGGACTCCTCTCCTCATTGGCTGAGACGGCAGCGCGGTGCCATTGGCTCCAGCTGCTGTCAATCAAAGTCAGTGAGCCAATGAGGAGAGAAAGAGAGCCGGGCTGGGCTGCGGCTCCATGTCTGAATCGACACACGGAGCTGCGGCTCGGCTCAGGCGTCCCCATATCAAGCTGTTTGCTGTGGGGGCACTCAACAGGAGGGAGGGGCCAGAATCAGCGAACAGGGACCCGAGAAGAGGAGGATCTGAGTTGCTCTGTGCAAAACCACTGCACAGTGCAAGTAAGCATATTATCTTTATTATTATTGATGGAAAAAATATGAGACTTTATTATCACTCTAAAGTTTTAAGCACGTTCATATTATAAGTTGGCTGATGGTAGAGGGGAGGAAAAGAAAAAGGGGGGGATAAGATTAAGGAAGGTGGAGGGTGGGAGGTAAGGGCAGGGGTGAGGAGATGGGAAGATAGCTGTTATCTCCAATATGAATGTATTACTTATGCAATATTTATAAATGTAGTGGCTGTACATGTGAGGACAGCCATACATGGATCGAGATTCGGCAGATCCCCAATGAGCCGGCTGAATTTCGATCCATGCATGGGCAGGCTGGTTGTACATTAAATGATTAATGTATGGCCTGGCTAAGCCATAGTGAAAATTACTGACTTGGGTGTCCTATTGGTGGATGATCATCATGGAGAAACAGTAAATTATATGGCTGTAGGCACCTCTCAGGAGAATGTTGCAATACTGCGTGCTGGATTACAATTGTATAGTTGCATAAACATGGTGCTCACATAAGAAAATCCCATTAAATGTGGCAGGCATTGCTCAAATAGAAACATAAAGTGTCTAAATAGGCAACAATACAACTGTGAGGCATAGCGAGGCACCATACATGACATCCTCACTGTCCCAAGCTAGGCTATGCGACTGAGAACCATGTTGTAGAGAGATGGAATGTAGCTGCGGTATACAGGCATTCCACTTAAAGATAATGGTGCAACAGTACATGGCTGAAACTGCTCTGGCTGTTTATAGGGGAGATGGAGAGCAGGTATGAGTCCCCACCAAACCAGGCATCATATACATTCTTCAATACAAAATGCAATATTTCAATACAAGCACAGAAGGTGAAAAGGCACCGGCATGCTGCTGGGTCATAGTATCAACAGCTACTGTGGAATATTGTCACCAGGACTCCCACTGCTTGAGGGAGAGCAAGCCTCACTGTGCAGATAGTGTACAACACGAGAGATATAATAAGGATGTGGTAAAGTTGTCCTTCAAAAACTGCAAAAATATGTTAGTGACCAAGTAATACTGTACTAAAGCCTATTTTTTTTTACTACTTAAGAACCAGGCCTATTTCTGACACTTGTTGTTTACAAGTTAAAATCAGTATTTTTTGGGGGAAAATTACCCTTATTTGAATTAAAAAATAGGAAAACAGTATAGTTAGCCCAATTTTTTCTATAATGTGAATGATAATGTTATGCCGAGTAAATAAATACCCAACATGTCATGCTTCAAAATTGCGCACGCACATGGAATTACGACAAACTTTAGTAAAATCTCCATAGGCGATGCTTTAAAAATGTCTACTGGTTGCCAGTTTAGAGTTACAGAGGAGGTCTATCGCGGCGATAACTCACATGTGTGGTTTGAACACCATTTACATATGTGCGCTTGAGCTCGGAGAGACAAGGCACTTTAAATGTTTTTTTTTTTTTTCTATTTATTTTACCTTTTATATTTTATTTTTACACTGTCCCTTAAAAAAATAAATAAATAAAAAAATCGTGATCACTTTTATTCCTATTACAAGGAATGTAAGCATCCCTTGTAAATAAAAAATAAGCAGGACAGGTCCTCTTTAATGTGAGATCAGATGTCAAAAAGACCTCAGATCTCACATCTACACTTAAAAGCAAACAAAAAAAATTGTTGGGAGGAAGCAACGAATTACATCCTCCAAGGCCATAGAGTCGAGTGGGGGCCATCTTGTCCTCACTCGACTTCCTGCCTGGGACATGGACGGACTGGATCATTTTCCCTGCTACCGACGGCTCCGGTAAGCAGGTAAAACGACTGGGACACAAAGCAGTTAGCATTTAATGTCTTTCACTAGTTGCTTAGAAATTCAAGGTATTTTTGTAATACTCATTTTTACTGTAAATTGAGCTGCCCCCAAGATTCCTTTTTTGAGGGGAAAGGGGGTACTATTTTAATATTCTTCTCAGGAAACAAACAAGCCAGAATAACTCCTGGGTCCTTGGATAATCCAGTATAGGTTTCCCTATACAGACATACTGTAATGAAAAATTCCAGCCAATTAACCTGCAGTGCACAGACCTAATAAATTATTACCAGAAATCTATTTATAGACGGCCTAGAATAAAGGAAGAATAAGATCATATTCATATTATATTACTGTCCAATAAAGCCTATTTTCCCACCTCAGAGTATACACTCTAAAACAGGGATTCCCAAACTACGGCCGTGCAGTTGTTCAGAAACTACAATTCCCATCATGCCTAGTCATGTATATGAATGTCAGAGTTTTACAATGCCTCATGGGATGTGTAGTTCTGCAACAGCTGCAGGGTCGTAGTTTGGGAATCCCTGCTCTAAAAGGTTCCAATCTAATAAGGATGTGGATATTTTTTTGCCATTTCCAAAACATGGTATACATGAAATGAATGAAAAAGTTACTTATGTCCCAATGAACAATGATAAAATCAAGACAAACAAACAAAAAAATAAATACATAAGTATGTAACAAAAAGTAAAAAGACGAAAAAGGATCAATGATGTGTGAATAAAATAATCGCACATCATTCATCCTTTTTCACACTTTTTATATTATTGCTCACTTTTAGCAATTACTCTGAGCATCAAATATATACTTTTTTTTAATTAAGGCTCACTCCTAGTGTTACTAGTTGATACCCTTACGTATTGTACATATCCTTGTATTGATTTAGATTTTTTATATTGGATTTACATACACTTAAGAAATGAGTCTGATACATAGATATAGCTCCTATAGCCATCACCGTGGATGCCACACTATGTTGGTTTGTGCTTGTGTATGCCCCTGTTTGTCCTGCAGAGGCCCTCATGGATCCCAGGCCCACTGCTCCTGGGATAGACATTCCCAGAAGCAGCCAATGGAATATGAGCAGGCAATTTATTTTTCAACAGATTTGTAAGTATGGGCCCCCTGGTGACCCCTTCGTGTTTTGCATTAGTACAACATTATCTACTTTTTTTTATTACATATCACAAACTGTTATATTTCATGGACTTCCTATCGCATTAACCTGCCTAGCGGTATCCCCGAGCGTGACTCGGGGTGGATTTTGCATGCTGTTATCGGTATCCCCGAGTCACTCTCAGGGTAGATGTGCAGAGCGCGCAGCGGTGTCTCTTACCTTCTCCTGGCGATCCAGCGATGATCTCCCATTGCTGTGATCGCCAGCCGAGATCCCCGCCGCTCGTCCGTCGGTAGGAGGACTTCCTGGTTCCGTTCCCTGCAGCAGCAATGCTGCATGGGATCGGAACTAGGGAGGGAAATTCAAACGTTGCACAAAACACAAACACATAACATTTATATTATACATATATATATATATTATATATATATATATATATATATATATATATATATATATATATATATGTATGTATGTGTATATATATATATATATATATATGTATATGTATATATATATTATATTATATTATATTATATAATAAAATTATATTATTGATTAGATTATAATTCATGCGTTTGTGTTTCAAATTTATCACATCTGGGATGTCTACTAGAGTCTTGTTTTGGTCAGGTTTAAGTCAGTAATTACTAAGAATTGTAGGCCTATAATACATAACGCCAAATTTCCATGCAAAAAATTGTACCGCTTTTGGTACAGAATTCCTGACATAATCATACCGCCAGGGAGGTTAACCCCTAATGCAGTGAACGGTTGTTCAAAAAACACGTCAGACTACCTGGATGCATTTTTATAACTACCATGGATTGTTCTAAGGAATACTGTACCTGACTATGAATATATAATAATCCGTATAATATCACAAATCTGTTTGACAATACGGTACTTGTCTGTGTTTACTTGTTGACATTGTTTGTACCAATAAACTTGCATTTTATATCTCATCATTGGGCGTGTCGCACCTCATTTAAAGTCCCAAGGGCAAACCGTTTCAACTTTCTATAATACTAATAATTGCAGCCTTAAATCAAGATGATGCAGAATTTATCAATCTCTCAGCATCAGGGAAAAAGCTGTTCCTCGTTCTTGGTGGTTCTTTTACTAATGCTGCATCCTGAAAGGGTGGACAGCTTGTCCATGAGCATGATGGGAAGAACCTATACAAATGTTTTCCACCGCACACCTCTAAAACATAAGGTGTATTGAATTACCAAGGACAGCAAACTACAATCTCCCCAAAAAGTAAAGCCATTGGTAGGCCTTCTTCACTATGCTGACTCTATTGGTGTTCTGGTGATGCTACCAGAGATGTGCACCCAAAAATATTAAAGGCACACTTCACAATATGATTTATGAATATACTTAGGAATCATAGGTCATTCATAAGTCACTGACAGGTGCATTTGCCCTGCAGTTGAGCTTCCTCTGACCTGCATCACACAAGTTTTGCATTTCCATTGACTTGTATGGAAATACAAAGCCCACTTGAAGCAAACAAAATCCTGTCACCACAGGCCATTGGTTCCATATTTTAGCCCCTGGGATCTGCATGCAGTCTTATAAATAAAGAAATAAATATGTGTATATATATATATATATATATATATATATATATATATATATATATATATATATATATACATTAGATTCAAATCCCAGTCTTTCTAGCATTACTAGTAGAAAAAGCCATTCAACTGACTTTTTTTTCTACAAATGCAATCATATCATGGGCTTTATTTGACACCAGTGGGCACCAATTGCCACTCAGCACCAGTGACTGTAATGTAAAAGCATGGCAACCATTCTTACTTGCATTTTGTGTTTTTCACATATATAACATGTGAATTGATCGGTGCCATTTGTTGCCCTAAATGCACAGCCTGTAGTATAGTAAATCTTCACATTCATGTGTAAGCAGTTTGTGTAGAAACATGAAACATGCAGAATGACACTGCACAGCTTAATGCATGACTTTTGTCTGTAGTGTGAGACATGGCACTTCCTGTAAAGAAACTATATATCCAACAATCCCTGGTTCTCTGAGTCTAGTGTTCTTGCGGGTGAAAGCTACACAAGAATTAGATGTGAAAGGCACAATCAGGCAGAACATTCACTGACATACAGAGAATATTCTTGCAGTATGGAGATGATATGTTCCATTATATTAGCATTCCCACGCAAAACACAGAGGGGGTGACAAGGCATGTATTGGATGCTTTGAGACTCAGGAAATGAAGCTGTCTTGCCCCTTTGGCACACAGGGAAAAGCTAGCTGAAGCAATGCATGGACAAAGGGGGATCGATCAGCTGTGAGCGCATCATTACAAGATAAGTAAAACAAACAACACTAAATATACTGCACCGATATCTATTTAAAACAATGAAAACATTTCAAAATGTACAATTCTTTTAACAGAAATGAATCGTATTGCAAGTGTTTTGGTTAACATGTTATTGGAGCATGGGTCTGTATAGTGTAATTCAGCTCAGCTCTGTAAATGTATGTTTTCCTATTATGTCTGCTGCATATTTTAGCTTGTAGTAAGATGACCTTTTGTAAAGTTTACATTTGTTGTAGCCAGGGTGATCAGATTTATTCATACTACTATATTTGGCAAATGAGTGAGAAAAAGGAATACGTATTGCTTCATCAAAGCCGAAAAGGAGTGCTTGCCTTTGAAAATGCAATCATTAAACACAGTGGTAAAAGTTCCTGCATGAGATGGGGTTATTTGATATTGCCATTACAGCAACTTTACCAGATGAAAATCATGGTTACGTTCACAAAGTAAATCACCTTGCAAAACAATACCGGAAGAAGCATAATGATTGGAAATTCTATGGAAATTCAAGTCAAGCCTGGGAAATCAATAGAAGCATTCGCTTTCTTAATTAACACTTTCTTTCTATTCTTCTTTCTGATAACAACAACTACAATTAAAATAAATATCCAAAATATTTCACATTTTTTATAGCTCTATGTAATACATCCACACAACTCGAAAAATATGTGAGCCACGGCTTACCTTTCCAGATCCAGTAGACCCAGCAACTGCTAGTAACTCTCCCTTTCCTAGACTAAAATTGAGGTTAGAAAGTACTGGTGTAACATGCAATGTGAAGTTATTAAAGATCAGATTTGGGTCATCTTTAGGACTGCCTCCATTTTCAAGCATTGCTTTCCCGAAAACTTCTCCAAACCCCTGTATGGGCACAAAACACATACATAAAAATAATAAAAAATGTGATTCATTTACATGAATGTAAAAGATTGGAGAAACACATGAAAAAGTGGAGTAGATATCTTCAAAATAAACTTAGAATCTGACAGCAGAAAAAAAAGCAAGGATAAAAGTGTGGGACATCATTGTGGGACATTTTTGCTTTATCAAGCAGTCCAAAGGCTGAATTTACAAAGCTTTAACACTATTTTATTTTAGCCATTTGACTGTAATTTTGATTTCATTGGACTTCGCTGAAATTAACTGTCACTTTTTGAAAAATAAGTGTTCTTATAACAGTGTGTTCACTTGGTGATTTAAGCCTCATATGCTGTATGACAATGTGTTTTGGTGGATGGAACATCCTATAAATAGATTGTTGAGAATCTGAAATTATTGGCACCAATATCTATAGCCTAAAAACTCACTTATTCAGGGAAGCCTACCCCACCCCCACCTAAAAACGGTATTTCGGCCACCTCCATTAGAACATTTCCCACAGCTATTACCTTTTGTATCACCTCCTAATCCATCTATATTAAACTGCTTATTAACTGTAGCTGCTGACTTTCAATATTGGGACACTTACCTGTCCTGGAGTCCAGGCACCGCAGATGATGTTTCCATCGGCTGTCGGGTGCTGTCGCCACCATTGCCGGTAAGGGAACCCGGCAGTGAATCCTTGTGGCTTCACAGACAGGTCCCTACTTCGCATGCGCGAAGCGCGCTGCGCATTCCTATTGGCTCGGCGGCGGAGGAGGGAGGAGGGGGCCGAACTTCCAAAAGAGCAGAAGTTCCATTTTTGGATGGAACTCCGCTTTAAACTAGTACTAGTTGCTAATTTAGGTTTGCAATAATGATCTTCCCTCTTGGATAATACCATTTTCATGTACTTCATCTATGTGTTTGTGGCAGTCAGGTAATCTCCCCTTGCATTTGGAAGTACCAGGGTTATCTCTATTCATTTCTGTATTATTGCTAGAAACAAATAGCATTTTTTTCATAAATACCTAATCCCTTAAGATGTAACTAAAGGCAAAACCTTTTTTTTTTTAGTTTTGGATAGAGTAGAGAGGGATTAGAACATCTCCCAGGTTTTATTGCTGTCTGTGCCCCCATTAGGGAGATTCATCCTCTCTGTTTGTCCTGTTTACCATTATCATTGAAAGTAAAAGAAAATCCCAAATGATGGTTTGACATCAAAATACTAATAGAGGGGAAGTCTTCCAATGGGGACACTATTTCTGGTGACCCTGTTATCACACCAGGATTCCGACAATTTGGAGGGATTTCCTCTCACCTCCAGTTTTGGCTATGGGACAGGAAGTGAAGAGAAATCTCCCCAATGGAACACAGATGACAGTGGTTATAACCCTCCGCTACTCTATCCAAAATAAAGAAAAACATTTGCCTTTAGTTAACTTTAAAGAATTGATGGAAGCCTCACTAGATCTTTTGATACAATTCTTTGTGCTCTATATCATGAGATTTCAGGCAGTTGAGCAAAGAAAGGTTTGTGTCCTGTCACAATCTCATCTTGTGCACGGTCATTTTGATTTAAGTCTTAAAATTCTTTGTCTATGCATCCAGTTTTGTATTCCTGGAAAAAATGTAAGAAGTGTTTCTAAGTAAAACTCCTATCTAGATAATTGATGCACAAAGAAGCAACAATAAGTTGTGCACAAAATCCAAACCCCAGCCTAGGTATGCTGTGTAGGTCCCCCTCGCAATGATCATTATGCAATTATATCATTGGTACTTCTAAACACAGCTCTTTTTATTCAGTATTGGTTTTATATTCAAAGTAGGGACCAATTACAGTTCCAGTGTATGCTGACCTCATCCCACACAGCAGTAACATTCTCCACTGCCACTTCTGTGGTTGTCAGGTTGTACTCAAGTGGCTTGTATTCATCTTTTTGCAAGAAATCCTGTGAACAATTTAAAAAAAGTATGAGATGCAATACCAATATTTAATACAATCTTTACAGCGAGAGATGTTATAATCAAGAATGACAGCAGATGTCTAATCTTATATGGCTGCAAAAAAAACATTCACCTTTAGTATGGTTTCCATAATACTGACCACAAAAAAACTTATGTGCTCCACAGTAATACTTTTCAAAGCCAAGAGTCACTGGCACTGATAGAAGTTCCAGGGACAGAAATATGTAGGCTAGTTTAAATTCAAAGTCTAACCAAAACTTTTTATACAGGGCTGAACAAAGCGGGTTAAAGACTAGGTAGTTTTGGGTAGTTCTGTTATTACAAGAAATTATGGAAAATCTTTTCAACAAGTTAAATCAAGTTGAGTCAAAGTTTATTGTCATCCCACTACACGTGAAGGCATACAATGGAATAAATGTTGTGTCTCACAGGACCACAGTACTACACACTGATTAAACATAAAAATCAAAGACATAAAAGCAACGTCTTTGGGAACCGGGGTAGCAGCTGTGTCCTACTGCACTGCTATGTTCAAGTTTGGTAGATGGATTAAGGCCTTTTTTATACAACCAAAGTGGAAAACTGTGCCTAGGTGTCCAGGTGTGTGTGGACAACTGCAGCCAGGAAGCCTGTCCAAAATGGTTACAGACTGATAGCAGCCACAAATGTCTACTACTGTTTGGAAGCAATTGAAGGGTTAAAAACAGATGATCCTTCTTGGATGGATGCTGCTTGATTCCAGGAGCTTTGATCTGTCGCAAACCACAGGCAGATTGCTATGATCAGCTGAAGCAGTTTTCAGATGGCTATTGCTTTGTACAGGCTTCCCGTCCACATTTCTCTTCACACATTTGGGCTCCCAGCTTCAATTTTCCACAACCTCTTGCTACACCACAGCTAATTTGACAATGTAAACGCCATCTAAATCAAGTTTTAAGTAGCATTGGGAGAAGTTGGATCTTCTGACATTGTGGGTGTCTCAGGGACATGAAGTGAGGGGAAATTTCTCTCAATAGGGCTAGAGATAAAAAAAAAAAAAAAAAAAAAAAATTTGACAGAAATGTCCCCAATTTCCCCAAAAAATGTGTCCAGAATGAGCCTTTAACTGTCAGAAATGAAAAGTATATTGCATTTTAGCTAGCATGTATTTTCCCATATTGCAATATATTGCATTTTAGCTAGGACAACATTTTCCTTGAATGGAAAGTATATTGCATTTTAGCTGGGACATATTTTTCCATGAATGGAATGTAAACTATGTTACCAAAAGTATTGGGACACCTGCCTTTACACACATATGAACTTTAATGGCATCCCAGTCTTAGTCCATAGGGTTCAATATTGAGTTGGCCCACCCATTGCAACTATATCTGCTTCAAATCTTCTAGGAAGGCTATCCACAAGGTTTAGAAATGTGAATGTTTGGCAACAAAGAGCAGAGCCGCTCAGGTGTCAGTTCAATGGTTGGTGGGAATGTTTGACCATTATTCCAAAAGTGCATTTGTGAGGTTAGGCACTGATGTTGGAGAGAAGGCCTGGCTCGCAGTCTCCACTCTAATTCATCCCAAAGATGTTCTATCTGGCTGAGGTCAGGACTCTGTGCAGGCCAGTCAAGTTCCTCCACCCCAAACTCGCTCATCCCAGTCTTTATGGACCTTGCTTTGTGCACTAGTGCGCAGTCATGTTGGAACAGGAGGAGGCCATCCCCAAACTGTTCCCACAAAGGTGGGAGCATGAAAGTGTCCAAAATGTCTTGGTATACTTATGCCTCAAGAGTTCCCCTTACTGGAACTAAGGGACCAAGCCCAACCACTGAAAAACAACCCCACACCATAATCCCCCCTCCAGCAAATGATTTGGACTAATGCACAAAACAGCGGCGAGACCTGCTGGTCTTGTGCACATCACTGGATCGGAGCAGGCTCAAGTAAGAAAAATGGCAGAGCTGGGGGGATTCTGTAGCACAGAACGTTTTTTACCTAAATGCATAGAATGCATTAAGGTAGAAAAAAAAAACTTTATGGCTTTAGAACCACTTTAAACAGAATGTGTGTTTTAGATTTTTGTTTGATAAGTATTTAATATTGCATTCTGAATACTATCACAATCTGATTCAGAGATTTAAATTTGGTTAACACGCATTATTCATTTTATGCTATTCTTAAAGGAACAGCGCACCATTTGTTGACTTCTATACTTTTTATACTTTTTACTAAGTGTAGTTGCACTCATGTTTCCCAGAGTTTAGAAAATGTAATGGAGCTTTGCTGATTTACATCATCCAATCATGTGCAAGCAAAAATGTTTTTTTTATTTTCCTTGCACCTGATTGGGCTAAGCTCTGAGCAATCTATTTGACTTTAGTAAATCAACCCAAATAGATCTTCCTAAATGTTTTCTGTTGGCCATACATGTGGTAACTTTCCAGGTATTTCAGCCAATCTGGAATTGAAATTCCAAGCAATCTTATATGGAGAGGGGATCAAAATTGCCCTGACAAAACCCGATGGAAATATTCAATTAATTTCCACAAAACTGTTTTTTTTTCTGGTTTTGATACATTTTTCAATACCCTGAATTTAACTGAATTTATTGTATATCTTAGTTTAATTGGGTGAATTCAGGTGACTGATCTGATGTGTGGATGGTAGGCTGCTTGTTTTTGAGCAACTACTATTGATCATGTATTTGATTCTTGGTCGATCAATAGTGATTGAAGCTACCATATGTTTGGCCAGATTTTGAGTCTACCAGGTTCTATGGCAAACTGGGTAATCACTTTTGATGTACATACCCTTCAAAAACATTAATTTTGTATTTAGATGGAAATGGGCAGCCTCCACTCATGCTCTCATCATTTTTGAGCAGCTTACAAAAGACAGTATCATGGGTGTAAATTTACATAAATACCTGTATTTTATTGATAACTCCCAGGGAGTCATACCAGGTCTGCACAGCCCAGGGGAACTGGCGTGTAACAGTCATCCTCAGCACTATGGTGAATGAAATGGTGGTAAAGATTTTACGAAGGGTAATCCCAGCTTGAAGCAGATGCGGAAGGATAGAAAGAAAGACCACAAAGAAGCCTGAGAAGAAGAATGCTGAACTGTTGAAATATCGCACGTAGGCTGCCTTCCGGGTAAGCTTCAGTTCAGTCCTATGTGAAGACAAGGACAGCAGTTAGTCTTGAATTGCATCATATGTCAGATCGGTTACATGCATTGTTTTATTCTTATCTATCAAATTCGCTGTCACTATATGTCATTATTCATACCTAGTAGACTGCATATTTTTAATGTGTGGCATTTCCAAAGTGTTAATCATGCTCATTTTACACAACAGCTTTATAACCTATGTGTAGGTTTCACTTGCCTGAGTCAATAGAGCAGCTGTATCACTCTGATTATAATATGTTAAAGGAGACCGTTCCCGAGAGAAACATAAGATGCTGCAATCACTGACATTTTCTTCTGTATATGCTAGCTGCATGGCTCACAGGCCAACACTCTGGCTTCAATAGTTTGAGATACTAACCCAATACATGCACACAGATAAGGACTTATGACTTGACTATGATCTGTCTTGCATACTTGTTCCAGGTCACTGACTCAATTATTAAAGCCAGAGGATATGCATAACAGCCAAACCAAGGATAGGTTTATTTTACATTTTACTGCACCATACATTTCCAGCATGCTGGCAGATTTAAAAAAAAAATGAATACTACAGGCTTCTTTTCAGTTGTTAACTTCTTCGCCACACAGATACTGTATATGTAAATTTAGCTTTGGTGTGAGCACAGTAAGGCCTCATGCACACGGGACATTTCGCAAACTCTCCTAGAAGCTTAACCTTCTGGCAGCATCGTTTTGGCAGATAAAAATGCCTGAAGCTTGTAAAAGTTTCTAAAGCATCAAGCTTTTGGGCAAAATTTAATTTCATTGGTCAGAACACATCATTTATTCTGGGTATGGTAATTAATTAATGCTCAAGCACTAGCTTTTAGAAGCATCTAGCAGCTTTTAGTAGCATCAAGTTTTTTTCTGCAAACTCTGCTTTTCCTTGACGCACTGGCAGTGGGTTTTTATTTTTTCTTCCCTCTACAAGCCTCTAAAAGCTTCTAAAAGCCATAGTGTGCATGGGCACAGAATAGCATGGAGAGGCGTTTTTAAGCTGTAAACGAAAAACGCCTGACGCTGCTAAAAGCGGCAGCAAAAACGCCCTGTGTGCACGAGGCCTAAAAGAATAATTCACTTTACTGAATGATGACAGCAATTTTACATCATATTGAAAAATCTCTGAGAGTGACACTATAAATCAAGTCTAAATCCCTTATTATGGTTTGTTATGTTATTATTATAACATTTTTCACATTATTATTAAAAACTAAGTAAAGCTAACACTCCATTAGGTACATAATCCACAATATAAATGTATAGACATTGCAAACAGTAACCCTAAGACAAAGAATGGGGTTATGGCTTATAATGTGTCAATTGTTGCTGTGTCCTATGAGTACTATTATGCATGCAGAGACTGAAGAATGACAACTAACCATTTACATTATTATGTAAAGGTGAATTTAGGATGTCCAGGGACATTGGCTATCGGGTATGGCAGCTTTAACTAAAGACAAACATTTGAGTTCACAAGCAGGAGCCAAATAAACATAAACTTTCAGATTGTCTAAGCATTTATGTCTATTCAATTGAGGAACTTTTGCAAATATGCCTTACATTCAGCATTATCTCAAGGAAAACTACAGCTATAAGATAAACAAAGAAACTCAAATCAAACAATTGATTATTCTCCTAAGAACAATGATAGGTGGATGTCTACTGGAAACTACTGCCATAAGATGGCAGTAACCATAACAGTAAGCATAACAAGGCCTGAATTTCTTCCTAAATGCACATAATATAACTGGATACTAATATTTATGGGTAAAGTTGATCCAGGGAATATCTGATCGCAACTTGGACGATCAGGAAGGATTTTCTAACAAGGACTGGATTCCTTCCTAAGCGCACATAGTATAACTGGATACTAATATTTATAGGTAAAGTTGTTCCAGGGAATATCTGATCGCAACTTGGGCAATCAGGAAGGATCCCCCCCCCCCCCCCACACTGGAGCAAATGGGATCATGCTTTATTGGTCTATTTATCTCTTCCTTTGGATGGGTATGGATAGTGTATACGGAGATTTTCTATCTGTGCATGTTGTTTTTTATATGTAACATTTGTCACCTGGATTAGGAAACAGTCATCCTATATCTATTGGTAGCTTAAAACAACTACGTGTATATATGTTATAAAAGGATAATCACCATGATATGCCCAGCTGTACCATAAATCATGCATGCATTTCTGTTATTTACTGTCCCATGTCCATTGCTTCTAACTCATTTATGTCTTATATACGACATTGTTCCTCTTTTTCTTGTTATTTACAGTCATTGTATTCATTGTTGTTTCTTATCTTTTACTGCATTGTATGTCCCAAGGTCCTTATAGGTCATTTTTGCACATTTTAAAAAATGCTATTCCTAAAACAGTGTGTCACACTTCTACTGTTCTTGACTTTTTCAAACATTATTAGCAAAAAAACTTTACACAAGGATCTAGTTGTGAACCATAACCCAGCTGATTCAGCAAATGGCATCTATAGTATGGATATAAAGCATCTTTTAAATGCACAGATGTTCTATGTATATGTAATAATTATATGTAAACAGGTAAGGCATGCATCCACCATAGTTAAACAGGTGATGTCCCATAGACAGATGACATGTATAATTGAGTTACATGTTTTAGAGACACCCCTCGCAACCTCTCCAACATTCCATTCCCTCTCTCTGATCACCACCTCATTAGTTTCAGTCTCTTCTTGTCCTCCTCCTTACCTTCCAACTACCGAACAATTACCCGTAGAAACCTTCGCCATCTTAACCCTTCACTTCTTTTTTCTGCTACAGATTGTCTCTTCAACACAATCTCATCCCTTTCCTGCCCCAACATGGCCACTTCTGTCTACAACAGTTCACTGTCATCTACCCTGGATGCTTTGGCCCCCCTCACTACACACAGAATCAGGCCCCGACCGCTACAACCCTGGCAGACAGACAATACTAGAAGCCTCAAAAAACGTAGTCGTGCTTTTGAGCGTCTGTGGCGTAAGACTAAGTCACAGCAAGATTTCAGCCAATATAAATCTGCCCTCCAAAAATACAGTTCCTGCCTCCACACTGCCAAACAGACCTACTTTATCGCTCTTATTAACACCCTGTCACACAGTCCCCGTCAACTCTTTTCTACCTTCAACGCTCTACTTCGTCCTCCATTACTTCCAACCACTAACTTACTCACTGCCCAAGAGATTGCCAATCACTTCAAAAATAAGATTGATACAATTCGTGAAGAGATTTTTACACTACAGATATCTCCCTCACCTTACACACCTTGTCCTCCTGCACAATTAATACTGCCCTTGTTTAACCCAACTACTGTAGAGGAAGTCACTAAAATTTTTTCTAATGCCCACCTAACTTCCTGCCCCCTGGACCCTGTTCCTTCTCAAATACTACAGTCACCCTCTGACTCTATCCTACACTCTTTAACTCATATCTTCAACCTCTCCCTCTCCACTGGCATCTTCCCCAACTCTCTAAAACATGCGCTAGTAACTCCCATACCAAAGAAAGCCTCACTAGACCCCACCAATCTTAATAACTTAAGAACCATCTCCTTTTGCTTCCAAACTCCTTGAACGTTTAGTCTACAACTCCTTTTGAACGTTTAGTCTACAACCACCTGAGTAAGCACCTCATTGAGAATAACCTTCTTGATCCCCTTCAGTCTGGATTTCGCCGGCAATACTTTACAGAAACTTACTCTCCTAAAACTTACAAATTACTTACTAACAGCTAAAACCAATGGTCACTACTCAATACTCTTACTCTTGGACCTCCCTGCTGCCTTTGATACTGTTGACCACCCCCTCCTTCTCAAAAAACTCAGTTTGCTCGGTCTCTGTGGCTGTGCTCTCCATTGGTTCGAATCTTACCTATCTCACTGCACCTTCAGTGTCACTTACCATTCCACTTACTCCCCTGCAACTCCTCTTACTGTTGGGGTCCCCCAAGGTTCTGTCCTTGGACCGCTACTATTCTCAATCTATACCTCCTCCCTGGGTCAGCTAATAGCCTCCCATGGCTTCCACTACCATTTCTATGCTAATGACACCCAAATCTACCTCTCTACCCCTCAGCTCACCCCATCAGTCTCCTCCCTCATCACTGATCTACCAGCAGACATATCAGCCTGGATGTCTCACCACTTCCTCAAACTGAATCTATCTAAAACCGAGCTCATAATATTTCCTCCTCCACGTGCCCCTTCCCTGGAATTCTCTGTCAAGATCAATGGAACAGCTATCAGTCCTTCCACACATGCCAGAGTGCTAGGGGTAACCCTGGACTCTGCACTGTCCTTTCAGGCTCACATCCAATCCCCGTCCAAATCATGCCGTCTTAACCTCCGCAACATCGCTAGAATACGGCCCTTTTTAACCAATGACACCACCAAGCTTTTAATTCACGCCCTGTTTATCTCTCGCCTCGACTATTGCAACTCCCTCCTCATTGGATTACCCTTACATAGATTATCGCCCCTTCAATCCATAATGAATGCTGCTGCAAGACTTATCCACCTTACCAACCGTTCAGTGTCCTCCACCCCTCTCTGCCAATCCCTTCACTGGCTTCCAATCACCCAACAAATAAAATTCAAAGTGCTAACAATAGTTTACAAAGCCATCCACAACTCTGCCCCCAGCTACATCACTAACCTGATCTCAAAATATCAACCAAGCCGCTCTCTTCGGTCCTCCCAAGACCTCCTGCTCTCTAGCTCCCTTGTCACCTCTTCCCATGCTCATCGCCAGGATTTCTCCAGAGCTTCTCCCATTCTTTGGAACTCTCTACCCCAATCTGTCCGACTGTCCCCTAATCTATCCATCTTTAGACGATCCCTGAAAACCCTTCTCTTTAAAGAAGCCTACCCGGCTACTAACTAATAACACTGTTTCACTTGCTCCATCAGCTCATCCCCCACAGCTATTGCCTTTTGTATCAATTGACCCTCCCTTTTAGATTGTAAGCTCTAACGAGCAGGGCCCTCTGATTCCTTTTGTTCCAAATTGTATTGTAACTGTAATGTCTGCCTTCATTTTGTAAAGCGCTGCGCAAACTGTTGGCGCTATATAAATCCTGTATAATAATAGACGGCTCACCAATTTTTTAAGATACAACAGAAATGCCTACATTGCTAGCCACTGACACTAGTAGAATGAGTCCGACTCTTCAAAATGCCACTGAAATGTTAAATTTACATATATACATTGGAAAAAACATACACAATGATTGACCATAACATTATGATCACCAACAAGTAAAGTGAATAACATAGAGTTTTTTGTTACAATAGCATCTGTAAGTGGGTGGGATATATTAGGCAGCAAGTGAAGTGCACTCCTGTGACCCATTTTCAGCCGACAGCAAGAAAAACCCCTCTGTTCATTCATGTCACTCAGGTGGTCCAGGCTGGGGAAAGATCCTGACTTTACAGTTGGATTCCACCTAGATGCCTGGAACAGCAGCTGGCTCAGCCTCTCAGCTGTGCCGCTGGATAACTGAGCAAGCCACCCCCTCCCCTTCCCAGCCCAGCACTCCTGTGAGCGCTTGAGGGAGCTGGTGACTAACAGTCACTCTCTGCTCAGAGTGGAGGAGAAAACTAAGTGATCAGCGGTCTTTAATCACTCAGTTCTCAGTGAAGAGCTGGCGAGGGACCCCATACTTCTCTTTTATTATTGGCAAAACATAATAGAAATTCATAGTTGGTGCCAGATATCACAGCATTGCTTCAAAGTCTAATGGAAGTCTAATGGATTCCATACCTCAACAGGTTATGATGGGTGGTCATAATGTTATGGCTGATCAGTGTATGTGGTTATTACATATATAGGCTTTACCAGCCTTATTGACACTGTTATGTTCTGCATTGACATAGGGGTCAGAGGAAGGAACCACAATGCATGGGGGAGCGCAGGCATCTGACACTCCCGAGAGGGGTTGAATGTTAAACACATTGGGTGTGACATGGAAGGCAGAGGTGTTGGGAGAAGTATTCATATTACAAGGAGCAATTGTTTACAATTTCCAGGGGAAGCTGCTGTATCATTTTTAGGAAAACACTACAATCAAACTCAAAATCCATGCCCCCCAAAAAAACACTATACCTTCCTTTAAATAGAGTAAGGGGAGTGTTACCTTTTTTTTTGCCAGCATTGTCCCTTTGGGGAGATTTCCTTTCACTTTATGTCCCAAAGCCAAAACAGGAAGTGAGACGAAATCTTTCCAAAGTGAGAATATCCCCAGTTGTAATAAGGGCCACCAGAGCTAGTGTCACCATTGGAAGATTTTCTACTATTCCTTTTCTGGTGACAATCCAAAATTTTGGATTTTCTTTCACTTTCGCTCTTGGTAATAACGGTAAACAGGTCAAAAATATAGGGGGAATTCCTAGCAGGGACACAGACAGCAATAAAAACCTGACAGGTCTTCTAATCCTTTCCCACCGACTAAAAAAAAAGTTTTGATTTTAGTTAACTTTATTGTCTATGGCTATATTATGTTTGCCATGAACATTCCCAGTCACAGAGGGACTGGTTGAAAATTGTCTTTAGATTAGAGTAGATATCCCTGGAAAATCGAGAAAGTTGATCAGCCTTATAAATGTTTTTGGAATCGTACAATCTCTATTACTCCTCTAAAATGAATAGAAGATAACCCAGCACTGAGCCAGGGCCCAAGTGTCTGTACATGTATTGTATTGAAAAAGCACTGTTCTTCTTGCATATACAATTACCATTTAATGTATATATACCCAACCACAGGAAACCGTAGTCAATGATCGCCCCGTCTTTACTAAAACTCCATCTTTTCCCAGATTTGGACAGTGGATGATTGCAGTACATATGTGGTAAAGTTTTGCTTCTGATTTCTCACACTTAGAAGAGTTATTCATTGTTGCATATACAAATTTCACATCTCCTAATCATCCCAAATAAGCAATGTTCTAATTTATCACATCGTTATTTTTTTTTTTACATGTTTGGCGTTTCATCTACCAATCAAACCCTGTGATAGCAGACAAAGACAACCAAAGAAACAAAAAACTGAATACTAACTTTTCATTTTTTTAACTTTGGAAGCATGCCTATTTAAAGCGGAGCTCCAGCCATTTCACTCACCTGTCCAACGATCCAGCGATGCAGCCGCCCGAATCCTCGATCCTCTCCCTCGGCGCCGGAATCACTGCTGTGGGCACCCGGCTGTGACAGTTTGCGGCTTCACAGCCGGTTACCCACTGCGCATGCGCAAGTCGCGCTGCGCGTCTTGATTGGCCGGCAATCTTCTGGGACCTCTGACATGTCCCAGAAGATTGCAGGGAGGGAGGGGGAGAGGAGAACTTCCGCTCAGGGCGCTGCGGCGCTTCGAGTGGAAGTGGGAGCGGGTACCTGTCAAAACTAGGTACCCGCTCCCCCCCCCCCCAAAAAAATGACATGCCAAATGTAGCATGTTAGGGGGTTAGAATACCTAAAGCGGAAGTTCCACTTTTGTGTGGAACTTCGCTTTAAATTGATGTAAAGACATCAATGGACTCGTCTGAGTATGAACAAATCTAGTTTCTTGGTGTAAATACAACTGGCTAAAATGTTTTCTGATTTCCAATCATTACACATAAAAAGGTTGTGCTATTTCAATTAAAAATGTTAGTGGTCAGGCAGGGACTAGCAAAACTACTAGCAAAGGTTACATTAAAAGTCCTCATAAAGTGGTCTTTGAACCATTAAAATAATATAAAATAATAGGCAAATAACTGCACCATTTGCTCATGTCTTGAGCATTTATGAATGTACACTATATGTACTGTATAAAAAATGTATATAAGGTGAATCAAACTTACTGTCTAAAGGCTTCAATTATTTTCTCCATAGCATCTTCCCAGCAATAGGCTTTTACTGATTGTATGTTGTCAATAATTTCAGATGTCATCACAAGCCTCTCATTAATCTTGCCTGCCCTCTGGTCTCTGCAGGAAGACAGAGCAACACACATGAAATGGCCTTATGTCATTAAGAAGAGACTACCGTCCTTATTTTTGTAATTTGTTTCAGATATACTGTAATTGTGAAAGTAAGCATTTTTATGTTCATAATCTGTGTATTGCTTATATACATTCTGCATTTCTGCACATGATTCATTTTAGGAAATGCAATCAATGGCAACAATCATTTAGAGCACATGGCATCTGCTACTGATCAAATTACAATGGAAACATATATTTGTCTAAAATTGCTGAAAAGTCACATAACCAATTACAAACTCGCTTTTCATTCACTTCACTTTGATACTGAATTTTCAATGACTTCTGAAAAATCCTCACACATCTGGTGAGATAGACTGAAAATAATGTTCTCTTTGGGGTTGATTTACTAATGGTAAATAGGCTGTTCACTTTGCAGGGGAATTTTCCATTAGCTTAGTGATTGTAATGAAAATTCCCTTTGCAAAGAATACCCAAGGAAAACAAACCGTATGTTTGCTTTCATTTGATGACCAAAGTCAGAAGAGCTTGATCTTATTCACTAAGCTAAGGGAAAATTCCCTTGCAAAGTGAACAGCCTATTTGCCTTTAGTAAATCAACCCCATGTGTGAGATCTTATCTCAGCAGACAGAAATTAAAAATTCAAAATGAAAATGCAATGAAATACAGAGATCAGTTAAAGCGAGGATCTACATCTGTGTGTAAAAAAATAACAATGAATGATATCAAATACTACTTTAAAGGTAAACATTACATGATAACAAAAATTTGTGCCAAAAGCTTATAGTAGTTTCCCTTTGTTGTAAAGTTTTGCCTTGGAGAATAGAAATGATGTCTAAAAAGACCAATGGCCTTCCAATATATTATTTCAGCCATATAAGTAAAAGGCCTAGTAAGTATTTGAATATATTAGAAAAAAGCATGTCACCTTAAAACGTAACTGGTATTAGCATTGTCTTTTATGCATTTTGTGTGCGTCAAGAGAACATACAATTTTCCCACAAGTCCCCATCTTGTGCAATTTTTTCCCCATACCATTTTACACTAAAATGTAATACCGTGAGACGATTTTACATTTAATCCATTAAAAAAAAAAAAAACAGATTACATTTATTAGTCAGAAGCACAATATTTTGAGCTGTCCATAGTGCTGATCCTGTGATTTTACTAGATTGGTATTTAGAGGGTTAATGTTTTCACTATTTCTTAATAGAGCCAGCTTACATTCTGTGCGGCATAGGGAGTAAAGGCCATTTTACAGTCTACCTACCCCCAAATTCCATGTATCTGATGATACAGGAAATATAGGGTAGGTAAACCTAGTATACACGTGAGGGCGCTAGCATGCAGAGTTTATATGCATCCCACCTACCCTCAGATGGGAAGCATTGGGGATAGGTGACTTGGAGGGATGCTCCTCTCAAGTATCCCTATAATGCTAAAAAACATTTGGGTTTCTATCAGCATGATGAGGGGGCCACATTCTTCTTGCTCCATTGCCAAAGGAAAGCCATAGCACATGTTGGTGTCACAGATTGATATTTTTGGAGGGCGAGGCCCCATTTGTTTTTTTTTTCCAGACACACGAAAACTGAGGTTCAGCAATGCTCCTCTAAGATGGCTTGAGCTAACTGCTCCATGTCGTACTAGCTATGTATCTACTTTAGGTTTTTCACATTGAAAATACGTTTCTTGAGCCAAAAAGGTAATTAAGGAAACATTTCCAGGCAATAATACGTTGGTAACTCTTACCTCTTAGATGGATCAAATTTTATTATCATATATAATTATTTCGCTCAATAAGCTTCTTTCATTTAATAGCATACCATAGTTAACCAGGCTCTATGTAGCATGAATGTGAAAAAACAGAGCACAGGGAGATATACATAATTTTCCTATGAGCTTGGTCCCTTTAAGAACAGCTTCACAGTGCTGTAATATTAGTAAAGAAGAGTGAATATTGTACCTGTACTTCATCATCCTTCGACCTAGCCATGCTTGAAACAATGCAATCAGGACAAGAAAACCAAAACCACCAAATACTGAAGCCTGCAATAAGTCCCAGATTAGACCAACAAGAAGTATTACTTGAAGCGGAGCAATCCATACAAAATGTGCCAGGGCCAGCCCCTACAAAAACAAAAAAACAGCATAACTGTAACATAAACTCAAAAAACCATATTGAGATATTATTGTAACGAGATTGAAGGTTAGTGCTAAACAAACAACAGGGCAAATATAGGTGGGTTTTGCCCACATTTTTTAATAAAAAAAATATCCCAGGGTAGATGCTTGAAAATGCTTATTTTGCTTTAAAATGACCTATATGTTACTGTGGCTCGGCATTCATTGCACTAAACTCCCATTGGTACATGCATGAAACTAGGTACAATTTTTTGACTTCATACTGTGAAACCAGTATCAACATAAGATCTATATTTCACAACAAACTGAAATGTGGCTGCTAATTGTACTAAGACTACAGTAATGTCTATCTAAATTCCACATCTTATGTGCAGTTTGTTTTACAGCTGGCAAGGCACAGGCTGCTCTTAAGGTGGCCATACATGAGGGAATTATGTTGTTTGGCACTGAGCGATCAGAAATATTGATGAGTTTCCTTTCACCCCACATCATGCACATTCCCTCTTCGGTGTCTATTGGGGTGTCTCCCCATTTCTGCCTATGATGTAGTATTTAGGAGTTTGAGGTCTCTAGTCATCTCTGCTGCATAAGCAAAGATGAACAGGGTTTTTTGGCAAAAAAAGATGACAACCTTTGAAATTGGTAGCGAAAGGGACTCCTGTGGGAGATTATTGAATGATACTGATGCAAATGTGGTTTTATGGGACAATATTTGATACCTGTGCGGAGATCCTTACTTAATAAAAGTGATACCCTGGGGTTGATATAGCAAAGGAAAAAAGCTGTTCACTTATAATGGGAATTTTTACTTTGCAAGCAAATTTTCCCTTAGCATGATTAGGTAAAGCTTAGCTGACTTCCATAATCAAATCGCGTGCAAGCAAATATAGATTTTTTTTAAAACTTTCCTTGCACGTGATTGGGTATTTTTTGCACAGTGAGTTTTTGCCACATTCACTAAGCGAACAGACTATTTGCCTTTAGTTAAGAAACCCCTATGCACTTTGTGGGGTTTATTTACTAAATCTGGAGAGTGCAAAATCAGAATCACTTCTGCAGATAAACCAATCAACTTCTAACCTCAGCTTTCAATTAAGCTTTGGCAATAAAAACCTGGAAGCTGATTGTTTTCTACGCTGAAGTATACCTCCCAACTTTTTGAAATGGGAATGAGGGACACCTATTAGCAAATGTATGTAGGCATAGGACACACCCCCTGCCACGCCCCCGTAAAGGAGAATTATACAAAAAAATGATTAGGTAAATCCACTAGTTCTTTTTTTTACCACTATTATTCCTTTATACCGGCTTTTGAAATTTACAAATGCAGCAATTTAGAAATTTAAATGAAAGGGTAAGTACTGGGAACACTTTTGGAAAGATAAATAGTAAATTTTATTAGACAAATGAGGAGGAAAGAGGGACTTTGTTCCAAATCAGGGACAGTTCCTCGAAATCAGGGACAGTTGAGAAGTGAGCCTGATTTTGCACTCTTCAGCTCTTCAGCCCATAGTCTTTATTTTCAGTATACTGTAGTCTTCTATTTTCCTGAACAGTTTATTTATCAATTTACTTATTAGGGGGACATGCTGAGTACATAACCAATCTCCCAATGCTCCACCCATAGGAGTTTGCTAGATTCTCAGGTAGGCCAAAACTGTACATAGTCAGGACAATACAATGAACTCAGAAAAAGTTTCTTGCTGCAACATGAGAAGTCAGCACTCAATGATTTCATTGTGCACAGCTGATACATTCAGAATGAAACAGAATGCAGAAACTTACAGGACAAGGGCTGCGTAATTATTTCATATATTAAATTATGCAATAAATGCCTTATAATAGTCTACGACCAAACAACTGCATTGTTAGAGAAAGCACTGCAAACTCCCAAATCCTGGATCCGTTTACCTTTTGCTTTATAACTTAAATAACTCTGTTCACTGCTTTTGATAAAAATTGCAAGCAGAGGACTGAAAAATTAGACCATACAATATAACAAAACTGTTACCAGTCTTTAAAACTCCGTTCCCCTTTTCTAGCATTACTCCACGCCATACACAGGTTTCTATTGGCCACAGCAAAAATGCCTACATGAAAAACGACTGAAAAAACGCAAATCTGCTAAAAGAAAAAAAAATGCTAAAAAACGCCTTAAAAAATGCTTGAAAAAATGCCTGAAAATTCTCAGCTCAAGTGTGAATGTAGCCTAAAAGCAAACATTTATTATATTGCAGCTTACCAATTCTTAGATGTGTTGGCTGCATTAAATTTTTTAGGTTTTCTTTCATTTATTTTCGCCTGATGATCTAACCAGTAAGTATGTTGGTTTTCAACAGAACAAGCCGCCCTGAAGGTGGGAAGCTTTCATTCAAGTATGAAAAACCTTTTTCCCAAAAGGAACAAATCTGTTGCAGTAACTGCTTATAAAGTGTTAGCTGGAATTTGGCTTCAATTTGTTAGTATATCTAACACTCCCCTCTCCTCAGACTGACAGTGCTGCTGTCAGAAGATGTCTCTGTTGCTACTTTATCCAGAGTGGGGGCACTTTAATACAAGAGGTGTGTTAGTGGCCAGACCACCAGGGGAAAACAGAAGGAAAAAATCCTAAAAAAAGAAAACTAATGCAGCCACCACATCTAACCATTGGTAAGCTGCAATATATTACATTTTTGGTTTTGGGTTTAATACTGCTTTAACACAAATAAAGTCTATTTCCATTTTAGCCACCAAAGTGGGATAATATCTACTTTATATTAGTTACATATTTTCATTCACATTGCATAACTTAAAAAAATAAAAAATGCTGCTTACCATTTTAGATACTTTTTTCCAATAACTCTAGCACCGAAAAATCATACCTACTTCTTTTTCTTTATGAGGAAATTGGGGAGCTGTGTGGGAGTAGAAGATGCCCCAGCATCATAGGAGTAAACAATGCCTCTGGCCTGATGGTCAGTGGGAGTAGGAATAGTGCTCCATCATTGTTATTAGTTGGAGGTATAGTGCGCCATCATTGGTACATCATTGGTATTAATTGGAGTAATAGTGCCCCCTCATTGGTATTTGTTAAAGTACGGTAATAGTGCCCCGGATTTGGTATTAGCAAGAATAGCGCCCAATCATTGATATCAGTAGGAGGAATATAACCCCATCATTGGTATTAGTTGGAGGAATAGTGCCTCATCATCGGTATTAGTAGGAGGAATATTGCCCCATCATTGGTATTAGTTGGAGGAATAGTGCCCCATCATTGGAATTAGTTGGATCAGGCGATCGTTGGAGGCTATAACAGACTTATGATAAGTAGTAGTAAATTCAGTCCAGTCATCCTCACTAAGGTCAATACCCATGTTAACCCAACGTGTCTGTGCCTTGGCAAATCTAGGATTGGAATCTGTCATCAAAAAAGAGTAGTATTGTGAAATGAGCTTCCTAGTGCCGGGGTCCCTAAGCAGTTTCTCCAAAGCAGACATTGCTTAAAGGAGCCGATAGCGAAGTAAACTGAGCCTTCAAAGCATGTCTGATCTGGATATAAAAAAAACAGGCCAAAGCAGGTAGTCCAAACTCTCCCCGGAGCTGCCGGAAGGACTTGAACCCCTGGGTAGTGTATAAGTGGTTAAGATACTTAATACCCTTTGCTATCCAAAACTGACAACTTGGGTGAGACATCAGTTCAGGGAGTGCAGGATTGCACCAGAGCGGGTTATTAGGGGATGGGGTCCAGGCGTCCACAGGAAGCTGTTGTATCACAGTTTTAAACAGGGATAAGGTGATCCGAAGAATAAGGGCACCAGGAACTTGGGGGACTTGCCTACGATACACTATATTATGAAGAGATTCAAGTGAGTCAACGATAGCAGCCTCAGTAGTAGAGCAGGCATTATGTGAGGAGGGATGCAATCAATCATGAATCACCACCAGCTGAGACGCAAGGTAGTAGCAATAGAAATTGGGGAAGGCCAAACCAGCCATGTGCGTGGGCAGTTTTAGGGTATCCAAAGCTATCCTAGGGGACTTTTTATGTCACAGGAACGTTAATAAAAGTGAGTCTATTCGCCTGAAAAGCGATTTAGGGACCTTGCACGGAACGTTAGCCAAAACATACAGAAGTTTTCGGGAGGAAAATAATTTTGATCATATTAACTCGCCCTATCAAATTCAAGGGATGATCCATCCATTGAGAGATACGTTGTTGGAGGAGATCAATAAGAGGGCATAGAATATTGGACACATAGGAATGTAGCGGCAACTGGACAATAACCACGAGGTAACGTAAGGAGTGGGACACCTGGAGCATGGAACCCGAGTAAATCACCAATTAGGCTGCGGGGTCCAAAGGAAAGATAGTGGATTTGGACCAATTTATGCGAAAGCCCGAAAAGTCCCCGAAGCTCTCCATCTCCCTGAGAAGGGCTCGCAAGGAGTCAGAGGGATCCGCCAGGTAGACAAGCATATCGTCAGCATAAAGGGATATTCTCTCCTCAATAGAGCTGATAGCCAGACCCTGGATGTCCGGAGCTGAGCGGATACGGACAGCCAGAGGTTCAATGGCCAAGGCAAACAAAAGTGGGGATAAAGGGCATCCCTGCCTCGTACCTCTAGAGATTGAGAACTTCGGGGAGATCGTAGCATTCACCCTAACTCTAGCAATAGGATCGGTGTAGAGAAGTTTAATCCAGGCAATCATGCGGCGACCAAACCCGTACTTCTGTAAAACCTTAAATAAATACGGCCACTCTACACTGTCAAATGCTTTACAGGTGTCTAAGGAAAAGGAAAGGGGGGAAATAAACACAAAGACATCTTCTGCATTCCAGAAAAGAAACTGTCATGCCGGCAAGGAGAGTCAACACGGGTATCCAGGAACCAGCCGGGGGCCACATAGCAGCAAGTAGGATGGAAGACACTGGCGTCTTGTCAAGAAGGTAGTGCCCAAATACAGGAGGAGAACAAACAGGGCAAAGGGAACCCACAGCAAGGATGGATCTTCAGAAGGGTCCATTGAGGCACTTCATGAAACTGGGAAACAAGGTGCACCGAGAGTCCAGAAACGCATAAGGAAGAGATCACAATCAGCGATGCCAAGGTCATTGAGAACCACCAAAGGTGTCAAGCAGCCAGGTTGATGCTTCTCCAGGAGTATTGAAAAATATGGGTTTGTGAGCATGAATAACTTTAAGCTTGGCCGGAAACAGCATGGAGTAGGAGATCTCTTGCTCGCGAAGCCTAGCCTTGACCGATGCAAATGAGGCCCTCTGCTTCTGGACATCCGCCCGAAAAGTCAGGAAAGATCCAGATGGTCTGACCATTAAATTGTAGTTCACCCTTCAGGCGGGCCGCCCGCAAAATAGCCACCTTGTCCTGGAAGTTGAGGATTCGAGCAATAATGGAGTGCGGGGGTGCCCCTGCCGGAGGAGGGCGAGGAGAAGTGCGGTGGGCCCGTTCAATAGCAAAGGAAGCAGGGGGGACATTTGAGCCCAAAGCAGATTGCAACCAGGATGACAAAAAATCTTCAGGCGCGGACCCTTCAGAGCGCTCAGGGAACCCCACAAAATGCAGGTTATTGCGGTGGGACCTGTTTTCCAAATCATCAATTTTGGCGCGCAGCGCCATGAGTTCACTGGAAGTTTCCCGCACAGTAACTGACAGGGGACTTCCTGCCCCATCATTGGTATTTGTTAAAGTAATAGTGCCCCGGATTTGGTATTAGTAGCAAGAATAGCGCCCAATCATTGGTATCAGTAGGAGAAATATTACCCCATCATTGGTATTAGTTGAAGGAATAGTGCCCCATCATTGGTATTAGTAGGAGGAATATTGCCCCATCATTGGTATTAGTTGGAGGAATAGTGCCCCATTATTGGTATTTGTTGGAGGAATAGTGCCCCATCATTGGTATTAGTTGGAAGAATAGTGTCCCATCATTGGTATTTGATGGAGAAATAGTGTTCCATCATTCGTATTTGTTGGAGGAATAGTGTCCCATCATTGGTATTTGATGGAGAAATAGTGTTCCATCATTTGTATTTGTTGGAGGAATAGTGCCCCATCATTGGTATTTGTTGGAGGAATAGTGCCCCATCATTGGTATTAGTTGGAGGAATAGTGTCCCATCATTGGTATTTGATGGTGAAATAGTGTTCCATCATTCGTATTTGTTGGAGGAATAGTGCCTCATCATTGGTATTAGTAGGAGGAATAGCGCCCCATCATTGGTATTAGTAATAGGAATAGTACCCCATCATTGATGTTAGTAGGAGGAATAGTACCCCATCATTGGTGTTAGTGGGAGGAATAGTGCCCCATCGTCGGTTTCAGTGGGAGGAATAGTGCCCCATCGTCTATTTCAGTGGGAGGAATAGTGCCCCATTTTCAGTGTCAGTGGTAGGAAAAGTGTCCTATTGTCATCGTCAGTGGGAGGATTGGTGTTCCATCATCCATGCCAGTGGGAGGAATAGTGCCCCATCATCAGTTTTAGTGGAAGGAATAGTGCCCCATTGATGGTGTCAGTGGGAGGAATAGTGCTTCATATCAGTAGGAGGAGAAGTGCCCCAAGGGCTGGATAAAGGCAAAAAAAGGGCCACATCTGGCCCCTGGGCCACAGTTTGGAGACTGCTGCTGTAGATAATGGAAACAGGGCTCATCAACTGCCAAGATTTTTTCAAAATCCAGAGATACCATTGTGAAACCTTCCAAAGATTACACATGCTCATAACTGTTGCAAGGGCTCCTGTGCTCCAGGCCAGTATACATTGTAAGTGATTTCTAAATTAGCACTGTTTGTAAAAACTACATAATGAATTGGTACTCTGTAAGGTCCACCAAAAACTGTTTATCAACTATTTTAAAAACATTCAGGGACTGAGCGGAGTATTTCATTTCCTGAAAATCATGGCCTTTCTTACAACACTTTCATAGTTTCAACAGACCTAGTCACCTATGGCCAACTATATGGCCACTCAAACTATGGTGTTTTCTCCATATATTTCTCAATTTATTCTTAAAGTTTAAAGTATAGAAAGGATGAGCTAAGTACTTTTAACCGGTTGCCGACCGGCGCAAGTACATATACTGCGGCGGTCAGCCCCGGCCAGGCAAAGTGACGTATCGGTACGTCACTCGCCTGCGAGCCCGCCCCCGCTCGCTTACTCTGATCCCCGCGCGTGTGACCGGCGGACTCGATGTCCGCCAGTCACTCGCGATCGTCCGTTACAGAGGGAGAAAGGCAGGCGGCTAGTGTAAACAAAGTCGTCTGTCACTCTCCCTTGTGTAACAGCACAGATCATACGGTCCTGCTATGTAGGACCGTAGATCTCTGCTGTTACACACACAGCCACATCCCTGCACAGTTAGAAGCACACCCCTAGGGACACACTTAACCCCTCCTTCTCCAATAAAGTTAACCCCTTCACTGCTGGAACATGCATAAAGTGAGTGAAGCAAGAAGTTCTGATCTGCATACATGTTTCAAAGTATTCAAGCTTTTGGAGCAGCCTGACAACCAGAAAATAAGAATTTTCAAAAGAAAGGTTCAGTAATTAAACCCAAGTTTTTTTTTTTTTTTTTTTTTTTAGTACTGGTTTCCTTTAAGCTCTGCCATGATAGACACTATAAATCTCCGCTATCACAGCTTTTTCCGGACTTCCTGACATAATCAAGCTGAATATGGCCTTCAGCCTATTTCCACTCCCTAGGACTATCATCTACAAGTATCTGTCATATTTGCTACCCCCCCCCCCCCCATGCAGTTAATTTGTTTTGACATAAAGATGTTACAGTTCACCCTTAAACATGTTGTAAAGGCTTTGAAGTAAGAAGACAGCACAGGAGGCAGGCAGACACAACATCCTGTTGGTTCCAGGGTTAATTTCTCCCAGACAGCATGCACATCATATCACGGAGTAAAAAGGCAGAACAAACTATTTCCACAATTCTCTACATAACAAACAATGTAACTGACTCCGGAGACTTCATAAATCAACCAGAGCCAGAACAACACATGTAGAACGGCTGTGAACAACAGCAGAAATGTAATTGCTAGTAATAGTGTGAACCATAAAATATAACACACAGATATCATGCCGCACTCATCATCAGAGTCAGCCACAAAGTTCATCAATGGTCAGCTCTTAGTACGGGATACGTTAATAATAGTCTCTTTTTTTTTGCATTTTTATGGCACTTTCAGCTTACATTTAACTATACAGTATGTCAATCAACCGCAAAAGATATACGTAATACCTCAAGGAGAGCAATGACGTAAGGGTTTAATCTGCTGACTGAATGATGCCCTCTTGTCACTAGTGATAAGCAAAGCAAATATAGGTAAAGTTTAACTGCACTTCAGTTCCTTTGTTAATGTAAGCATATATATTTACTTTGTTTACCTTGTAATTCAGATATTTGACAAGTTAGTTCTTTAAGCCGGCCAGCAGGGACCATCTGAGATTCGAACCATCTATGGGCATGCTGATTGTACCCAAGTTGAGCCATTGATCCATTTGGGTACAACTACATGTCCAATTTTTGTGATTACTGTCAAGAGCTAACCTCTAGCAATAATCACTGTGTTCTCCTGGTATTGATGGCTTCCCGTGACCCCCCCCCCCCCCACCTGGAAAACACAATAGCTCCACGGGAGGGATTCCCCCATCAACACAGTCAGTTGTTTCAGGAAAGAAAATTGCATCTTCTATAGCCCTCCTTAGTTGGACCTTGTGTTTGGTGTGAAAAAAAGCAACAGATAACTTCTGTATTCCAAAATTTGGACGGATGTTTATTCAATGAATACCAAAACTTAAGTGTCTATGCATACTTCTATTTCAACAAAGCTTAAAAAGAGGAGCTATGGAGATTGCCAAAGATGTTAGATCAGCCTTTTCTCAACCAAGCAAACAACAAACAAACACAGGGGCGCACAGGCCTAGTGCATTATCCTTTGGTTCTTTTATTTAAAAGAAAAAAGATTAAAAATACTCACAAACGAGTTCTTGGTTAAAAGCATATCACATGAGGAACGCAATCCTCAGTCATGTAATCCGAGGGTAAGTTGTTCCTTGAGTTCGTAATGGCTAACGCGTTTCGAGGCTTAGCCTCTTCCTCAGAGCCTCAACCAAGGTTCTATGAGGTTGCTAGGGGTTCCTTGAGCAATGAGCAATTTCTGCACCTTGGGTAAGCTAACACTGACACCAATCAGCTATCTATCAGTTATTAGTGGTAATCTTCTTGCTGACCACTAACGCAAGGAAGATTCTTCCCACTGACCACCAGTGTACTAAAGTCCTTCTATCACTAACCAGCAATGTAAGAGGTCTTTTTTCAACTTACCACCAATATTAAGGATCACCATTTTCACTGTCCGCATTTGTTTTCTGGGTATTATTATTATTATTATTATTTTTAATTTTTTTACTGCATTCTTTGATCTACAAGCTATCTACAACTACAACTGTGTACACTCATTTCCCATTATCGATAGATATAAAAGTTATTAGCAGGGACTTGTTACGCACTTCTGCGGTTGGTTCTTTTTTTTATATGGGTAAGTTAAGATTTCAGTTGAAACTGCCATCTGACAGATCTTGATAGAATAAATCTTTTTTGGGGTTTCTGTTGAAACTTAAATACACACACGTGTCAGATTTAACATGCAGAATCCTTAACCAACATCCACAGTCTATGGCCAGCATAAAGTTTATTTGAGATTTCTTTCTAAAGGAGAACATTTCCATCTAGCCTGTGTTAACCTTTTATACCCAACTAGGTTCAGGGAACTCAAACAGTACAGAAAGTACAAAACAGAAGGTAACTAAGGTGAATAAAGACTGGAGAAATAATCTATTAGTAAATCAGCTTCATCGTGTTTACATATGCTTTAATTGTGTTGGTTAAGGTCCTAATTACAAAAAAGCACTAAAGGACCTATTGACAAGATTGGTATTTTATTCTATTGGGTACCTGCAACAGCAACAGACTCCCCTGGAAGGCCTGTAATGTGAAGAGGTTTTCATTGCAGTAGAAATGTTTTGAATGATCGCCTATGGTTTCCCCAGGATAAACCAATAGTATGGATTCCTCCCTAATGTACATAAAAGTGATTGCTCATTGGATACAAATTAACCTATGAGTCTGTTCACATGAGCCTGCCTACTTAAAATAGTAAAATCCTATTCTGTTAAAGCCGTTTAAACGGCTTCTGTCAAAGGGTCATAACTAAAGAAAAAGGTCTGCCAACCGACTTTCCCTCTGTCATAACACAATAGAACAGCAGGGGAGATCGCTGTACTAATGTCAGATTGTTAGTACAGGGGCTCCGACCTGAGCTGTCAGAGTCCGCTGGGTTGATCGAAATATAGAAAAAACTAGTAGTGTGTATAAGACTTATAAACATATTTTTTCATCTCAGCCTAACCCAAAAATTAACTTTTATACGTCATCTCATTCCAGTACATGTATTAGCCCCGGTTCACATTTGTACGATTGCGGAGATCGCATGTAATTCGTAGCGCACTGCTCCTAAATTACATGCGATCTCATGGGCGGTGCGATTTTCAGCCATTGTATGGCTGAATTCGCACTGCATCCACAATAAACTCGCACATGAGGCTTTTTTTTCACACTAGTGCGATCCAATTCTGTGTGAACTTGCAGATCGCACTGCGATATGCGATCGCAACTGGGGGTGTCGTTAACTTTTAATTGACACCCCCTGTGTATCGCATATGGCAGTGTGAACTGCCAGAGGTTGCGGATGCGATGCGGGATCACGCTGCATATTCGCAGCGTTTCGCATCGCACAAATGTGAACCGGCACTAAAGGCGAGGCTTTGCCTGGAAAAAAAATAAATAAATATGCTGACTTTTAATATAAGGACACTTACCTGTCCATGAATCCCGCGATGAATGCACACCATGCTGATTTGTCCATCGGCTTTGGGTGCAGGCGTTGGCATTGCAAGTAAGGGAAACCGACAGTGAAGCCTTTCTGAATTGTCCCGCTGTCTTCTGGGGGCCACACAGGTCCCAGAATGCAGCGAAGGGAAGGAGGAGGGACTGCATATGTTGTAGATTGCCGTGTTGCAAACTTACCCAGAAGTGGGAGAGGGTATCTGTCAAAACCAAGTACCCTCTACCCCCCCCCCCAAAAAGTGCCAAATGTGGCAGTAGAGGGGGGAGGGTGCAAACAAGCGGAACTTCCCCTTTTGGGTGGAACTCTGCTTTAACTTTTTGTATCACCTGCCCCTTCCTTTTATTTTGAAACTTTTATATGCAGGGCACTCTCAACCCTCTTGTCTTAATGTGATTTGTAACTGTACTGTTCCCTTCTGCTATACAATTCTTGTATAGTAATAATAGGGTTCTTTGCTTTTCCTAAAAATGTGACACCTGTGCCCTAAGCAGCCATTGTATTATAATAAAATAAACATTATATCAGTAAAGCAAATTATCCATATGGGATCAGAAAAAAATACAAATACAAATTCCATCTGACCTTTTTTTTTTTCACTTTTAAAATACATTAACTGCAGATAGAAATATCATGTGTAGGTTTTTGCCAGTAAAATTTAAAACATATAGGGAAATTTTTTAAGAACAGCGCTAATCAGGTGAAAGACAAATGAGCTACAAGAAAACAACAAGAGAAGGGCGCACCGACCTTGTGCATTACCACTTAAAAGTTTATTAAAATCAAAGAAGGGTAGCGTACAATATACTCACAAATGTAGCATATGAACAAGCATATAGGAAATGGGCACTGCTCGCTTCCAGGACACTTCTCTACTGCTGGATAGCGTGATGGCGTCCTCAAAACCTGATGTGGCTTACGCGTTTCGAGGGAGGACCCTCTTCCTCAGAGCCAAAATCGCCACTGTGACGATTTTGGCTCTGAGGAAGAGGGTCTTACCTCGAAACGCGTAAACCACATCAGGTTTTGAGGACGCCATCACGCTATCCAGCAGTAGAGAAGTGTCCTGGAAGCGAGCAGTGCCCATTTCCTATATGCTTGTTCATATGCTACATTTGTGAGTATATTGTACGCTACCCTTCTTTGATTTTAATAAACTTTTAAGTGGTAATGCACAAGGTCGGTGCGCCCTTCTCTTGTTGTTTTCTTGTAGTGCCTTTTGGATACCCTTGGTCCTGAGGGGGGCAGCAAGACCACTTCTTTTGTGTCATAAAACTGCCTAGAAGATTCACCTTCCCGCATACCACTTGAGCGCAGGAGAGATATTGTTGTTTTTTGAAAGACAAATGAGCAACAGGAAATATATTTTATTTACATTGATAATCTTTGCACTATGGCTATAGTATTTGCAAATAGGTATGAGAGCAAATACAGAGTAATTCCACAGACATTCACAGACCACAGTGAGGGAAAGCTTGTTTTAATTCCAGTTCATTTAAATTGTGAAGGTCCCCTTATAATTGACTTTAATCGGAAAATGAAGCCTAACATGCCATTTATGTCTAAATCAGTCTGCTGAAAAAAAAAATAGATCATTTTATGTAAAGGCACAAATGCATGGCAACATGTCCAGCTTGAATTAACCTTGAATGTGAATGCCAGGCAAACATAAGATCATAGAAGGGTTTAATCAGTAAGATGTTACAAGTAGGAAATTAACCACTTCTGGACCGAAAGGTTTTACCCCCTTAATGACCAGGCTATTTTTTGCGATACAACACTGCGTTATTTTAACTGACAATTGCACAGTCATGCAATGCTGTACCCAAATAAAATTGATGTCCTTTTTTTGTTTAGCTTTCTTTTGGTGGTGTTTGATCAGCTTTGCGATTTTTATTTTTTGTGCTATAAACAAAAAAAAGAATGACAATTCTGGGGAAAAAAACAATATTTTTTACTTTCTGCTATATGACATCACCAATATAAAAAAAATTAAAAATTTTATTTTTTCATAATTTTAGGACAATTTGTATTCTACTACATATTTTTGGTGAAAAAAATCCCAATAAGCGTATATTGATTGGTTTGCGAAAAAGTTATCGCGTCTACAAACAAGGGGAAAGATTTGTCATTTTTATTTTTTATTTTTTTTTACTAGTAATGGTGGTGATCAACGATTTTTAGAGGGACTGCGACATTGTGGCGGACGGATCGGACACCTAACTGACACTTTTGAGGGGACCAGTGACATGACTACAGTAATCAGTGCTAAAAATATGCACTGTTACTGTACTAAGGACACTGGCAGGGAAGGGGTTAAAACCAGGGGCAATCAAAGGGTTAAATGTGTCCCTAGGGGGGTTCTTTCTAACTGTGTGGAGGATGGGCTTGCTGCATGAACACAGAGACCTGTGTTCTTAAATAAGGAATGAATGGATCCCTGTGTTCATTACTGACAGAACAGCGGTCTGCTGTGTTTTCAATGGCAGACCACTGTTCTGTCTCCATGGGGAGCGATCGCGGGTTCGTGCGCTCCCACTAGTGGTCCCGCATATAGGTATGTCGTTTTGCGGGACAGAACCGACCTGCCACCGTAAAAAGGACGGCGGCTGGTTGGCAAGTGGTTAAAAACCTGAAAGGCTTTGCCACGGCTTAAGCTCAGTATCGTAGATCATTCTTTGATATTATGCATACACAGATGGTGGAACAGAGGTTAATGGTATAAAGCTGGGGTCTCCAAACTTTCTAAACAAAGGGCCAGTTTACTGTCCTTCATTGGCCAATGGGAGTCAAAATTGCTCCAGCATCAGTGCTCCATAATTGGTTCTAATGAGAGAAATAGTTTCCCATTGTTGATATCAATGGGAAGAATAGTACCCCATTGATGGTGTCAATAGGTGTAATAGTGCACCAAGGGCCAGATAAATTCAAGCCAAGGGACACATCTGGCCCCCAGGCCGCAGTTTAGAGACCACCTGTTTAAAATATGTGAAAGAAACTGTACAATTTGACTCCTCAAGCTCCGTCAACATACATTCGACTCTTACCTCATCAAATTTATTCAGGTTGTTTGAGAGCAGACTTACTAGCTGACCCGTGCTTATTTTATCCAGAACTTTGCTCGACAATTTTAAGGTCTGTTGGCAATAGAAATGTCAGACACAGTTTTAGTCCACATGATGAAATTCAAAAAGAAAACAGACATAAAGTAAAATCTACTTCATTCTTACCTTTTTGTAAATTAAGCTGAACATTGCTATCCTCATCTGCATCCCTATATGATGAAGACCAAATATGGCCGGATGTACCAGGAGCATTCTGACTGCAAAGAGTAAGGACAAACCGATTGCCAAGTAGTAAGCAATGGACCTCTCTGCAGTATTATTTTGATCATAAGAAGCTATGATTCTTCCAAGAAGAAGAGGTTGAACAGCTTTGGTGACTTCCTAGAAGAAATATACCAATATCTTAAAAAATGTGAAATACAGTATATACATTAAATAAATTACCTCTGTAAATACCAGTTGCACTAGCGATTCCGTTTATTCATTTTCTACAAACCTGTTTGGAAGCTATACGTTTTTGCACTTTGCATTTCACCTTTTATTGTCAAATTTATTAAGAAGAAAGTGTTATGCAATTTGTTATGACCCCGTATTGCAAAGAGCCTCTATATGCAGTCTAGTGGATAAGGTTAAAAGGAGAAAAAGGGCAAGCCTCTCATGGGGAGCAGAAGCGGTTTCCAGAAAGCATGTAAAAGAGAAAAAGAATGCAGAGACGCCTCAAAGTGCAGACTGTTGTCCATTTATTTAAAGCAAAGGATGTAAGATCAACCCACATTTGGTAAAATAGGCGAATGATTGGTCCATCTCAGGTGGGATGAAGATCAGCACTGGCGCTGTAGACTACACTTTCTACCTTAATAGTAAACCCAAGGCTGGTCTATGGTGGAAAGCCACCATGTAGCTGTGACATAAGTCATGTTGTAATTGAATCAGTGATCACTTCAGGTTTTGCCAGTGAACTGTCATTATAGTGAACGGGGCTGGCAGGTGCACCTATCCACTGTGAGTCGCAGGAGGCAGTGCTGCCACAATTCACACTGACCCTAATCGCAGGTGGGAATGTAGCCTATGTATGTCCTGTATGGGGAGGTGGGGGGGGGTTGTGGGCGGGGGGCTTTGGGGGGAACAATTCAAAACGGGGGGCGCTGCCCCCCAGCACCCCACTAGATCTGGCCATGCAGCATTAATTTAACTGGCGCCTCTGCATTCCCTGCCGCCAGTGTTATTGCAAACATGGCAGCCCAGGCATCCCTCCTTGCATGCATTTGCCTGGCTTGCCAATGTAGACTGACAGATGTGCGTGGGCCGGGTTTTTCTGTGTCGTCCGCCATGGCTGCTGTGTTTGCACGGCCTGGCGTCTCTCCAGATAGGCCCAGGCCACATGGTAAACTCTCTGGTGCTGCATGCGGACATGTTCAACACCCCTGCACTATAGCAACCTGGAGGTGTTCTGTACACATATGGTGTACTTAACCCCCCCCCCCCCCAGCAATGTCCTTTCCTGCTTGTGTGATTGGCTTACTGATTTTCCCAGAAGTCTGCCTGCACTAAGACAGATTTTGAGCATCCCCTGCAACAAAAAAGTCATACTCCCAAAGGAGAATCCCATCTAAAAGGATGCAGATTCTGAAACTTTTCTCATTAGAGTCCTGCAGGTACAGCAGCTGATTGATAATTATAAAATCACTTTCATCCAGATTTACTATGCACATGGACACAGACAAACAAACAGCTATTCCTTCAGAATAACAAAAGGAAGGATTCTGCAACAAAGTGTGTTACAATACCTGCAATGTACAGAGATCACCAAAACAGGGGAATGTTGTTTTCGCACCAGAAGTGCACTTTTTCTCTAAGATCAATGTATGAGATTTCTTTACCATGCCTAGAAAACCTTTTTGGGCGATGGTAAACTATTTTCAGCAAAAAAAAAAAAAAACTATCTGGTGCTTTTTCATAACAACTTTTCTAACCTGCAATGATACTTACGGTAATCACTTCCCAAATTATAACTTTAACCAGCTTTAGAGCAAATACAGCCATATAAGTTTTGCCACAGAGTCATTCTGTCAGATAAATGTTTATCCCTCTCACTATCCCTGGCTGTGAAGTTCCTTTTTAATAATAGGCCAGCAAACTTACTCCACCCTATTTACCTAACAGAGTTCCTCTGTCTAGGTAACAATAACAGGTTTGAACTGCAAAAACTTAATATCAAGCTATGATTCTTATGAACCTTTTAAGCTGTTACTACAATAAAATACACCTTTCAGATGTGAATGAAGGTTTACCCTGAACCCTGCTTTTTGTCACCATTAGGGCTTCATGCACATCAGGGCTTTTCTCCAAACAGGAGACAAGCAGCTTCAAATGTACACCCAAGGTGCGTTTTTACAAACACGCTTAGGTGCCTTTACTGTATGTGCGTCTAGGCATGTCAAGCGTTTGTGCGTCTGTTTTATTTCATTGACCAGAATATTCATTTCTTCTGACCACTGAAATGAAAAACTACTCAAGCGATAAACATGCCTAGCGCTGAGGTGCGTTTAGATGTGTTTACACATGTTTAGCCACTATTTGACATTTTCTCTGTTTTGCTTCAAGCGAGAAAACGCTCAGATGTGAACAGGAGCTATTGAAATTAATGGAATTTTGCTTGTTTGGCCTTTGAGACTTCAGAGATGAGCGTTTTACGAGCTGAAAAACGCTCAGATGTGAACCGGGCATTAGTCAGTGCTCCATTGCTTAGAGTAGAAGAAGATACTCAATTCACATGGTAAAGGGATTTACACATCAATGTAAAGTATATCTAAATGTAAACATGATTGGTGGGATTTCTCTTCACTTATCATAGACACAATATAAAGAGGAAATATCTTAAAAGTAAGAGTAACCCTCTCTTAACCGCTTGCCGACCGCCGCACGACTATTTACTGCAGCGGTAAGCCCCGTACAGGCAAAGTGACGTAGGACTACGTCGATAAGCTGTGAGCCTCTAGGGGGCGAGCGCGCGCCGCCGGAGGCGCGCTCCTGCCCCCAATCATTCCCTAACAAGTCCGCGCATGTGACCGGCGGACCCGATGTCCGCCGGTCACTCGCGATCTCCCCGTGGAGAGGGAGAAAGGCAGGCGGCTAATGTAAACAAAGCCGCCTGTCATTCTCCCTGATCTAACTGCAGAGATCATACGATCCTGCTATGTAGGATCGTATGTCTCTGTGGTTACATCACTAGCCACACCCCTTTACAGTTAGAAGCACGCCCCTAGGGACATGCTTAACCCCTGCATCACCAATTAAGTTAACCCCTTCCCTGCCAGTGTCATTTTTACAGTAACAGTGCATATGTATTGCACTGATTACTGTAGTAATGTCACTGGTACCCCCAAAAGTGTCAAAAATGTCAGTCAAGGGTCCAATCTGTCTGCCGCAATGCCGCAAAAAAATCACAGATCGCTGCCATTACTCGTTAAAGAGAAAAAACAAAAATTACAGAAATCTTTCCCTTAGTTAGTAAACGCAATAACTTTTGCGCAAACCAATCAAAATACGCTTATTGCGATTTTTTTTTACCAAACATATGTAGCAGAAAACAAATTGGCCAAAAATGTTAAAAAATTTTGATTTTTAAATTTTTTTGGGGGAATTTCATATAAAAAATTTGAAAAATATTGTTATTTTTTCAAAATTGTCGCTCTTTTTTTGTTTATAGCGCAAAAAGTAAAAATCGCACAGGTGATCAAATACTACCAAAAGAAAGCTCTGTTTGTGGGGAATAAAAGGACATCATTTGGGTACAGCGTCGCACGACCGCGCAATTGTCCGTTAAAGTCATGCAGTGCCGAATCACAAAATAGGGCCTGGTCAGGAAGGGGGTAAAATCTTCCGGGGCTTAAGTGGTTAAAGTATACCAAAAGGCAAACTTTTTTTTTTTTTTTTAGTTTTGGATAGAGTGGAGAGGGATTAGAACCCCTGTCAGTTTTTATTGCTGTCTTGGCCCCGTTAAGGAGATTCACCCTCTCTATTTGTCCTGTTTACCATTGTCATTGAAAGTGAAACTAAAAGAAAATCCCAAATTTTGGGTTTTCCACAGAAAAGTAATAGAGGGAACTTTTCCCAGCGTGTATAAACGTTCTAGTGACCTGGGGTCCCCTCTCTATTTGTCCTGTTTACCATTATCATTGAAAGTGAAACTAAAAGAAAATCCCAAATTTTGGGTTGTCCCCAGAAAAGTAATAGTGGGAAAATTTCCCAACGGGTACAAAAGTTCTGGTGACCTCAGGTCCCCAAGGGATATCCTAAATTTGTATGGATTTCCAATCACTTCCTGTTTTGGCTATGGGACAGGAAGTGAAGGTATACCCCCCCCCCCCAATGGGACAGAGATGGAAAAAAATAAACTGACAGGGGTTAGTACCCTCCCTTACTCTGTCCAAAATAGAGTATCTTTAGGTACCTACTTTAAGTAGGGTAAACACTATTGGAAAATCGTGGGAATGGTTGTCTGATTTTCTACATAGGTGCAAATCATGATGTAACCAACAATGATATCAACATGTACTAAAATTCCCAAATGACAAAGACAAATAACTTTCTTGTGTTTGATTTCTATGTTTGTTGCCACCATCTTCAGGGTCGTTGTTTCCTTCTGATCATGAGCGTTTTTCTCTATTCAATTATTTCAATACAATTACTGTACACATTAAGCGAAAATTGGATGTTGTGTTCATGTTTTATTAAAAATTTTCTAGCTTGAACCTTCTTTTTTTTCTGTCCAAACAGTCAGAATCGATATCATATTAACGATCAGATAATCAGACCGATTATTCCTCGTACGGAATTTTTCTTTCAGTGTGTATCCAGCTTTAGCCAATAGTTATCACACGTGTTTTAGCTGACATATTTCCCCTGTTCTGGTGACAACTAAAAATTTGGGATTTTCCCTCACTTTTAGAGAGTTAAGCCCCGTACATACGAGAAGAAATTTGGCCGGGAAATTTTGTCCGACGACTGATCTGATGATTTTCGGCTTGTTAGTATGGTGATTCCGACAACCGACTCTGACTTTTCGGCCGAAAAAATCCTGGTGTGCAGGCTATATAATTTTTGTCGACCGTCATAACACGTCCGATTTTCGTCTCATTAGTACAGATTTCGATGGGGAAAAATCTTATTAGCAAGACTAGGCATGCTCAGAGATGAAAGAACACATAGAAAGCAATCCAACACATGACATCACTTCTGAAGTAGAATTCTGTCATATGGGAAAATTCGTGTGCAGTCTAGAGCACATTCTAACTAACAGACACCACTCTGGACAAAAGACGGACGACCGGTCGGCGGAAATTCGTTGCGTGTGTACGAGGCTTTAAAGTGATTGTAAATCCATTTTTATTTTTTAAATAACAAACATGTTATACTTACCTGCTCTGTGCAATGGTTTTTCACAGAGTAGCTCCAATCCTCCTTTTCTCAGGTCCTCCAGCAGCGCTGCTCGCCGAGTGCCCACCATAGCAGTCCACTTGCTATTGAGGCACTTGTGTGGGCTTGCTCCCGAGTCAGATCTGTGTGTCTATTGACTGGCCCTATAAGAGAGCCGCTGTTCTCCTGCGCATTGCTAAATCAAGTTTGGGTTCGGGTAAGTATGGGGGGGGGGGGGCTGGACAAAGAATGTTTTTTACCATAATGCAGAAAATGGTAAAAAAAACTTCAGCCTTTCGAATCACTTTAATCTCCCCAATGGGGACACATGAAGCAATAAAACCTGACGTGGTTCCAAACCCTTTTCTACATTATCAAGAACAGAAATAAAAAATAGACCAGCCCACGCAGGTGAAGGTGAGATCAAATAAAGCTCAGGTAGAGAGTTGGCTGTCATAATTGTTACTGCCCAGCTTTCTTTATTGAGTTTATTTACAAGAGCTCTTGTTAGCTACATAGATGAGCTGGATGGTGTCCAGCCAGAAACTTGCTCACTCACTTACAATGTGGTGTCATGTGACTAGCCTCCAGCAAAAGACGTAAATGTGAACATACTGTACTATCTGCATGGAGGGAAGCAGAGCACTTGGAGTCATAAATATGACCCTCTCCGCACATATAAGATGAAATCATCGCACATGCAGACATTTATAAAGGTGTTACATCATTTGTCTTTCTTGAATACATTCTTCTGGTGTTTGTCAATCAAGTAATGTTAATTTAGCCTGTCAATTAAAGTGATTGTAAACGATCAGATTGAAAAACAACCCATTGAGTTTAAAACTGAAATAAAAGGCCAAATATTTGTGTATAGATATGAAAAAGTATGTACACCCTTTTTTCCCTTTTTTATAAATGATCACATTCCCTCTGTTCTCAGCTGCATAAGAGCTGGGGGGGAGAAGAGGTAGTAGCACTCCGAGCTTTCCCATGAAAGACAAGGACAAGTCCGATCATTGGAGAAGAGCACACTGAGTTCCCCGCACAGCTAGAGAACCGACCATATCATGTGATCCTGCTTAGTGTGGCCAGATTTTAATAGTAAAGCAGAGCGACTGTCAGGAACACCAAGGATTTCACACAAAGGAAACAATACAAAGAGAACAGGATACATTTTCATACACGTACATGATACAGCAGGCACATATCAGGAATATGAAATGATGGGGAAACACAACACTTGAACAATCATTTTATGAGGTCTGTGTACATGGGCATTTGTTTATGTCAGAGCTGTTTTTTTCCCCATACAAGTCAATAGGAATGAAAAAGCAGCTCAAATCATCTCAAAAAAGGGTCAAAAGTAGTTCAGAGGTATCTCAATGCATACTAATACAAGGTGAATGCATCTGAAAGCAAGACCTAACTTTTAGTGTATTAATCTAACATGCAAGCCAGTAACACAACAGGATGTACATATTTATGCATGTAGCACTCTACAGGTAGGTGCTAGGTAAAGGTATAGTGGGCCTCGCCTGCCTAACAGCAGGGCTGTGATTTATTAGTCAGGGTGTCATGGCTTCCAGGTGTGCCTGCTGAAGGGGGAGTCTCCTCACTGGCTCCTGTGAGAGGCTTCTCATAGGGCGGTGGAGGAAACCCAATCAGGGGACACATCCAGGCTTGTAACTACCCCAGAAGGCAGATTGTGCTGCAAAGGATTCTGGGAGTGGGTATAAGTTTGGGGGTGGCACATGACACAATGTCTTTGGCGGGAGCAGAGTCCCAGGATGGAGAGTTCGGCTGTCTCTCCTCCTGTCTGAAGGAAGCGAATATCTCGGGGTGTCGTCTGAGATGGCAGAGAGTGCTGAGTTGAGCTGAGGGGATCCGGTGTGCCGAGAACCTGCGGAGAGCGAGAGGGGTCCAGTCCCAGGAAAGCCTACACAGGTCGTGAGTACTGAGGATTGCCCCTGGGGGTCTGCCAGAGTTAAAGGGGACCACTCCAGAAGAGGTTCTGGGATCCAGTGCCAGCTAGCTGAAAGGGGGTACCTAGGTTGAGGACCCTGAAGTTACAGAGGGGGGTGCATAGACAGTGAACCCCTAAGAATTCAAGGTTAAAGGGGGCACCTACTATTAAGTAGAGCCCTGAATTGTACAGAGTGTGCCAGTTGAGATTTATAGCTTTACAGAATTCTATAACATACTACCTCAAGCCAGAGCAAGGCAGGAGGGAAGTATTCAGTGATTTATTGCAGTGTAACAGTGTCCGTGGTTCTACAATTTCACAGTCCTGGATCTTTTGGACTTTAAGTCAAGGATGCAGCACTTCTATTAAGCTACAGAGTATCCTCAGAGTTAGTGAGCATTGGCTGGTGCCGGCTGGCGTCAAGGAAGCGCCAACAGGCATTTATTCAGGAACCAAGCCCCAAGTGTACATAGTTTAAGCCTAAAGGAGTATCTCGCTCATCCCCTTCTCCCATCCCCTTTATCTACAATAAAACAACAAAACCAAGATGCCGGAGTTGTCCATGTCTCAGTCTCTACATCCAGGGCCACAGCTCACATGGGCTGGAAAGGCAACCGGTAACAATGGCAGACCCACATCAGGCCACAGGCCTGGAAAACCTGCTACATGCAGCATAACTATAAAGCTTCAGAAAGAGCGGGGAAGATTTAGACATGCTGCTGGGTTTTTACTGATGTCCCCACTGAGGAGATTTTCCTAATTTCCTGTCTTGGTGGCAGAGGAACAGGAAATGATGAGACATCTCTAGAATGGGGACAGAGAAAACAATCAGTTGTGGACTCCCCCACTAGACAGAAGTCAGGTATATCATTCCAAAGCTTTTCTAATGAACAGCGGCTGATCATCGGATGGTGCCACTGTCAGAATACAATGTCCACCATCCACCTTGGTTGGTCAGCCTTAGAAACCCTGTTAGGTTTTAATTGCAGTTTGCATTTCTCTGCTTGCTGACACTTGTTTCCATTGTTTCTTCTCTTTGTTTCAAGGGGAGCAGGAAATGGAAAGTAATTTCTCTAATAGAGTCACAGACAGCCAAAAAAAAAAAAAAAACAGAACCCCAAGATGTACCCAAATACATTTTTGTCTCCTCTGATTCACTGCACTTTCCTCTCCAGGTCATGTACCTGCTCAGAGCTGCCTCTGATTGGTCTGTGTAGCAGGTAGGTGCCCCAGGGTAAAAAAGGAAGGATTAGAAAAGACTGGCACATGCCAAAAAAAGGGCATCATTTTCCATATGCCTGCCTAACTAGCGAAAAATCAATATTTGTGGCGCAAGTTAATTTGTTAATTTGGGTCATGGCAGTGCACCAGATTCTAGTGTGCATGTGACAATATTTGGCACAATTCTAAGGTAACTGGTGCAAGTGCTTCATTATTTTGTGGCATGTGTTCGAACATTTATAGAAAATGTCCCATAACACTTTTAGGCCCCTTTCACATTTGTGCAACCTAAAAGTCGCCTGATTTTACCGGGATTTTACTGCGATTTTGACGCAATTTTGACTGGACTTGGAGCAATGCCTATGTCTATGGACCTCAAAACTCATTAAAATTGGCCCAAAGTATTGCAGGGACTACTTTGAAGTCGTTGCGACTTGAAGTCTTACAGATATGAACGCTGCTCATTGGAAATCATGGAGTACGACGTGTCATGTGACTTTGCAATCTATGGACCTCAAAACTCATTAGAATCGGCCCAAAGTATTGCAGGGACTACTTTGAAGTCGTTGCGACTTGAAGTCGTACAGATATGAACGGTATTCATTAGAAATCAAGGAGTACGACTTGTCATGTGACTTTGCAGTCCCAAATCACAGGACAAGTTGCAGAAGTATGAAAGGGGCCTTAATGTGATTTAACAGGACTGGTGCAACATCACATAAAACTTGTATTATAACATTGTTAGGCCTCTTGCACACGATACTCCTGTTTGAGCATCTCACAGCTTGAAAAAGCTCAGTACAGCTTTTTTTTTTTTTTACTGAGCTAAAATACAGCGCATTAATTGAATGTGCCAATGCACACATGCGCGTATACAAGCACTGTGTATTCTTCAGTAAAAACAAAATAGAATAATCTGCTTTTTGGTCAGTAATTTAAGCCTCAATGCATGCAAATGCACACGAATAGGCGCAAATACTCATTTACATACAGTACGGAACAAGAACATCAGAAAAAGTTTTCATGCTTTTTTGCGAAAATGTGGGTACGCATTTGCATGAAAATACGCACAAATACATACAAAAAAAACTTCTGGAAAAAGTAGATGCTCAAACAGGAGTATTGTGTGCAAGAGGCCTAAATCTGTCACACTAGAAATGCGCCAATATTTACACCACAAAATGGACGCATTTCGCTTTGTTCATTCTTCCCTAATGTAAACAGCAGCCTAAAGTTGGGTACACATGGGCCAAATGTCAGGAGATATTTGCCGGTTCAAAAAAAACCCAGCTGACATTCGGCCCGTGTGTATGTCAGTCTGAAGCTTCTGTCGGACGTACTGTACATGCTGGAAAACCAGCATCCGACCGACTCCCGATCAGTGCCCTCAGCCAATGGCAGACAGCGCTGATCAGAGTGTTCTGGGGGGGTGTCTCCCTGTCCGAACAAAAAAGCTCAGCGGAGGAGATCGCTAAAACAACTTTGCATAGTTAGTATAGCGGCTCCGACTGGAGCTGACAGTTCTGACAGTTTTTTTTTCATTCCGTTTTCAAACGGTAAAAAAACTAGTAGTGTGTGCCAGGTTTAAGAAGAAATGAAACAATGACAAAAGTATCACCAACCAGCTTGGAACTGGCTGTGAACATTGAAAAGCTTATAAAAATGTTAGGGACTTGGAGGTGAGCACTATGTTGTTGGGTCAGTTATGAAGGAAGAAGAGCTGCAGTTGTTATAGACTTTCAGAAAGTGAGGATAAGTTCTAGAGCTGCCATTGGGAAAGAGCCTGTGGTGCCCACAGCAACAAAGCAAAAAACAACACAATTATTGAAAAAAAAAAAAAACGGTTTAAACTATAAAATTAGGGATCCAAATCTTTGCTATATTCAACATTTCTACTTTTCAATTCTTCCACTTTTGAGGGGAATCTATTACCATAACTGAATGCTTGGAAATGTAACAGTTCTCTTATTGTAAAACATTTTCACCTTGCTGAATTTTCGAGTGTCTTCTAGATCAATCTTACAATGTAAACAAAAACTTAATGTGAATAATTACTATACAATTTGAAAACACTTAGCTCTATGTTAATACAGTGCTGGAGGGTAATTAAAAAAAAGTTAATTAAAAAGTTAAAATTAAAAAATTTCATTTTAAATGAATATCTGTATTGCATGTAGTGAAGTTTTATTAATAGTGGAACGGTTATTAATTTTAAAATACTCTCAGTTTTACAATGCATAAAATCTGCAAACAAATTCTGTCTGTTGTGTAATGTCCTCTACAGTTGGCACAGACATACTGTGCCGCCATGAGGTTTTTTTCCTCTATTTTCACCTGGTATTCTAGCCAGTAGCACACCTCCTGCTATAGGCAGCCCATAGCTGAGTCGGTGTATTTTTTTTTTGTTGAACCATCGGGTTGAACCAAAAAAAACTGACTTAAAGCAGTAGTAAACTGCACCAATTTATTTTATTTTTTTAAAAGCCCTGCAAGGTAAAGACATAATGTGCTAGTATGCATCGCATACTAGCACATTATGAAATACTTACCTTAAAACAAAGCCCTCCAGTGCTGTGCTGTCGCTGCTGACAGGCGCTTCAATTTTCACTGGGTCTTCCTCCGGCCGTTTGATTGGCCGGGCCGCGATGACGTCACTCCCACGCATACCATCCCCTTCAGAGCGCAAGCGACGGTAACGTCACTGCATGCAGTGTGAATATGCAGGTTTAGGAGATATTCCTTGTACCTACAGATACAATAAGTCTTATTATAGGCTTATCTGTAGGTACAAGTGCGGAAAAAGGGTTTACTTTCACTTTATTTTGCCCATCCACGCAGTCAATATGGATGAGGGAATCCTCCCTGCTGAGCTATTGTATTCTGACAGTGGGGACAGAATACACTGTGCTGATTGAGTGGGGGAAATCCGACAGGGCAGTTGTACAGAAGTTGACCCATAGATCGACTTCTGTACAACCACAGTTGCCAGACATCGATTGAAACTCGGCTAGTCCCTGCTTTAGAGTGCCTCCACTCTGTATGAAGGAGCAACAGGGACACCAGTTTGGGTGGAGGGAAAAGTTAGATGTACTAGCAGATTTAAATACATTAACAAATTGAATTCAAACTCCAGCTAATACTTTATAAGCAGTAACAGCAACAGCTTTGTGCCTTTGGGATAAAGGATTTACATAAATAGATAAAAGCACCCTTGTCCGTGGTAAATGGTTTATCTCAACCATCTAACTACTACATCTGCAAGACAGCTTGTTCTGTTTAAAAACAAAAGACTTCAACAGGTGAAAAAAAGAAAAGAGTTAAAAATGAAAACGAACGCGGCCATCACATCTAAGATTTTGTGAGCTGCAGTATAATGGAGGTTTGCTTTTAGGTACAATACCACTTTGAAATGTATTTCCAAATACAAGCAAATTGGGATAACACCTACCTTATATATGTTACATGTTACCATTCACATTTCATAGCTTAAAACATGTTTAAATGTTGTTAATTACCTTTTTACTTGTCTTGTACTTGCTTAAAAACTCTACTTAGCTTTTCCCTTCTATGTAATGTAAAGGAGGGGGTTGGGGGAGTAATATTTACAATAGTTAACCCTGGCTGTACTGTGCTGGTAGATTTCATATCAGTTGTATGCTTCATGTGCACACTGCCTGCCCCAAAAAAAGGGTTAAAGATCCAAAGGTTTGGGTGGTGCATTGTATGTTAAACTGATACTAAGCCGGGGTTCACATTAATGCAGTGCAATGTGGTGCGATTTTAAATGAGATTTGGAGTGCCAGTGCAGTACGATTTGTGCTTTTCAGATTCGATTCTCACAGGCTATAGAGCTTAGAAATTGCACTGCTCCGCACTAAACTCGCACAGGACCCTTATTTTGAATCGCACCAGATCTATGTGAACAGCCTTCATGGGAAGCAATATTTTTTCACTTGACATGCAAATCTTTGCATTCTGGAAGGCATCAGAACCGCATCAGATTTGCATAAGTGTGCACCAGGGAGTGAAGGAATTATATATTTTTTTGTTTAAATATTTTTATCAGTAAAGGTAGGGGTAAACATACAGAGAATAATGACATTTGAGAATGAACCCCAAAAAGAAAGGGGACAAAACAGGGTGCACAATAATGCAAAAAATGACAGGGACGCAACCAACATAAGTATAAAAATGATAGTAGGATTAAACATTTATCGACTGTATTACAATATGGTATGCGGAAATAGGAGTTGTCGCATGTGCCCAACAAGGTTATGTGGATGAAAACCCTGAGGGCCAGTTCACATGACATGCAGTCCAGTGTGTTTTTTTTCTGCATGAAAAATGCATGAAAAGTTGGTTATATGGCTTCTAATGGCATAGTTCCCACCAGTGCGTGCAGTTCCAGTACGTTCCAGTTCCAAAGAAAAAAGTAGAACATGCTGTATTTTTTCCTGCAGTGGACTGTACTAGAACGCTGGAAAACGCATAAAAAATGCACTGGAACGCATCTAAATGCACAAAAAAGCACTGAAACACACATGTCCTTATTTACGGAAAAAAAAGCCAGGAAAATGCACTGGACCGCACTGAAACACATCAAAAATGCTCATGCAGAAAATCATCTGAAACACATTCTGGAGTGCGTTTCTGTGGTGTGAACTGGTCTTTATAGTGGCAAATCCAGTGGATAATACCATGTATTATAGAATATAGGGATAACAGTCATTGTATAGAATGGAGAAAGGGCACTGGGAGTCCAGAGGATGGTAGAAAGGGGAAACGGGGTAAACTACTATGTGTGAGTTACGTCTTGGATTCACATGGAATTGGATGTGCCTGGCATTCTGTCAGGTCGTATCTAATAAGACTAGGCTGTTACTAAACAGAAGGGCTCGTAACTAAGAGGAGCTAGTAAAAGAACAGGGAAGGCAGAAAGTGGAAGAGGAAAGAGCAAACAAGAAAAAGTGAGGAATGGGGAAAATGAAAAGTGCAAAATAATAAAAATAAAAAGGAAGGGAAAGACGAAGACAGGCCCCGGGGGGGAATTTATTTATTGTTTTACATAACAAACATGTTATAACTTACCTGCTCTGTGTAATAGTTTTGCACAGAACAGCTCCAATTCTCCTCTTCTCGGTTCCCAGACCAACGCTCTGGGCCTCATCCCCCCTTCTGAGTGTCCCTATAACAAGCTGTTTGCTATGGGGGCATTCATGTGTGTTCGCTCCTGAACCCCACTCTGTCTTCCTATTGATACACTGAATGGGACTCAGCGCCACCCTCTGCTCCCTCCTCACTGGCTGTGATTGACAGCGGCAGGAGCCAATGGCTCCTGATGCTGTGTCTGAACCAATGAGGAGGGAGAGAGCCGGGATACCCGTTGCTCTCATAACCATCACTGGATCAGAATCAGGTAAGTATAAGGTGAGACTGGGGGGGGGGGGGAGATGCAGACAGGAGGTTTTTTATCTTTATGCATAAAGGTAAAAAAAAAGCTTCAGCCTTTATAACTACTTTAATGCGTTAAAAAACACTGTGCTACATCTGTCACCTAATTGTAGCTACTCTGAACAATACAAGCTGCGCATAGAAACCTGTGTATAGCTCTGCTCCAAAGATAAAACTAGAAAGGTAGGAAATATTATTTAAGATCATTTTTGGAATGCTGTGAATGTAGTGGGGGGGGGGCACAGACAAGCAGAACATAGATTGCTATGAAGCTATTTGGCACAGACAGACATGTTGCCTTCTTGCACATATTTTTTGGTCTTGTGTTGAGTGATTTCTGGAGTTGGGAGGGGGGTTTGCCAAGAATTAGGAATGCACAGGTGTACCCGTTTATCCCTATACTGGATCATCGTCATAACTTTTTATGGCATCACTTGGAAACATTTTCATGTATGCATATAGTTTCTAGTTCCTCTAAAATCAAAGTATATACACTATATCACCAAAAGTATTGAGACAACTGCCTTTACACGCACATAAACTTTAATGTCATCCCAGTCTTACCCCAAACTCGTTCATCCATGTCTCTTTATGGACCTTGTTTTGTGCACTGGTGCGCGGTCATGTTGGAACAGGAAGGGCCATCCCCAAACTGTTCCCACAAAGTTGGGAGCATGAAATTGTCCAAAATGTCTACTGACGCCTTAAGAGTTCCCTTCACTGGAACTAAGGACCAAGCCTATCCTCTGAAAAAGAACTCCACACCATAATCCCCCCTCCACCAAATGATTGGACCAGTGCACAAAGCAAGGTCCATAAAGACATGGATGAGTATGGGGTGAAGGGTGACTGACCTGCACAGAGCCCTGACCTCAACCCAATAGAACACTTTTGAATTAGAGCAGAGACTCTGAGCCAGACCTTCTCCTCCACATCAGTGCCTGACCTCACAAATGCGCTTCTGGAAGAATGGTCAAACATTTCCATAGACACATTCCTAAACTTTGTGGACAGCCTTCCCAGAAGAGTTGAAGCTGTTATAGCTGTAAAGGGTGGGCCAACCCAATATTGAACCCTATGGGCTAAGACTGGGATGCCATTAAAGTTCATGAGCGTGTAAAGGCTGGCGTCCCAATGCCTTTGGTAATTAATATATATATATATATATTAAAAAAAAATATATATATACTGTATATATATATATATATATATATATATATATATATATATATATATATACACACACACACACATATACAAATACATATACACACTATATTACCAAAAGTATTGAGACGCCTGCCTTTACATGAACTTTAACTTTAACGGCATCCTAGTCTTAGTCCTAGTATACGCAAACACACTTACAGTATATTCTGTATATGAAAACTGCAGTAGGTAAAAAACAATTCATTTACCCCAAGATATAATAGGATTCCATAAAAAAGAAACTTCCAGAAAAAGCATCGCTTCAGCGCATTTATTAATTTGGGGTTGGTCTTTGACGTTGCCAGTTCCCTGTCCCATTCTCTGAAAGGAAACACAAAAACAAGACAGTTATCCATCAACAGCTGCGTTTACACTTGGAGCATATTGCTTCATTCCCAGGTATTTCCAGGGAAACTCAGATAGTGCGCGTAAGGATGCTAATAAAACCAGAGTTTTAGTATCCCAGTGGGATCTATTCTTCATGGTGCTAAAATGTATTTCCACCACCAGTTCATTCACATATTTGGCAGATTTAGAAACCTAATCGTATATCCCATGGCAGGGAGTTAATTCATGTAAAGGTCACATTGTATGTTAAAAAAAAAATGCCAGGCTTCTTAAGACCAATGCAGAAATAATAGGCAAATAAAGCTTTTGGAGTTCTTCCAGTCCCTTGCTAGACGAAAACAAAGGCAGACTATTCTAACTGGTAACAATGGAGACAAAAATGGCTTGTTGGTGGAATAACATGTTATCTATTAATGCAGAAAAAAAGTGACAGCAGAACTTTTCTAACATTCCTATTGTTAATATTTCTCAGTGCAGTGTAATAGAAAAAAAAAAAAAAAAATATGATGGCAAGTTTCCTAAAGCGATTAGACTTTTTTTATCTTATAAGTAAATATAAAATGCGTTTTGAATTTGGTTGGAATAACACTCAAATTGGCATATAAAATTACTAAAAGATATTTTTTATTTTCCTTTTTCTTTTTTTTTACGTGAAAACTTTTATTATATATGAATTTTTGTATCCTAGGAAACTGACACTAACTATCATTCATGGTGATGTGCTTTTCACTGTGTTGTAAATGAAGCTCAAAGGACAAGTATGTATAGTGTATCTATAGGAAAAAACAAAATTAAATATGTGGGAAAAATGTACAATGAACATACAAGAGCCATGTAGTAAGTCACTATTGTCGCTATATCTCCTATTGGGATGCTGGATATTTGGGACATATTCCAACCACCCTGAGATTTATTCTTCCCAGAATGTTACGTAAATATATATCTTTTTTACTTACAAAAGCAAGAAAAAAAGCAAGGACATACCGTAAGTACTGGCTTATCGTGGCGGAAAACAATAGTAACCAGCTACTATTATCCAATAAAGTCAAAGATTATTTTCCCCTATTCTCATCTATTATAATCAGTTGCTTATACCTTAAGTTCCGAAAGACTATGACACATGATTTAGGGTTTAGTGGCATACATATGCATAGGTTGGTATAATATTTTAAAAAGCACAAAGAAAATACAGATACCTTTACCTTTCAAGTCGTTCTGATAGATTATCAGCAGAATCTGCGGTGGAAATTTGATAGATATCTGACAGTTCCAATCGCTGCCTATATCCTTTCTTTAAAATTGGCTTGGTCCAACTAAAGCAAAACACAAAGCATACGTTAAGTATTAACACACAGACAACAGGCATAATCATTGTTTCTACAACAGTTATACACTGGGAGCAAACTGTATAGGTTACATTTTAATACATTTTAGCAGCCAACCCATAACACATGTGGACTGCCGACTCAACGTTAGCCTAAATCCTCCTGTCAATTCCCATATCTGTACTTGCACCATGATGTACAATATCAAATTATACGACTTGAAGAATATATAAAGACGCCCCAATTTCCATACTGTGATGAGCTTAATAGCCTTATTAGATTGCTGTGTGTATGCTGGTTTTATGTCACTGGGTAAAGCATGAGCAGCTACTGTTATCTCCCCTTGTTGTTAAAGACAACGTTGCCTGATTTTAATATGGATGCCCAACCTATGGTGGTTCTCTCTGCATTTTGTAAAATCTTAATTTTTGAAAAATAATAAAACTACATTTTAATCTCCGTGTGTCCTTAGGTCAACCTTCTTTTGGGATCCTGGTAAATACAGGTTCCTTCCTTTTTTTAATTGCCCTTTTAAGGTTGGTGACTGCTCAGCCCGTAGCTGTGATAGGAGACTCTGTAACAAAGGTATACAGTTAGTTGGAGTGATACCGAATGACCTTTCCTGATTAATCAGGGTGTATTATTAAGTGGTGATTCGGGGTATCCCCTCTTCTTTTTTCTACATTTTAATAAAGCAACTAAAATCTCTAATACCGCCATGCACTCAATTTTCCAGCAATATCAACAACTTGCAGCAAGCTTTCCTTCACAAGAATAAAAAAGTAAATCAGTGAAGATTCGGCTGAAACCTTAAGTCAATCCAAAACTGTTTGAAAACAGGGTTTTTTGTCCATTTGGATGTTTTAACTGATTACAATTGTTTTTTTTTTTTTAACTACAAAACTGTCAGTTGGAATTTGATTTTCTATTGGCCCATTCGTACTAAAGTGTTCCCTTGCAATGTGTAAATGCACGTTATGTCATGCATTAACATGCATTACATTAATGCAGCCTTTTCATTATTCATTAAAGCCTATAAACAATAATGAACAAGGTGTATGTATTGTGGTGTGTTGTGCATTCAGTTCTTCTGGACAATCAATTGGGGTATCATTCACATGAATAGCACTACAATACACTGTGCATCGTGCTGGTGTGTTGACATGAATTGTGGTAACTTGTGTTAATGTGTGTTACCTCTATGCATAGGTGTGAATGGGTCCAAAATGTAAAAGCCCTATTCCAATTCCAGTTCACATATCATAATAAATAACTTCTTCACTGTGTAGTAATGAGAACTATTTGAAATAAGTTAATGTTATCATTAAAAATACCCAGCTCCAGTCATAATACCTTGCATTTGAAATGGGACAATTGTCAAGGTTGTTTGATTGGATTAACGTGTCAATGAAAATGTTTGCATCAAGTTTCAGCCACTTGATGACATTCAAACAATTGCTTTTAATTCCCTCTTAACATCCACTATGAAATTATATCAAATCCTTTGTGCAAGCAAATCCCATTCATCAACACATGCTGAGATAATATCCTCCAAGCAGGGTCTGCCAGAGAGCTGTTTTTTCAGGATTTCTAGTTTGGCATACAAAGATAAGTATACCAGGTTTATTGCTAGGAAAGTAGGATTTCATCACTTTGCCTTTCCTTGACCATACAACATGAACCCCTAATGATGCTTAGGCAGTTCATAGATGAGTCTGCTTTTTTTTTTTTTTTGTTCAACCAGCAGGTTGAACAAGAAAAACTGACCCGTTTCCGCCATCCAGACATTGAACGTGGATGGAGGAATCCTCCCCACTGTGTCATTGTATTTGGACAGTGGGGAGACTTACCCGCCATCAGAATACACTGGTGAGCTTTTCAGGTTATAGCCTGCAGCACTGATCGAGTAGGGAAGATCCAACAGGGTGGTTGTACAGAAGTTCATTGGTAGACTGACTTAACCACAGTGACCATACACAGATCAAAATTTGGCCAATCTCTGCTGAACCGGCCGAATTGCAATCCATGTATGGCTTTAGTGCGTCATCAGCTAAGAGAAGATTAAATGCACATACAGAAACATTCGGTCACACATACTTGAGTAAAATAGATTTGGAATGAGTTTGTTATTGGGGCTAAAAAAAAAAAAGAACGATCCTCTAAACCAGTGTTGGTCAACATGAAATATGAAAATACTAAAGGGCCTCTAAGGGTTTATGTACACAGGGCAGTTGAAAATCTTTTCTGAACACTGGAAACTTGACAGCTGGAAACCAATGGTGTAAAACGTCAGTTTTTACAGCTTTTACATTCATTCGTTCATGCGAATTTTGCAGCAGTTATGAGCATTCTAGGTAAGAAGCCTTTTTAAAGATAACCCCAGAAGACCCTCCCAAATGCCCATAATGCATGAAAAACAAGTAAGTTATTAACTATTTCAGCCATTCTGTGAGAAAAGATAGAACAGCAGCAGAGAGAGCAGTGTGCTTGTGGATAGCGGTCTTTTTTTTGTGTGTTTTCACTATGGATCCCATCATGAGCATGCGTGAGGAAATGCTCCAGTGTACCGCGGTTACAAGCATTTGGCGTTTGAAATGCCGGTAAACGAAGTGATTTTTCTGCTTTCAAAAAAAACCTGTAACCTCAACTGCCTCTAAACTACTATAAACGACTGAGTGTACATGTACACATAAGATAAAATAGAGGAGAGTTCAGGGGCTGCTGAAAAAAAACACCCAAATGCTCCTTAATTTTGGTTTAGCAGCTATAGTGTACATGAGGCCTAATTTCCTTCACAGGGCTGCACAACAGCAATACACTTTCATACATTGTGGTTGGATTTCTTCGAGTAAGGCAACATATTCAAAAAGAATGGGCTTTAATGAAACTTACCACCTGAAAATGTTGGTCCTGCTGGATCTTTTGTAACATACCACAGTACACACTGAAGAGAATGTTGGTAGGCAATGGACACAATAATAACCCCAACATTGATCTCAGTGACCACAAAAAACACACTGGTCCCCTGTTGCATTGCTATTTAACCCAAACCCTACTTTGGTGGTCAGTAGCAGTGATTCTTTAACCCCCCCCCCCCCCAAACCATTGCAGCAGTAGTGGAATTTCCCCGGAATCCCCCCCCCCCCCCATTGGTAGTAAGTGTAGTCTATGGCAGTGAAATTTCCACCCCATGGGCATTGGTGGCTACTAGTGCTTGGAAAGTAAAATCCCCCCCCCCCCCCCATTTGTAGTACCTTGTGCTGTGGCAGTGAATTTTAATGCACAGCTCCCTCTTTCCGCAACCTGGGGGGGGGGGGGGCTATAATTGTTGTACTGTCAGGCAGAGATCACTTCGTCTGACAGTTATTGTCTATTTCGTTCCGGATGCTGAATCACAGAAAGTGTTTCAGCACCCCGCTGTTGCTTTGAAAATTGGACAGGTGCTCAGCAGGTGGCCCAGGACATGGCAGGTGGCATACAGACAGCCAATAGGCCACATGTAATCCGCATGTTGGGCCCCACTGTGTTAAAAAAGGGACCCCCAATAAATTAGTTTATCATAAAAATTAACCAGTGGCATGACAGCTTTGAATCAGCAAGAAAAGGGACAGTCTTAGAAAAATACTGAGGTCATTTCTATCTGCCAGCCAAAGCAGGCTTATTATTGATTAATGAAAAAGCATATGGTGCTGATAAAAGCACCCCAAAATTTTTAAATGAATTATTAAATTGTGGTGCTGCTGTTGTATATAACCCAAGCTAATTGTAAAAGAAAAAACATCTCCCTCTTAGATTGTAAGCTCTAACAAGCAGGGCCCTCTGATTCCTACTGTATTAAAGTGTATTGTATTTGTACTGTCTAACCTCAAGTTGTAAAGCGCTGTGTAAACTGTCGGCGTCATATAAATTCTATATAATAATAATAATAAATGTGCACTGCCAGTTATATGCTATTCCTGAGACTTTCCGTGAAAGTTGTACTGTTTTGTTACACCATGCACAGCTAAAAGACATTCCCAAACGTGATATTTAAATTATTTTTTTTTTTTTAATGTCCTTGAAGCCACATGAAAAAAACCCACTCCACACAGTATGGTATTTTTTAAAAACATTTTTTCATTGATACAAGTCCCCATGTCAGTGATCAGCTCCCTACACCTTTTTCTGGACAATAGTTTGCCTATTAACCCTAAAAATTGCTAGAATTTAATAACCGGATTTGACCTGTCGATAGACCAATGGGATTTCAGGAAAATTTAAAAAAGGATTTGACAAACTTTTGGCAAATCCAGCCAGGGCTGTGTCACCCACCCCTAGTGCCTAGGCCATCTTGTACCTACAGCCTCATAGCTGTATAACTCAATGTGAGATCTATGGCCCTGCTACTTCTTACAGCTGGTCTTAGAAGATTTGGAGTGAGATTTGGTGATGTCACCACTATGCTGCCTACTGTTCTTCTTTCTGGAGGCTCTGGCATAAAGAAGCAAAACCCTGTCTCTACCAAAATGGCAACCTCCACACAGAAACACAGTGCAGGACAAGGACTAGTTAGCTATTAAAGCTTAGCTACAGGAAGGTGACACCAATGCTGGTGGCTTGTCTTTTGCCCTCTGTCTTTCCTTTATTGGGCACAGTTTCCAGACTTGCGTCGTTCCTCTTTAACTGAAATGTAGGAAATCTTTCTATCTAAAGACTGATATCTCACAGCAACCTAAACCATTTTTTAAACCAGTGAAAGCAAACAATGATCAGATTTTAATGAATGAAAAGTATTTCTACACAGTGCCTACTCTGAAAAGCCTACCACAAGACATCACTTTTATGCCAAATACTGAAAAAGTGGAAATAATTATACCTTTTGAAAAACTTACCAAGTTGATTCTAGCAAGCAGCCTTAGAACAGTTTACTTTACAGCATGCTAGAACTGGAAAACCCTATTTTGAGGTGATTCTTAAAATAAATCTGTACTAAAAATATGAAAGCTACCATTTCTGACTTCTCTGTGAAAATTAGAGTTGCATGGCCGTCATGCCAAACCCATGGCATCAATACTTTCTAAGGAACGTCATGACATGCACCAAATATACAGATCATGTTTTCTTTATTCTCAAATTGTCATGTTTGTTTCAGGTTAGAGACCCAGAAGGTCTTAAAGTCATAGACAGCCACGCAAATAATATTGATGAAGGAAGGTTAACAAAATCTAAACTGCAGATGTATCCCTTAAAATTTCTCTCAGTACAGACTTCCTTTCAGAAATATTTAGGAGAACAAATCAATACTAAAATGTAAAACAACAGATAAAACCCTGACATGTATTTTGTCAACAGGTTCTGGCTATATCTTGCTTTAAACTACAGCAATTAAGTAAATTGCATAGATAACTGTAGATAAATTTGTCAGTTAGATGTTATCACTCTGGTACAAAAGTATCACAGAATCATGGGCCAAAGCAGTCATATTAGTGCAATAATTGTCAACTTACAACGGATAGGGGGACAAGTTCTTTAGACAGGACTAGACTGCAGACATACTAAAAGACTCGATGGTCAGGGATTGTGGACATGCTGCAGGTTGGGCATAGGCGTGCGCACAGGGTGTGCCAAGTGTGCCTAGGCACACCTTAATCTCCCCATGTGGCACAGATCCGACCTGTTTAGACCCCTGATTTTTTAACAAAAGCCCCTGACAAGGCTCCTTAAAAAAATAGTAAAAAAAAATAAAATTAAAAAAATAAAATCATTAGAAATAATAAAAAATAAAATTAAACTGCCCTACTGACTCTGTCCACTGCTCACACAACAGGCACGCATATATGTTTAAACTTTGGGGTGCACACCCTAATGCCATAGGCTTTGCACACCTATGAAGTTGGGTTGGATATTGAAGTCCTGCTGTAGAAGACAGTTAGAGAGAGTGATGGGTGAATCACACTGAAGTCTGGAGGTGGAGGGCGAATCCTGCTGTTATAAACTGTCCATTTTATGGGGCCAATAAGCCCTTTTTTGTCAAAATAACACAACATGGAGAGATGAGCACTGAGATAGGGTTAACTTAACATAGCAAAAAGTGTTCTTAAAAATATTGTACAGCAGGGTGAGATTTATTTTAATGTGGCTATGTGGGTGACATGGAAAAAACATCAGTCCTTTAGGGTACATATTTTGGAGATACCTTTAAGCTGTGTGAGGTGTTCTGGAAAAGTACAGACAGTGTCAGCGACACTTTATTTTGAAATCTTATATTTTGGATGTGTAATTGATTTTTTTAACACTGATAGTACATTTAAATTAAAGATGAACTCTGGGAAAAGTAGAAGTTGCACTGCAAGATTGAACTGCTCATTTAGTCTGGGACGCTGGGTTAGCAGTTTTACCTACCTAGTCCCTCACTACTGCAAGCTCTTCCATTATGTTAAATTGGACCTTTCAAACTCTTCTTCTTCATTGTTCTGCAATAGGATGCTTCTGATTTCAGCAGCACCATTGCAGGGACCATATCCCTGAGTTGACATAGGGAAATCAGTACAATGGTACATTTGCCAGGGGAGCGAAGGATCAGGTAAGTAAAAAACTGTAAAGTAAGGTAAAGTAAAACTTTTATCATCCCCTGAACTAAACAAGCATTTTACCCTTGCAATGTGGCGATAGCCGCACTGCAAGGGGGGACTTTTACTTTTCCCAAAAGTTGGGCTTAAACTTAAATCTGATTCATTTCAACTTCAAAAATAGCTTTTTAGGTAGTTTGGAATGTGCACCTGTGGGCACTCTGCATTGAAAGGGGGCACGCTGTGGGCACTCTGGCATTGAAAGGGGGCATGCTGTGGTCACTCTGGCATTGAAAGGGGGCACGCTGTGGACACTCTACATTTAAGGGGGCACGCTGTGGGCACTCTGCATTGAAAGGAGGCACACTGTGGGCACTCTGCATTGAAAAGGGGCACGCTGTGGGCACTCTGCATTGAAAGGGGGCATGCTGTGGGCACTCTGCATTGAAAGGGGGCACGCTGTGGGCACTCTGCATTGAAAGGGGGCAATGTGATATGCAGGGGGGACAGAGGACACTGATGTAAGATGAACATTGTTGCACCACCACTACAACCTCCAGGAGAGGAAGGGAGCACGTGAATCAGATGAACTGCGCACTGTAAGTCAATATTCTTTATGGGTTACTGGGATTTGTACGCCTCTATAGCTGATGGTATTTTTCACTGCTGTATTATGTACTGTTGGGATTTGCAGTCCTCTATAGAGGGTGTGTTTAGGGGCGGAGCAGGGTAGGGTTTGGGTGGGGCAACAAGTGGCAAGTAACTCTTAAGGCCTGGCTAGTAGCTCATGACTTGAAGTTTTGAGCCCTGTAAAAGATATACGATGGTTTCATTCTAAAATAAATAAAACCAAAGCCTTCAGCTTCGCACAATTTGGCAAGTGGCACAACAGTTTAATACTATAGTATAGCCATTTTCAACCAGGGTGCCTAGGCACCCTGGGGTGCATTCTGAGTTCTTCAGGGGTGCCTTGGAAAAATGCCATATTATTGTCCTAACTTGCCCATAAATTGTCAACAAGCTGGTGGGTGGATTAAGCTTGCCCTTTTGTTACAAAAGGCCACAGATTTTTATTGTGTAGCATTACAACCCTGAGCACCATGTGGGCCAGCATCCTAAAAACCAATGATGTCATCGATAGATAAGTAGGACTTCTGCACATCATCCTTGTTTGCCCCTCTCTGTTAGCACAGGATTCTCATTGGCTGATTGAGGGAGATAAACTGGGGGGAGAAGAGAAACACTGGAATACTAGTCAGTACCAGTGTGCAAAGGTATATTTGCTTTGTACGAATACATCACCTCTAATATTGAACATCCTACATGCGTGGATGATGCTTCTATATATAAAACTATAAGTTTGGTTTTTTACATGTTTGAATGCCTCAAGATTATTAGATTTCTTTTTTCACACTACCACAATGCATTGTCTTAAAAGTTTAATGAAATGACAAAGCAGAGTGCAAAAAACCTTTAAAATCACAACCCCTACCATCGTCATTGTGATGGGAGTCACTTTGTTTGGGGGGTGGTCCGTGAAACCCAGCTTAACTTAGAGACGTTGAGAAATCCCTCTCTCAGCTCCCTAGGCCCCTCTTATGTGTAAGTCACTCTGTGTCTATTAGGGACACAGGGTGACCAAGGAAATGATGGACAAGTACTTAATGGACAATGAGAATGTGGTTTTGATTGCTTCAAATGGGACAATAATATTTGTCCACAATATCCCTCAAGAAATCTAGGATACATTAATTCCACTGTATCAGAATGATAGAACATTGTATGAGCTTTGCCCCATAGACTATAGTAGACCGTTGCCATGAAGTCTGTGTCTTGTGAATGGTCAGGGCGTTGCTTGGATGTGGATTCCAGGTTCTTTATTGTAGGAGATGGAAAGTCTGTTACTGGTGGTCTCCTGCTATTGACTGTTTAATAAGGCGTTCTGTGTTTATACGTAGGATAATGTGTAATGTATTTTGTTTTAGCCTTGTTGCAGTGATGAGTTAATTAACATGTTAATTATAACATTGTCTAGATGTGGATTCCCATTAACCTATTGTTTCTGTCCAGATGGCTAGGTAAATAGTTCATGTTAATTATATTTCTGTACAAATTTCATCTGCATAGCATAATATAATCAGGCACCTGACCTGGTGGGGTAATCTGATCAGAGGGGGGTGACCTCCTGTGTGGTATATATTCGGTGTGAGTTTGTTCAATAAATGTTCCAGATCTATACAAGCTTTTCTTGGCTAGTTTTGTATGGGGGGCTGTAATATCTGATATCTGTGTTCAGACTAGAGGAAGCGGTATTCTGACGGAAGCCCACAAGCGCAGTGTGGGTTGCGGTTCCGTTACAGCCATATCTCCAATTATTCCCAAAATAATCAAAACACAAATTTCAGGTGTGTGTTTGATAAAAATTGAGCATCATTAGGACAGTACATGAGCATTTGAATAGGCAATGAAACAAGGAATGTTCTGTCTTGAAAAAAACATTATAGTGTATTATCAAAGAGACAAGAGTCACACGTATTGTACAATAGCTGAACAGTATGTAAGCAGGTTTTATTATGAAGTAAACATTACAGTGTATTAGAAAGCACTCCCTAAGAGCACGCTTAACCCTTTGATCGCTCCTGATGTTAACCCCTTCCCTGCCAGTGTCATGTATACAGTGACAGTGCATTTCTTTTAACACTGATCACTGTATTGGTGTCACTGGTCCCCAAAAAGTGTCACTTAGTGTCAGATTTGTCCGCCGCAATGTCACAATCCTGCTAAATATCGCCAATTGCCGCATTACTAGTAAAAACAATTTAAAAAAATAAAAAGTCCAAAAATCTATCCCATAGTTTGTAGACGCAATAGCTTTTGTGCAAACCAAACAATATATGCTTATTGGGATTTTTGTTTAACAAAAACATTTAGCAGAATACATATTGGCCTAAATTGATGAAGAAATCAGCTTTTTTTTTTTTTTTACATTTTTTATTAGATATGTTTTATAGCAGATTTTTTTTTCTTCAAAATTGTGGGCTTTTTTGTTTAGAGCGTAAAAAATAAAAACTGCAAAGGTGATCAAATACCACCAAAAGAAATCTCTATTTGTGGGAAAAAAAGCACATCAATATTTTTGGGTACAATATCGCAGGACTGCGCAATTGTCAGTTAAAGCAACGCAGTGCTGTATCGCAACAAAAAGGGCCTGGTCAGGAAGGGGGTAAAACCTTCCGGAGCTGAAGTGGTTAAACCATTTTATCTCTTTATTAGCACTAAAAACTGTTAGGGGTTTTAATCCTTCTCCACTGTATCCATTCCACTGGATGTCACGTGATGAGATAAAATACCGAATGGTTTCATGAGTAAAATACCTCACATTTTTATAAAATAACTCATGCTATATTCTAGTAGTGTTTTTTTGTGAATTGCAAAAAAAAAAATGTTTGAAAATAGCTATGAATTATTTTATCTCAGATTTTAGGAGGAAATTAACTCTTTATGAATTGAGCCCCCTGTCTCTAGAGCAGGGATGTCCAACCTGAGGCCCGAGGGCCGCATGCGGCCCAGAACCTCAGGCAATGAGGCCCACTGCCCCCTGCCAATTTTTTTTTTTGCTGGGGAGGAAGGAAGTCAGGTTGGGGGCACGGCCACAGCAGCTGCCAACTAACGGTAGGCAGAGGCTGCCTCAGAGGGGAGGGGGGGAGGGGATGTGAGCATGTGCAGTGTTTCTGACTCCTACCACCATGACCACTTTAAATCACTGAAGTGGTCATGGTGGTTAGAGTGTTCCTTTATTATAGTTCTGAAGAAGTAAACCTCTGTATACTGAATCTATTTCATTTGATCATCCTCTAGTTGTGTTAAATTAGTGCGGGGGGCGTGGCGGCGCAGGAAGGGCGCAGCGGCATTTTATTACTTATATACCTTAACCACTTTACCGCTGAGTACTGGAATAGTACTGCGGCAAAGTGGCTCGTTCCCGTCTGACGACGTAGACCTACGTCGCCAGACTCCTCCCCTGTAGGCGGCGCTCGCGCGCCGCCGGAGGCGCGCTCCCGCTGTTTTCATTCACAGCAGGAGTCGGGCCAGGGGAGGAGCAGCGGCGATCGCCGCTGCTCTGCCCCGATCGCCGGGGATCTAGTGCGGAGATCAGCCCGCCTGTGTAAACACAAGCGGGCGGATCTCCTCAGTGACAGGGAGTGACAGATCGGAGTGTTCAGCATAGCTGGACATCCGATCTGTCCCTGTCTCACACAGTCACCTCCCCCCCCACACGTCAGTAAGCACCAGGCATACATTAACCCCTCCCCCTCCAAAAAAATGAACCCCTTCCCTGCCAGTGTCATTTTTACAGTAACAGTGCATATATATAGCACTGATTACTGCAGTAATGTCACTGGTACCCCCAAAAGTGTCAAAAATGTCAGTCAAGGGTCCGATCTGTCCGCCGCAATGTCGCAGTCCCGCAAAAAAAATCGCAGATCGCTGCCATTACTCGTTAAAAAAAAAAACACCAAAAATGACATAAATCTTTCCCTTTGTTAGTAAACGCAATAACTTTTGCGCAAACCAATCAAAATACGCTTATTGTGATTTTTTTTACCAAACATAGGTAGCAGAAAACAAATTGGCCAAAAATGTAAAAAAAAATTGTTTTTTACATCTTTTTTGGGGGGAATTTCATATAAAAAAATGTTAAAAATATTGTTATTTTTTCAAAATAAACGCTCTTTTTTTGTTTATAGCGCAAAAAATAAATATCGTACAGGTGATCAAATACCACCAAAAGAAAGCTCTGTTTGTGGGAAAAAAAGGACGTCAATTTCGTTTGGGTACGGTGTCGCACGACCGCGCAATTGTCAGTTAAAGTCGCACAGCGCCGAATCGCAAAAAGTGGCCAAGACGTAAGACAGCAAAATGCTCTAGTGGTAAAGTGGTTAACTATAGTTTTAATTTATATATATATATATGCGGCCCGAGAAAATTTCTCTACACTCAATGCGGCCCAGAAAAGCCAAAAGGTTGGACACCCATGCTCTAGAGGCTGCAGATGTTGCAGCAGACACAGCAGGAGAATGTAATGGAAGGAGGGGAGATGCAAAAAGTGAGAAATGAGGAGGAGGAGTGTGGGTCTTTTGCTGCCAACTTGTCTGATGGAAGTGCTGCTCTCATCCATCTTTGTGGTGCAGAGTTATGCGTTTCCTCATACATGTGGTACCCAAATGGCTGGTTCTTTTATGAAGGCTATTACACTGCAGGCAGAGGCTGCAATGGTGCTGTAGCCTCAGATTCATTAAAAAAGGCCCATATTGCAGAGCTTTGTGTACCAGCCCTGGGAACAGCAATGCCCTGTACTTGTGGGGCAATGCCACCAGATGGACTAGGATGACTGTTCCCTCCTGCCCCTGTCCCTCTCTATGGACAAAATCCTTCCATGCGGCTGTTTTTCCTCTGTCTTTGAACTTTCCTCTTCTCCATTCACTGGCACCCATGAATTATCTACCACCTCATCCTCCATCCCCTACTCAGCACTGGAGACCACTTTGAAGGAAGCTCAAGCTGCTAGACCACCACTTCAGAAACCACAATGTTCAATCTCCCGCACTAAGTGGTGCGCCCCAACGCAATTATAATCTCTTGGTCAGACACATCTAGAAGGATAACACACCTTGTTGCCCTTCAAAGACTGGGGAAGTTCGATATCACTGAAAACATGAAACAAAACAGAGGGAGCACAGGCCTAGCGCATTATCCTTAATAAATGTCTTTATTAAATACAAAGGTAAGTATCATACTCACAAACAAATGCTTGTAACATAGCTTGTCATAAAACCATCAGCTAAAGTCCATGTAGAAGTGCCCACATCTCAAAGGACTATCTTGCAGCACCAAAGGCTAAGGCGTTTCAAGGTTTCCGTCTTCCTCAGAGTTTGTTGGTATGATACATACCTCTGTATTTATTAAAGAGGCGCTTCAGTCCCTCCACCACAAAAAATGTAAGGTCAGCAGCTACAAATACTGTAGCTGCTGACTTTTAATATTAGGACACTTACCTGTCTATCAATCCCGCGATGTCGGCACCCCAGCCAATTTTTTAATTGACTCTTGGCTGCTGCCACCGCCATCCTGACTAAGGGAAACTGGCAGTGAAGCCTTGCAGCTTCACAGCCGGATCCCTACTGCACATGCGCAAAGCGTTCTTTCGCTTTCTGAATAGTCCAATGGTGGTGGAAGGAGGTGGGTCACGGCGAGGTCTCCAGGAAGTGGGGACAAGTACCTGTCAAAAACAGGAACCCCCCACCCCCAAAAGGTGCCAAATGTGGCAGTGGAGGAAGCAAACAATCGATGCTTCCCCTTTTGGGTGGAGCTCCGCTTTAAAGACATTTATTAAGAATAATGTTCTAGGCCTTTGTGCCCTCTGTTTTGTTTCATGTTTTTAGCTAGACCACCACTGCCTTTTGTTAATGCCTGCCTGATGGTACCTGACTGCTGTGTGGATGAACCCTCCTTTCTTTCTATGGTCATAGAAGCTATCTTCCTCATCCTCAATATCTAAAAGGAGCAACGCTTGCAAATGACCAAGATTGTCCTCCTGCAGTTAATTATTGATTTTGTTATGAAATAATTCATCTGATTCCTCATAGCTAGTTAGCAGGGCTTTGGCTGGATTAGCAGAAGAGAAGGTGGAGAAGGAGGAAGAGGGGGTATTAGCAGCACTTGCAGACAACTGTCCAAATGATTCCAATGCAAGCATGTATTTCCAGAAGCTTATAAAAGCCAATAAAACAATTTGAGCATTTTGTTCAATGCACTGTTATACATCCTAAACTTTTTACAATAAATAGGATTAGAAACAGCTTCATAGCAATCAAACATTTTCAAAAGCATCTTGAAAAAACATTCCTAATTAATAATTTTACAAACATCAAATGAAACATCACTTTTAGGTTGCGGAGTATATTTAAAAGCGAAGGTATTGTTTAGTAAAAAAAAAAAAAAAAAAAATTTAATCTGGTAAATCCGGCCATGAAATTTCTGTTTTCAGATGGCTCATCTTGTATAGCTGTTTCTACTATCCACAGAAATGACATCTGTCTGACTGTCCGATGTTTACACAAAAGCTAAAGAGAAAAGCTTTGATAGTTACACAAATAAAGCAATGATTTTCTTTCCTTACTACCCATTGATTTTATGTTTATTTACTGTGATCTGTTGATCTGTTATCTGTTTATATTACCCAAACAGTCCTCACAAAAAGTGCTAATTTCATGACATCCACGAAAGACATGACGGCTCCTCAGTGTTGTTCTCTGACCCTTTTTTGTAGAGCTCAGCTTGCTGCTCAGCGTGCTCTCACAAAAGTCTTAGTTGTAGAAAAATATTTCATTATTTTAATTAATGGATCCAGTAGGATGATCCGAAAAGCAGCCTGAGCCTGTCAAGAATTTAGATTATGGGCCAAGTAAAAAAAAAAGCCCAAATTTGTTTCTATAGTTTCTGATTGTGTACTCTTCAAAAGTCAAAAGTCAAGGTAGTGCTAATTTGTTTTGGTGCAATTATTTTCACTTATTTTGGTCTACAGGAGGTGATAAACGAATGTGTGAAGGTGACTATAAACATGCAATTATTAGAAAAACAAAGATAAAGTAAAAAAGGATTTTAAAAGCACCATTCTTAACCCCAAAGAAGTGAATACTCGGTTGATTTAAAATAGAAAGATAATATTATTCATTACAAAAATTCCTTAGATATATCTATATCCAGAAAAACATTTAATGCAGTTACATATTGCATGTTGGAGGCTCCCTAAGAAAGACGCTCATTCTGCTAAGCCATATCCCATAGGTATACTTATAGAAAATGATATTCAATGTACATTTGGTATAATATGTGTTAGGTCAGGCTGCAGAAGACAATTGGGCGCCAGTCTCTACGTGTTTCATCGTTTACTGGTTTCCTCAGATGACCATACATATGACCAAGATCTGGTTACACTTACCCTAGGTTCACACTTATGTGTTTTTAGTGTGTCTTGCAGTTTGCAGAAACAAACTACAGTCCATTAAACATGGTTTCCTATGGTACACGTTGACATCTATGCGTTTTGCAGCCAGTGCATTTTTTGGAAAGGGTCGGAGACTTTTTTCTGGCATTTTGCATGTATTAGACATCAATGGAATCCCATCAGAAATGCAAGTGTTGTGTTTGTAATGTGATTTTTGATGTTACGTTTTGCGGTTTTTATTTTTCCTTTAACCACTTAAGCCCCGGAAGATTTTACCCCCTTCCTGACCAGGGGGTTTTTTGCGATTTTTTACTGCGTGACTTTGACGGACAATTGCGCGGTCGTGCGACGCTGTACCTAAACGAATTTCACGTCCTTTTTTTCCCACAAACAGAGTTTTCTTTTGGTGGTATTTGATCACCTGTGTGATTTTTTGATCATGCGCTATAAACAAAAAAAGAGCGTAATTTTTGCAAAAATAACAATATTTTTCACTTTTTTTTATATGAAATTCCCCCCCAAAAAAAAGTAAAAATCTAAATTTTTTAACATTTTCGGCCAAACTGATTTACGCTACATATGTTTGGTACAAAAAAATCGCAAAAAGCGTATTTTGATTGGTTTGCGCAAAAGTTATCGCGTTTACTAACAAAGGGAAAGATTTTTGTTTTTTTTGGTGTTTTTTTTTTAACGAGTAATGGCGGCGATCTGCAATTTTTTTGCGGTACTGCGACATTGCGGCGGACAGATCGGACCCTTGTCTGACATTTTTGACACTTTTGGGGGTACCAGTGACATTACTGCAGTAATCAGTGCTATATATATGCACTGTTACTGCAAAAATGACACTGGCAGGGAAGGGGTTAACTGTATTGGACAGGGAGGGGTTAAGTGTGTCCTAGGGGCGTGATTCTAACTGTAGGGGGACAGGTCTCCTAGTGTAAAAACAAAGATCAACGGTTCTACATAGTAGAACCGTCTGATGTTCATTTTTACACAGGGGAGAATGACAGGCGGCTTGTTTACATAAGCCGCTCTGTCTTTCTCCCGCTGTACCGGCGATCGTAGTGTGACCGGCGGACATCGGGTCCGCCGGCCACACGCCCGCACTCCTCTGTGAACGAGCCGAGGTGGGCACGCGCCCACCCGCTATTGGCTCTAAAAGGAGTGACAGGCGAGCGACGTAGACCTACGTCACTCTGCCTGGCCGGGGCTGACTGCCGCAGTAAATATACTGTGAGCAGTCGGCAACCAGTTAATACACTGTATATAGCTGGTTGCTAAGGAGCAGGCCGGGAAGCTGGCCACTGTGTCCTTAACAACCGATGAGTCATCAGCAGCATTCCCCGCTGACAGCTGAATACAAAAAAAAAATTGTCTGCAAAAAAAAAAAAGTCCATTCCAGGCGCTTTCGGGTCTAGTAAGGATTTGGTGGGGACCCCCATGCCAAAATTTAAAATAAATGGTGTGGGGTCCCTCTTTAAAATCCATACCAGAACCTGATCTGAGCATGCAGCCCAGCAGGTCAGGAAAGGGAGGGGATAAGCGAGCACCCCCCCCGCCTGAACCATACCAAGTCGCATGCCCTCAATTTGGGGGGATGGGTGCTCTGGGGCAAGAGGGGGGTTCTGCAAAGGGTCTCTTCCCCATAAACCTGGCCGGTTGTGGTGGGGGTCTGTGGGCAGGGAGCTTACTGGAATCTAGAAGCCTCCTTTAAGAATGGGGGCCCTCGGAGCCTGCTCCCCCATGTGAATGAGTATGGGGTACATTGTACCCCTACCCATTCAACCTCAGTAAACCAAAACAAAGATACGGTTTTTGACAAGTCCTTTATTAAAAATGAAAAATGTCCCCTGTCGTAGCTCCAAAGTGTCTTCTTCCTCTGGTAGTTTCTTCTCGGCATGCTCCTTAGCACAGTACAGTGTGTTTAACCACTTAAGCCCCGGATTATTTGGCTGCTAAAGGACCAGGGGTTTTTTTGCGATTTTTTACTGCGTGAATTTAACGGACAATTGCGCGGTCGTGCGACGCTGTACCTAAACGAATTTGACGTCCTTTTTTTCCCACAAACAGAGCTTTCTTTTGGTGGTATTTGATCACCTGTGCGATTTTTTGATCACGCGCTATAAACAAAAAAAGAACGTAAATTTTGCAAAAATAACAATATTTTTCACATTTTTTTATATGAAATTCCCCAAAAAAAAAAGTAAAAATCAAAATTTTTTAACATTTTTCGGCCAATTTGTTTTATGCTACCTATGTTTGGTAAAAAAAATCGCAAAAAGCGTATTTTGATTGGTTTGCGCAAAAGTTATCGCGTTTACTAACAAAGGGAAAGATTTTTGTCATTTTTGGTGTTTTTTTTTTTAACGCGTAATGGCGGCGATCTGCGATTTTTTTTTCGGTACTGCGACATTGCGGCGGACAGATCGGACCCTTGACTGACATTTTTGACACTTTTGGGGGTACCAGTGACATTACTGCAGTAATCAGTGCTATACATATGCACTGTTACTGCAAAAATGACACTGGCAGGGAAGGGGTTAACTTTATTGGACAGGGAGGGGTTAAGTGTGTCCTAGGGGCGTGCTTCTAACTGTGTAGGGACATTCCTATTGGTGTAAAAGCAAAGATCAACCGTTCTACATAGTAGAACGGACAGATCTTCACTTTTACACAGGGAGAACTGACAGGCAGCTTGTTTACACAAGCTGCTCTGTCTTTCTCCCTTCACAGGAGCGATCGCAGTGTGACCGGCGGACATTGAGTCCGCCGGTCACACGCACTGACTTGTCTGTGAACGAGCCTCGGCGGGCGCGCGCCCGCCCGCGATAGGCTCGCAAGTCAGTGACAGGCGAGTGACGTACCGATACGTCACTCTGCCTGGCCGGGGCTGACCGCCGCAGTATATAGTCGTGCGGCGGTCGGCAACCGGTTAAAGAGAAAAAAAAATCATAAAATGCAAAATGCATTAAAACTGCATGCAAAAATGCATAAAAAACAAGGGTTTAAAAACGTAAAATGCACTTCAAAATGTGCCTTCAAAACACATCAAGCGCAGCCGCATAGATGTGAACCTAGACTCAATCTAAATGGGAAAGATGCCCCAGGTCACCTCAGTGCATGGAATGAACACATAAAAATGGGTAGTGGGAAACCTTAGGAGGGCAGTGCAAAAACACTGTTCCAATGGGTAGAAATTGTACAAGAGACTATCTTCAGAGGTAAACCTTCCTCCCAAAACAAAGGCCAAAAGCCAGGTAGCATAGAGTACTCTTGCAATATTTCAAAATGTGTTGGCTGGTCCAACAAGGAGCCTCCACAATCCCCTCATGCAGCTAATTATTATTCCCATTGCATGCATGCAATTATTTATCTCCAGTCTATGCACAGACAAAAATCTCATGTCTTTAGGAACTTGCAGACATTGGTGGTTGGGAGATCCTAGCGGACAAAAAGACTGGACAAAACAGAAAACCTTACTTGCTCAGTATTGTTTTTCCCATAATAAGTCAACTTTGGAGTTTTCTGTTCACACCTTCCTCCTCTTCCACTGGGATAAACATCCACACACTAGTGTGCATGTTTATATGAACTAATTGTGCAATGTTGTGGCAAAAAAAGGAGATCAGAGTGATTGATGTTGGAATACACCTTCATTTTTGACCCGTCTCTTAACTTCTCAACGTAAAATAGGAAAAAAATCATAATCTTAAAGAAGAACTTCATCCTACCTAACTACCCTAAAATATAAAAATCCCTAACATTTGTCCCTGTCCCAAAATAATAAAAAGCATACTTACTAGACTATGTAATTCACAGTTGTCTTGCTTGAAGCAGAAGTTGTGCACTAGCCAGGGCCGGCGCTACCAGTAAGGCGACTAAGGCAGCTGCCTAGGGCGCAGCTTAACAGGGGGCGCCGCCATTCTGCACCCCGAATCAGTAGTGGACCGGCCGGTGTGGCACTCCTCATGCTGTGCCGCCTGAGCGCTACAGCAAGCGAGCCCCAGGCAGCACACACCACTTGTCTAGAGCGCACATTAGAATAGTCGGGGCGCCAGAAGTGCCCTCCATAGAATCCTGGGGATCCAGCTCGGCGCTCACTGCCCTCCGGTCTCCGCCCCTCCAGCTGATTTCTGCTTGAAGAAGATCAGGAGCCGATCTCCAATCACACTCAGGGAGCTGGGCTTGTGCCTCTCCAGACGCCCCCCCCCCTCTGCTCCGTGTTCAACTTCTGGCAGAAGCAGATTGCTGGACACCGGACAGTCTCCCATCCCCCATCACATGCCGAGGACAGCATGCAAGGTGAGATGATGTGTGTCCCGTCCTCTCCCACCCCTCACACAGACAACACAGTACACTCCCCCACCCGGACACTGGCCTCACTCTTCATACATGGGGGGCTGCATTGTATGATATTGGGGGGGGGGGCTGTATTGTATGATATGGAGGGGGCTGCCTGCATTGTATCATGGGGGGGGGGGCTGTATTGTATGATATAGAGGGGGCTGCCTGCATTGTATCATGGAGGGGGGGGGCTGTATTGTATGATATGGAGGGGGCTGCCTGCATTGTATCATGGGGGGGGCTGTATTGTATGATATGGAGGGGGCTGCCTGCATTGTATCATGGAGGGGGGGGGGCTGTATTGTATGATATGGAGGGGGCTGCCTGCATTGTATCATGGGGGGGGGCTGTATTGTATGATATAGAGGGGGCTGCCTGCATTGTATCATGGAGGGGGGGGGCTGTATTGTATGATATGGAGGGGGCTGCCTGCATTGTATCATGGGGGGGGGCTGTATTGTATGATATAGAGGGGGCTGCCTGCATTGTATCATGGAGGGGGGGGGCTGTATTGTATGATATGGAGGGGGCTGCCTGCATTGTATCATGGGGGGGGGGGCTGTATTGTATGATATAGAGGGGGCTGCCTGCATTGTATCATGGAGGGGGGGGCTGTATTGTATGATATGGAGGGGGCTGCCTGCATTGTATCATGGGGGGGGGGGGGCTGTATTGTATGATATGGAGGGGGCTGCCTGCATTGTATCATGGGGGGGGGCTGTATTGTATGATATAAAGGGGGCTGCCTGCATTGTATCATGGAGGGGGGGGGCTGTATTGTATGATATGGAGGGGGCTGCCTGCATTGTATCATGGGGGGGGGGGCTGTATTGTATGATATAGAGGGGGCTGCCTGCATTGTATCATGGGGGGGCTGTATTGTATGATATGGAGGGGCTGCCTGCATTGTATCATGGGGGGGGGGGCTGTATTGTATGATATAGAGGGGGCTGCCTGCATTGTATCATGGGGGGGCTGTATTGTATGATATGGAGGGGGCTGCCTGCATTGTATCATGGGGGGGGGGCTGTATTGTATGATATAGAGGGGGCTGCCTGCATTGTATCATGGGGGGGGGGCTGTATTGTATGATATGGAGGGGGCTGCCTGCATTGTATCATGGGGGGGGGCTGTATTGTATGATATGGAGGGGGCTGCCTGCATTGTATCATGGGGGGGGGGGCTGTATTGTATGATATGGAGGGGGCTGCCTGCATTGTGTCATGGGGGGGGGCTGTATTGTATGATATGGAGGGGGCTGCCTGCATTGTATCATGGGGGGGGCTGTATTGTATGATATGGAGGGGGCTGCCTGCATTGTATCATGGGGGGGCTGCATTGTATCATATGGAGGGGGCTGCATTGTATCATATGGAGGGGGCTGCATTGTATCATATGGAGGGGGCTGCATTGTATCATATGGAGGGGGCTGCATTGTATCATAGCAGCCCCCTCTATATCATACAATACAGCCCCCCCCCATGATACAATGCAGCCCCCTCCATATGATACAATGCAGCCCCTTCCATATCATACAATACAGCCCCCTCCATATGATACAATGCAGCCCCTTCCATATCATACAATGCAGCCCCCTCCATATCATACAATGCAGCCCCCTCCATATCATACAATGCAGCCCCTTCCATATATCATATGGAGGGGGCTGCATTGTATCATATTGAAGGGGCTGCATTGTATCATGGGGGGGCTGTATTGTATGATATGGAGGGGCTGTATTGTATGATATGGGGAGGTTGTTTTGTGTAGGCTGTATTGTGTGATATGGGAGGTGTGCTGTATTATATGGGGGGGGGGGGCTGTATTGTGTGATATGGGGGGGCTGTGTATAATGGACAGTGTCCCCGTCTACCCAAATGCTGACCTCGTCTGACTGATGGTGATCTGTGATTGGCTGTCTCCATGACCTTATTCACATGGATGGCGGTGAAGCTGCATTATTACCAACCACCAACCGGGAGGAGAAGCTGAGGTTGGTGGGGACTGTACACAGGTCACAGCAGAAATTACCCCCCATCAGTGTTCCTTTAAACTGCTTCCCACCTCACTACATCAACCACTGCGCTCACACTTGCGTAATGCAGAGATCTTCTGGCTCTTGGCTGATGTAGTGAAGGTAGGTCATATGGGGGGGGGGGGGGGGGGCGGCAATTTTTATTTTGCCTAGGGCGGCAAAAATCCTTGCACCGGCCCTGGCACTAGCCGCTCTTCTCTAGTGCCTCAAACTATAGCCACTTGCCGACTGCCGCACGACTATTTACGTCGGCAGTCAGCCCCTCACAGGCAGAGCGACGTAGGGCTAACCTGTAAGGGTAGTCGCTAGCCTGTAAGGGTTTTGGGAGCGAGCGCACGCCGCCGGATGCGCGCTCCCGCTCGGTCACGGACCCCCCTGCGCGTGTGCCCGGCGGACCCGATGTACGGCGGGCACTCGCGATCGTCCGTGACAGCGTGAGAAAGGCAGGCGGCTAGTGTAAACAAAGCCGCCTGTCAGTTCTCCCTGTGTATGAATGGTGATCAAACAGTTCTACTATGTAGGACCGTTGATCACTGTTCTTACACAGCAAGCCACAACCAATCACAGTTAGAAACACGCCCCTAGGACACACTTAACCCCTCCCTCTACAATACAGTTAACTCCTTCACTGCCAGTGTAATTTTTACAGTAACAGTGCATATGTATAGCACTGATTACTGTAGTAATGTCACTGGTAACCCCAAAAATGTCAGTCAAGGGTCAGATCTGTCCGCCCCAATGTCGCAGTCCTGCAAAAAAAAATCGCAGATCGCCGCCATTATGCGTTAAAAAAAACAACAAAAATGACAAAAATCTTTCCCTTTGTTAGTAAACGCAATAACTTTTGCGCAAACCAATCAAAATACGCTTTTTGCAATTTTTTTTATCAAACATATGGTAAAAAAAAAATTGGCCTAAAATGTTAAAAAATTTTGATTTTTACATTTTTTGGGGGGGAATTTCATATAAATAATGTGAAAAATATTGTTATTTTTGCAAAATTGACTCTTTTTTTGTTTATAGCGCATGATCAAAAAATCGCACAGGTGATCAAATACCACCAAAAGAAAGCTCTGTTTGTGGGGAAAAAAGGACGCCAAATTCGTTTAGGTACAGCGTCGCACGACCGAGCAATTGTCCGTTAAAATCACGCATTGCCGAATCGCAAAATAGGCCCTGGTCAGGAAGGGGGTAAAATCTTCCGGGGCTTAAGTGGTTAAAAGACAGCTGCCACATGTGTAGACAGGCAGTCAGTCTCTGCTAAGGCCCCCAGACCTGGCCAAGATCCCTGTGGTGTGTCTGCCAGATTCCATGCTGAGGGTCTTTCTCAGTCCACTGTGGACATGTCTACATCACACATCCCAGGAGGGAGGTTGTAAGATCTCACGCATGAGATAGAGAGGCAGGTAGATGGTGTCACAATCTCCACCTCAGCCAATCAGAGGAAGAATTGTATGAATTCACTAAAATACAAGGATTTCTGTGAATGGCTGAGCAGTTCTTAGCCATACTTAGTTTAGTTATGGCAGCAGACAGAAAGTCCCCATACTGCCAGTGCTGTACTGTATACTGTATGTAGCTGATGCACTGAATGTGGGCATATTTCTTAGTGAAGGAACCTGGCCCAGCTGGGCCCAGCACAAAACCTGTTGTTAAACCTACTCTTCCTAATCCCTAACATTTATCCTTACCCCTGAAATTATTTTTTTACCACCTCCCACCCTTAGGACTTACCCACATGTTTGGATGGAAGCTGTGATATATGGACCATGGCTGCCGCCAGTATCGGGACAGGGTCATCCAGAGCCCAGGGCAAGGATGCAGAATTGCGCCCCCCTTCCCCACTAATAATGCATGCTGTAGAATGGGTGTACCACACTGTGTCAATTGTTTGCCTGTTTGCTTCACTGCGCCCAGGGCAACTGTCCCTCCTACCCACCTCTTGTCCTGGACCTGGCTGCAGCCATGATTCAGATATTGTCTTCTGCAAACAGCAATTCTTCAAAATGTAAAAGTGATCCGAGTGCTTATACAGATGCCTAATCACTTTTACAGGTGGGAGAAAGGGGTCACCCCCCCCCCCCCACACACCCGCTGCTGCCTGCTACCTTTACCGGGCTCTCTCATACCGCCAAAGAGCCTAGTACCAATGCAACCTGTTGCATTGGATGGCCTAGACAGTGTGAAAAGAACTTCCATTGTTCCTCCCATTGTGTGATGTCAGAAACATCATCTTTTACAGTATATTTTACCCAAAAAGTCAGTATTATATTGTGTTTGTGTTCACTAAAACTCATTTAAGTGTATTTTTTTCAGAAAATTAGCATTTACTAAACTGCTGTGAAAATATCATGCGACTTAAAACAGTGCAACAACCACTTCATTCTCTTTAAATAAGTAATGGCCTAGCAAAAAAATGCAGATTCTTACATGTATAGGAGAAATGCCAACATTGGCCCATTAGACTAGAGGTGGTGAAAGGATAAGTACCTGTACACCTTTCATAACTATTTAGGGTGTAACGAACGGACCGATCCCCCTCACCTCCCTGATCTGACAGCTAGAGGGATCTCCCCCTCCTCCCCCTTCCCCGCTAGCTCTGCTGAAGTCCTGCATGGCACCAGCAATCTGCTAATCATTGGTGCAATGCTTTACAGGCTCCAAAAAAATAAATGCACATTTTTTTTACCTGAAAAAAAAAATTTGCATTTATTTATTTCTTTTTTTAAAAGTGAACTAATCCTTTTAAGCAGTATTAAACCTTTACGATAAAAAATAATATGTTGCAGCTTACCAAATATCAGATGTGGTCTCTGAATTTGTTTTCTTTTTTAAAGTTTTTTTCTCCTGGTGGTCCGACCAGTAAATCTGTTATTTTTCAACTTTCTTTACTAGACCAAGCTGTCCAGCAAAGGTGGCAGTTAGAGTGTTACCACATGGGCTCTAACAATGGTCAGCTGTTATTCGTTTATCTAAAATTTATCCCAAAAAGATCCCAAAAGGAATATAAACTGTTGCTGTAACTTTTAAAAGCGTTAGCAGGAGTTTGGCTTTAGTTTGTTAGTCAAGTCCATCTAAATCTGCTAGTACAGTAATACCTTGGTTTGCGAGGAGCCAAGTAATACCTTGGTTTGCGTTCCAGTAGCATGCTTGTAATCCAAAGCACTCGTATATCAAAGCAAATTTTCCCATAACAAATAATGGAAACTCAGATGATTTGTTCCACATCCATTTATTGGTATAAATAAAGATATGCTTCTATCATATCTAAAGCACAGTACTGTAGAGTATAAGAATGCCATTCCCTCTGATAAATAACATTATGTGTCCCTGTGTCTGTACTGTATATAAAAGATGCTGATTTCTACTGCATTAGAGCGTCTCCCGGTGCTCACGTGACTCCTCGGCTCTCTGCTTCTCTCCTCCCCCCTCCCCAGATGACATAGGCGGGAATGCTCAGCCCCGCCCGCCGGGAGAGCAGAGAGACGAGGAGTCACATGAGCGCCGGGAGACACTCTGATACAGTAGAAATCAGCATCTTTTATATACAGTACGGACACATAATGTTATGTAACAGAGGGGATGGCATGCTTATACTGTACTAAACCACTTTAGCATTGTGAGTTTAATACTGCTCGTATATTAACCATTTTAAGACCGCTCACTGTGCTGCTACTGCGGCACTGTGGCTCCCCTGGGTCCAGCGACGTAGACCTACGTCGCTGGACTCCTAGTGGTCTTGGCGGCGTGTCTAAACACAGCGGGAGTCGGGCTGGTGGAGGACCTACGTCGCTGGACTCCTAGTGGTCGTGGCGGCGTGTCTAAACACAGCGGGAGTCGGGCTGGTGGAGGACCTACGTCGCTGGACTCCTAGTGGTCTTGGCGGCGTGTCTAAACACAGCGGGAGTCGGGCTGGTGGAGGACCTACGTCGCTGGACTCCTAGTGGTCGTGGCGGCGTGTCTAAACACAGCGGGAGTCGGGCCCGTGGCGATCGCCGCCTCTCTTCCCTGATTGTCGGGGAAAGTGTGAGAAGATCCGCCCGCTTGTGTAAACAAAGCAGGCGGATCTTCTCTGTGACAGACAGGGAGAGATCACAGGATTGAACCTGCGATCTCTGTCTGTGTCACAGAACCCCCCCACACACACACACACACACGTCAGTAAGCATGAGGCATACATTTAACTCCTTGATCATCAACAGTGTTAACCCCTTCCCTGCCAGTGTCATTATTATAGTAACAGTGCATATTTATAGCACTGATTACTGTAGTAATGTCACTGGTCCCCCCAAAAGTGTCAAAAATGTCAGTTAGGGGCCCGATCTGTCCGCCGCAATGTCACAGTCCCACAAAAAATTGCAGATAGCGGCCATTACTAGTAAAAAAAACCAAAAATGACATAAATCTTTCCCGTAGTTAGTAAACGTGATAACTTTTGCGCAAACCAATCAAAATACGCTTATTACGATTTTTTTTACCAAAAATATGTAGCAGAAAACAAATTGACCTAAAATGTTAAAAAATTTTAATTATTAATTTTTTTTTTTTTGGGAATGCTATATATCAGAATGTGAAAAATATTGTTTTTTTTTTTTTTTTTAAATTGACGCTCTTTTTAAAAAAAATTAAAAATCGCACAGGTGTGCTTAAAGTAACGCAGTGCCAAATCGCAAAATATGGCCTGGTCAGGAAGGGGGTAAAATCTTCCGGTCTTAAAGTGTATAAACATACGCTCATTGAGAATTTTTTTTTTTTAAAGACATGTAGCTAAATACATTTTGGCCTAAATATATGACAAAAATTGAATATATTGGATATTTTTTAACAGTCAAAGTAGAAAATGTCAATATTTCACAAAATTTTCACTATTTTTTTATTAATATCACAAAAAATAAAAAGCGTCGAGGTGATCAAATACCACCAAAGAAAGCTCTGTGTATTTCTTCTAGGTCTGTGCAGTAACTTAGTTTGAAACAACTCTATTGCCTATGTGCAAAACTTTTCTATAAAAAAAAATGACTCATTGATGATCTCTCTCTTCGTGCAGGGTGTCCAGTCTTGTATACACCCTTTGCCCCGTAGTTCTCTGCACACAGCCCATAATAGGAGGACCTGCTAGGTCCCACTCAAATCTCTGCTAGCTGCATAGGCTGTGTACAGCACAGTTATAATGTCACTCCTACATTTACAATGTAATATCAGGTTTACACAGGCATGTAGTGCAACAAAGTGGATTTAAATTCTTTGTGGCCATTAATATATATATATATATATATATAAGTGAACGTTTTTGTGCTCTTAGCTTTAAACATGATTAAAAATGGGCAAAATATTTATGCTTTTCCCACACATCTGATTTTCCCAGCTTTGTTTCTAACGGATCAGTGGATAGGTCGGTGGCCAGCAGGAGATTTCAGGGCCGAGATGTGCGAGGGGGCATGAGGGCCCTTGCACATGCGGGCCAGAAGCTTGCCGGTTTTATTTCCGTATTAAAAATACTGGAGATCAGCTATAGACATGCGGATGCTTTCCTTGGTTTTTGCCCATAAATCAAAATCAGATTTGGCCTCTTTCCAGGCATTACGGTTCTCAGGCGTATTCTACTGGGAGAGACGAGCCTGGGCCGCCAGCTTTGTTAAAGCTGAATGAAGGGAAAAGGGAAGGCTGCATAGCCCCCTTTTCCTCATGGGAGAGTGTCAGGAAGGAGTTTAGATTTAGACTAGTCATTATTTTCCTCCTTTTTTCCTCAGGGAAAAAAGGGGAGGGAAGAATGGTTGTATCCTGAGGAAAACAGCTGTAGTGGGTTGGTCTTTTAGCTCTGCAGGGGTCAGAGCACCTATAGGAAGAGAGCAGCTATGGAAGTTTCTAGAGCTTCTGGGGACCCTATATAAAGAGGGGATTGCCACACAGGGGCTCATTCGCCTCAGAAGACTCGACCAGTGGAGTTCCCCACCCCCCCCCCTTCCCTTGTCGTGGCTGTTTTTATGTGGTGGGTCACCTTTGCGTTTAACAAAGGGGGACGGTTTTTACTATATATGTGGAAGTGATGATTTTAACCACTTAAGCCCCGGAAGATTTTACCCCCTTCCTGACCAGGGCCTATTTTGCGATTCGGCACTGCGTGACTTTAACGGACAATTGCGCGGTCGTGCGACACTGTACGTAAACGAAATTGACGTCCTTTTTTTCCCACAAACAGAGCTTTCTTTTGGTGGTATTTGATCACCTGTGCGATTTTTTGATCATGCGCTGTAAACAAAAAAAGAGCGTCAATTTTGCAAAAATAACAATATTTTTCACATTTTTTATATGAAATTCCCCAAAAAAATTTAAAAAATCAAAATTTTTTAACATTTTCGGCCAATTTGTTTTATGCTTCATATGTTTGGTAAAAAAAAATCGCAAAAAGCGTATTTTGATTGGTTTGCGCAAAAGTTATCGCGTTTACTAACAAAGGGAAAGATTTTTATCATTTTTGTTGTTTTTTTTTAACGCGTAATGGCGGCGATCTGCGTTTTTTTTTTGCGGGACTGCGACATTGCGGCGGACAGATCGGACCCTTGACTGACATTTTTGACACTTTTGGGGTTACCAGTGACATTACTGCAGTTATCAGTGCTATACATATGCACTGTTACTGTAAAAATGACACTGGCAGTGAAGGGGTTAACTGTATTGGAGAGGGAGGGGTTAAGTGTGCCCTAGGGGCGTGTTTCTAACTGTGATTGGACATGGCTACTGGTGTAAGAACAGAGATCAACGGTCCTACATAGTAGAACCGTATGATCTCCATTCTTACACAGGGAAGAATGACAGGCGGCTTTGTTTACATCAGCCCCCTGCCTTTCTTCCGGTGTCACGGACGATCGCGAGTGCCCGGCGGACATCGGGTCCGCCGGGGACACACGCGCGGGGGGGACCGTGACTGCGCGGTAGCGTGCCTCCGGTGGCGCGCGCTCGCTCCCTAGAAGCCTCACAGGCTAGCGACGTACACCTACGTCGCTTTGCCTGTGAGGGGCTGACCGCTGCAGTAAATAGTCGCGCGGCGGTCGGCAAGTGGTTAACTGAGTTATTTATTTATGCAGCCTGAGCCGTATTGGCTGGGTTGTCACAAGGGTTGTATGTTTTTATCATCTATTTATTAAAAGTTTTAAAACCAATAATAAACGGCCGCGGCCAATTGTTTCCCACAAGTACAGTTGTCTGCCTTTTTAATCTTAGATAAGTAATTAGGATAAGGAATCCTGCCTACTGTCCCATTAAACCATCCTATCCTTTACAGCCAAGGAAGCCGCCATCCAAAGGCCCGTACACGCGATAAGAAAATCGCAAGTAAAATTTAGTCTGACGAACAATCCGCCGATTTTCGGATCGTTAGTATGGTGCTGTCGACAGCCGATTACAAATTTTCGTACGATAAACCTGAATGTGCAAGCTAAAAAATTGTTATCATTAGTGAATACAACATCCGATTTTCGTTTAGAGCCGGTTCACACTGAGGCGATCCGACTTCGGGGGGCGACCTGTGAAGTCGCGTGCACCGCTGTGCACCGCGACTTCGGTGCGACTTGCAGGGACTTCACATAATGGAAGTCCATGCAAGTCGCTCCCAGGTCGCCCCAAAGTAGTACAGGACCCTTTTTCTAAGTCGGAGCGACTTGTGTCGCTCCTATTACAACGGACCGCGACCTACTGCGACTTGTCAGGCTGACAAGTCACCTGACAAGTCGCGCTAGTCTGAATGGGCTCTTAATCAGTACAGTTTACAGTTCAGTTTACGTCCTATGCATGCTCAGAAGTTGTATTCTGTCGTACGAGAATTTCCATATGAAAGTAACCTTTTCACTTTCCATATGAGACTAGCATGCAACAAAAAACGGATGAAAATTCATCTGATAATCTGATCGTGTGTACGAGGCTTTAGCCTCTGTTTAATCCGCACTTGCCATGGTGCTGCACATGTGATCAGCTATGACCCCAACCATTTGATCCCTTTGACAATTCTGAGAGCACAAGCAACTGTGACAGTCATCATTCAGGGCATGCCTTGAATGTAACTGTTTTGAGAAATGGTTAAATTGATGGGTTTATAGAGAGTAGGGTTCCCCACCATGTTAATATGAAATTAAACGCCAAACGCTTGGTTTTTAAACTGTGGCACTTATGCACACTTATGCTCCAAGACTCTCTAACAACTCCAGATCCATAAAATAATGCAGTGTGATTATGCTGGGAAACTCTCCAGAACAATACAAACATTCAGAGACTCCTTTGCTAAAAGAAAAGATCAGCTGATATAAATAAATATAGATACCTGCCAGCTGGCTGCTGCAATATCAAGCACGTTTCTGCATAATTGCATTCTCTTAAACACGAACACTCAATAGAAGCCAATTTTCACTGGGGTTAAACAATGACAACTAGAGCCTCATATTGTTGTCAGGTTGTGTGCTTGTTTTGCTAAAGTAAGCGAATCCTTTCACAAACACTACAGAAGTACTATATGTGAGATACCTACATGTTAACTCAAAAAAGTCCCGAATAGGTAAAGGCTCATTCGCATTGGTGCGCCTAAATGGAGTGTGCATTTTGGAAAAATGCATATCACATTTTTCATGCTTTTTTTAATGCATTTTTAGTGAATTATTTGGTTGCCTGACTCCCAGCATGCACTTGTATTTTTTTGTGTTTTCCCATTGATTTCAATGGGTTTTCATTTTTAGATGCACATGCAGGACTATTCAAAATGAACAGCACCCGCAGTGCACTGCTGTAAAGAGGTCCATAGGAATTAAAGGTAAATATTTTAGTGCGTTTTTGGTCGCAGCAGTGTGAAAGGGAAACAAACACAAGATCTATTCGAATTCCATTGATTTGCCACGTTAGCAACCAGAAAAAAAATGTAACTATGAAAATATGGAGACATGCACTGAATGAGAGGGAAAGCTTGGAGAGATACTGAAGGTCTTGAGGTTAATTTACTAAAGGCAAGTAGGCTGTCCACTTTGCATTTGAATTTCCCCTAGGGTCTAGTGAATGTGGTGAAGTTTCAGTTTGCAAAGAATACCCAATCATGTGCAAGGAATATAAAAAAAAAAGGCATTTTTTTCTTGCACATGATTGGATGATGGAATTCAGCAGAGCTTCCCCTCATTCATTTAACCACTTAATCCCCGGAAGAATTTACCCCCTTCCTGACCAGGGGGTATTTTGCGATTCGGCACTGCGTGACTTTAACGGACAATTGCGCGGTCGTGCGACGCTGTACCTAAACGAATTTGACGTCCTTTTTTCCCACAAACAGAGCTTTCTTTTGGTGGTATTTGATCACCTGTGCGATTTTTTGATCATGCGCTATAAACAAAAAAAGAGCGTCAATTTTGCAAAAATAACAATATTTTTCACATTTTTTTATATGAAATTTCCAAAAAAAAAATGTAAAAATCAAAATTTTTTAACATTTTCAGCCAATTTGTTTTATGCTACATATGTTTGGTAAAAAAAATCGCAAAAAGCGTATTTTGATTGGTTTGCGCAAAAGTTATCGCGTTTACTAACAAAGGGAAAGATTATTGTAGTTTTTGTTGAGTTTTTTTTAACGCGTAATGGCGACGATCTGCGATTTTTTTTGCAGTACTGCGACATTGGGGCGGACAGATCGGACCCTTGACTGACATTTTTGACACTTTTGGGGTTACCAGTGACATTACTGCAGTAATCAGTGCTATACATATGCACTGTTACTGTAAAATGACACTGGTAGTGAAGGGGTTAACTTTATTTGAGAGGGAGGGGCTGTGTGTGTCCCTAGTGGCGTGATTCTAACTGTGATTGGCTGTGGCTTGAGGTGTAGGAACAATGATCAACAGTCCTACATAGTAGAACCGTATGATCACTGTTCCTACACAGGGGAGAATGACAGGCGGCTTGTTTACACTAACCGCCTGCCTTTCTCCCGCTGTCACGGACGATCGTGAGTGAGCGGCGGACATCGGGTTAGCTTAAGAGCAATAGTTATAGCAAAAGACTTTCTCTGTAACTCTAAACAGGTAACTGTAACAGTAACAGGTAACTGTTAAAAAATGTGGAGTACTGTCCTTTGTCGCCATTCCACGATTGCGTGCAATTTTGAAGCGTAACATGTCAGGTATCTATTAACTCGGAGTAACATCATCTTTCACGTTAGACTAAAAAATCGGGCTGACTTTACTTTAGTAAAATTTATGTAATATTTAACATATTTTATTAGATTTAGATTTGTCGGCATGATTATATGTATATATAATGCATTATTCCATATCCCACCTTTAAAAATCTGATTTTTAGGATTATGGACATGAGTTTATCCCACATAAAATAAAATATATATTTTTCACATAAAATTTTTTCAATCACATTCACCATTTTTTTCACATAATCATCTAATTCACCTTCACTTATATTCATTTAATGTATTTATAGATTTAATAATATTGCATTTGATGTATTTATAGATTTAATAATATTGCATTATAGTATAAATAGTAAGTTTTCATATTTATCACAATAGAAACAAATATATGTCTAGGATACTAATAAAGCTACAAGGTTTTGTAAACAGGAAGTAACATTGTTGCACCATGCGAACATAACTATATACGTTTATAAAATTTAATCTGTTCTAAGTGGTTATTTTCAATATACCAATACACCTAGAAAGGATTGATCTACATCACTATTTAATAGAAAATATACAAGTAATAAACCGGACTTATTCTTAGCACCGGATATTACGATGGTCCGGACGAGATATAAATAGACCAACAGTGCCCGGAAATGATGTCTTTGAAAACGCCCACTTTACGGGTGAAACGCGTTGATGTAATTTCCGGCACACGGGTACGCATCGTCACATCCGGTTTTACTTCCTGGAGTCAGGGGAACGCACGCCGTCAGCGGCGCTCCTTACCTCCTGTATACATTCAATGCGAGCTTTGTTCGTTTATGTAGTACAATACATGCTTTGGGGGAATAAATTTTAAAGAACGTATTACACTATTGGCCCCCTTTCTTTTCTTTCATCTGGGAACAACCGAGACCTTTTGAAGCGATCCTAATTAAGGCATTCCTTTTTCCCTGGGACTATCCATATTAAAGCCTGGTCACCTAAGCCATATATGATCCTATCAAGCGTGTGTGATACATATCTGTGGTGAGTAGGGGACCTGGAGGGACGGGCCACTCACTTGAGCACTGCTTGATCGGACGGTTTCTGCACCTGAGCACCTTATTTTTTTTACACCAAGATTTAAGCACTTTTTTAGGAATATTTATTGTGATCTATGGTGATTCATTACTGGTCCATATTTATATATTTTTATTGTGATTTATTGCTGGTTCACATCTATAGTTATATATATATTTTTATATATTATTTTTATTGATCACCTTGCACTTTTAGAACCTTATTATATTCACCAGCCACTTTTTCATGTGATGCTAGCGCTGTTTTAACTTTATTTTACACATTTTCTCCAAGATTCACTTGGATGCACAGCAGCTGCATCAAATTTGCACATCATTTTGGACACTTTGCACTTTATTTAAATAGAAGTTGATTACCACTCATATTTATATAACAATTTATTTAATGTGGCAGCGCTGTTTTAATTTGATCTATACACATCAACTTTCGCGTTAAAAAATCGGGCTGACTTTACTGTACTGCCTCGTTTTTTTAAAATTCAGTGAAGTGTACTTTTTCCAAAAAAAGTGCGTTTGAAAGACTGCTGCGCAAATACTGAGTGACATAAAATATTGCAACGCCATTTTATTCTCCAGAGTCTCTGCTAAAAATATATATATAATGTTTGGGGGTTCTAAGTAATTTTCTAGCAAAAAATAAAAATTTTAACTTGTAAGCAACAAATGTCAGAAATAGGCCTGGTCTAGGAGGAGTTCCAGCCACCAGTCAAAAAAAGAAAAGTCAGCAGCTACAAAAAGTGTAGCTGCTGACTTTTAAAAAACAGCCACTCACCTGTCCCAAGGTCCAATGGTTCACTCAGCTCAGCCGTCTTCATCCTCTGTCCTCCCTCCGCGGCACCAGCATTTTCACTATGGGCACCCGGCTGTGACAAATTGCAGCATCACACCTGGGTGCCCACTGTGCATGCGCGAGTCGCGCTGCACATTGTAAATGGTGGATGATGGAGTGGGGACCTGTTAGTGTCCCAGAAGATTGCAGTGGGAGAAGAAGAACTTCCATTGCCGAGCACCATGGTGCTCGAAACGGAAGTGGGAAGCAGGTACCTGTCGAAATCAGGTACCTGCTCACCCCCCCCTCCTCAAAAGTGCCAATTGTGCAAGAGGAGTGGAGGGCAAGTCCTTAAAGCGAAACTTCCCCTTTTGGGTGGAGTTCTGCTTTAAGTAGATAAGGATGCTGGCGGCTGCTAGTTCCTTAAATATTGCATGCTGGGCCACTACTTTTTTACTGCATACATTTATTTATTTACTTTCCTTTTGTGAATTGACTTCAACTCCTGTTTTACTGAGCGTTTTTTGCTTTGTGCGAATGTGAATTGATATTTTCAGGATCATATATATACTGCATGCAATTGTTAATGGAGACCACAGTATTATGATTGCCTCCAGAAACCATGGAGTTATCTTGTGACCACAGCTATTATTTTGATTATTTATGACATATAATCATTATATAACATAATAAATATAATATAATAATCATTATATACAGTGGGGATCAAAAGTTTGGGCACCCCAGCTAAAAATTTGTATTAATGTGCATAAAGAAGCCAAGGAAAGATGGAAAAATCTCCAAAAGGCATCAAATTACACATTAGACATTCCTATAATATGTCAACAAAAGTTAGATTTTATTTCCATCATTTACACTTTCAAAATAAAAGAAAACAAAAAAATGGCGTCTGCAAAAGTTTGGGCTTTTGTTAATATCTTGTACTGCCCCCTTTGACAAGTATCACAGCTTGTAAACGCTTTTTGTAGCCAGCCAAGAGTCTTTCAATTCTTGTTTGAGGTATCTTTGCCCATTCATCCTTACAAAAGTCTTCCAGTTCTTTGAGATTTCTGGGCTGTCTGTTACGCACTGCTTTTTAAAAGTCTATCCATAGATTTTCAATTATGTTGAGGTCAGGAGATTGTGAAGGCCATGGCAAAATCTTCAGTTTACGCCTCTTGATGTAATCCCCCTGGATTTCGAGGTGTGTTTAGGATCATTATTATCCATTTGTAGAAGCCATCCTCTCTTTAACTTCAGCTTTTTCACAGATGGCATCAAGTTACCATCCAAAATTTGCTGAAATTTATTGAATCCATTTTTCCTTCTACTCGTGAGATGTTCCCTGTGCCACTGGCTGCAATACAACCCCAAAGCATGATTGATCCACCCCCATGCTTAACAGTTGGACAGAGGTTCTTTTCATTAAATTCTGTGCCCCTTCTTCTCCAAATGTACCTTTGCTCATTCTGGCCAAAAAGTTCAATTTTAACCTCATCAGTCCACAGAACTTGTTTCCAAAATGCATCAGGCTTGTCTATTATTTTCATTTGCAAAGTTCAAACGCTGATTTTTGTGGTGAGGACGTATAAGAGGTTTTCATCTGATGACTCTTCCATGAAGACCATATTTGTACAAGTATCTCTTCATAGTGGAATCGTGTACCACAACTCCAGTGTCTGCCAGATCTTTCTGGAGGGATCGTGTAGTCAAACGTGGGTTTTGAATTGTTTTTCTCACAATCCTGCGAGCTGTTCTGTCTGATATTTTTCTTGAAAAAAAAAGGGTGATAAACTGCGCTAAAACCATAAGGAAAAAGCTGCTAGCACAAAAACAACTGACAATAAATTGGTCCAATGTGAAAATGATAACAAAACGTGCAGCGCTAATAAAAAAATTGCATATAAATAAACATAAACAATTAAAAGTGTCCAAATAAAGTCCATAGTGATGTGTCCATATCAAAGAATCCCAGTGTCTAATGAAGTGAAGGGAATAGTGTCCAAATGATTGTAATAGGTGATTATGGTGCACGTGAATTCCCAACACCGACAGGAGAAGTTAATATGCGCTCACCAGAAATAGAGAACCTAGAGTACTATACAGTACCTAGATCTTCAAAGCTGTAAATGGTCAATAGTAGGTAATCGAGTCCATACGATGACTTCGGGTGTCCCAGTGTGTTGTAGTAGCTGGTATATTGGCTCTCATTCGGGTATGATGAACATAAACCAAAAAGGAGCGAAATATAGTGTAACACTGCTACAGTTTATTAATCAAAATAAAGCAATTACACTTACAGACATCCCAAGGTAAAGTGCATCAAAGGTACATGGGTAGGTTGTCCGTGGCGTGACCTTAACATGTTTCAGCACATCTGCCTTTATAAAAAGGTAGATATTTTTCTTGGTCTTCCAGATCTTGCTTTAACTTCCACTGTTCCTGATAACTGTCATTTCTTAATTACATTCCGAACAGAGGATATTGACATCTGAAAACGCTTTGCTATCTTCTTATAGCCTTCTCCAGCTTTGTGAGCATCAACTATTTTCAGTTTCAGTTTTCTAGACAACTGCTTTGACTCCCCCTCTAGACAATCGGCGCGTGCGTGCATGCGCACTCACTATCTGCTACAGGAAGCGACGTACAGGTACGTTGTTCCGCGTAACAGAGCCGACCTGTCAAAGTAAAATTATGGCGGCTGGTCGGCAAGTGGTTAACACAAAACTTATATTTTGCAATTATTCATGTATATTGGGAAACCATATTTACTCATTACATACACAGACTATGCTTCCTGCTTTGCAGTACTGTACTACACAATAGTCACAAAAATTGTGCTATTACTGTTTCTTTTCACTATGCAAATCATATGATTGATTCATTGAAAACAATGCATTCCCTCCATGGCTGATAGGTCAGCAGTTGTCAAGCATTTAGCCTGAGTCATTTTAGTAGCTAATCAGCCATATCTTTAGTCACTGATCTACGGATGAAGCGTATGAAGCGGAATACATATTGACCTAAATTGATGAAAAAATTATATTATAAGTATTATATTTATATTTTAAATTTTTTTTTGGGGGGGGATGTTTTATAGCAGAAAGTAAACAATATTGCGTTTTATTTTCAGAATTGTCGCCCGTTTATAGCGCAGAAAATGAAAACCACAGAGGTGATCAAATACTACCAAAAGAAAGCTCTATTTGTGGGGAAAAAAAGGCATCAATTGTATTTGGGTACAGCAACGCACGAGTGCACAATTGTCAGTTAAAGTAGCGCAGTGCCGTATCTCAAAAAATGGTCTGGTCATTAAAGGGGTAAAACCTTCTGGTTCTTAAGTGGTTAATTATTAAGACTGGGTTTACACATATGCGATGCCGGAAACAGCGCGATTCCTGTGCGGGTTCCCTCGTCGCATATCTCTCGCGGGCAGTTCACACTGCCCTATGCGAACAGCTCCGGGTGTCAATACAAAATTATTGACACTTCCAGATCGGTTCGCAGATCGCAGTGCAAACTGTGAAATGGTGCAAGAATCAGATCGCATAGGTGTGAACACCGATGCAATCTGATTCCAGTGTGGACCAAAAAAGGGTCCTGCACCATTTTGGTCCGAATGCGATGCAAATTCAGCTATACAATCTGTATGGCTAAATTTGCATCACGCAGACATCACATGTGATGTGCAGTGCAAATCACATGCGATGTCTGACATTAAAATAGTGTGAACCCAGCTTTTCAGATATTATTACGATTATTGACATTATTGTGATCTCTTTTACATATAGTTCTAAAAAAAATTATTTTGGGACTAATATTTTTGCTAAGACAACAGCCAGTAGAAATATAGCACTTCAAATTGGTATTAAATGTAGTATGAAAACAGGAGAGTTAAAGCAGAACTTTACTTCCAAAAAGGAGGTTTTTCTGATTGCCCTGCACCCCCTCCCACCTCTATTGGAGTTTTCTTTTTTTGGGGAGCGGGTACCTGGCAGGTACTTACTCCCACGCCCGCTCTTCTCACCTAGGCAAGCCAAGCAGAAGTCCCATGAGACAGCAGGTCCATTTACAAAGAGTCTCGTCACACAGCTGGCTGTGAAGCATCAGGAAGTCTCAGCTGGATTCCCACAGTCAAGATGGTGGCGCTAGGGATCTGAAGATTGCCGAAGAACTGGCCCAGGTGAGGACAGCGCTGGATCCCAAGACTGGTAAGTGTCTGTATATTAAACGTCAGCCGCTACAGTATTTGTAGATACTGACTATAATTTGATTTATTTATATATTTTTTTACTCAAATTCCTCTTTAGGGCTTGGTTCACACTGATGTGATTTATGCTGTGACCTGGATTGCACTGAATTGCATGACAATGGAAATACTATTCCTTCCAATGGTCCCTTTTTACATGTGATGCGATTTGGAAAAGGGTCCTGTGCTACTTTGGTGCAATTACAGTGCAATTTGTCCCCACAGAATAAACAAACCACATCCGAAATGCAACCAAAGTCGCACTACATAATCGCCTTGCAGTAGTGTGAACCGAGCCTTAAGGGCCATACACACTATAAGATTTTCTGAAGACTTTTTCCTTCAGATTTACCTTTTCTATGTAGGCAAGGGCCTGCCAGATTGCATACAAATTGAAAGTGATTAGGTTTGACCTCATATTATCTGGTTTTGGTAAATCTAAAGCAAAAAGTCTTCAGAAAATCTTATAGTGTGTATGGCCCATTAGGCTCCATTCACACCTGAGCGGATCAATTTTCTGGAGTTTTTTGGAGCTTTTTACAAGCTTGTTTAAAGCTGGATACACACTATCCAACTTTTGTGGTTAGATTTCCTTCAGATTGACCTTTTCTATGTAGTGCAAGGGCCTGCCAGATTGCATACACATTGAAAGTGTTTAGGTTTGACCTCATATTAAATGGTTTTGGTAAGTCTAAAGGAAAAAGTCTTCAGAAAATCTTATAGTGTGTATGGCCCATTAGAAGTGTATTACAAGTGTTTTGTAGCCAATAGAAAGTAGGGATGGAGAGCTGCGTTGAGCATTTTACAAGCATTTTACGAGTGTTTTTACAGGCGTTTTTCTACTCAAGTCAGGCATTTCTATTGAAGTCTATGGGGCTAAAAACGCTTGTGATCTGCCAAAAAGAAACTCATGTACTTTTTTGAGCATTTTGGTTCATTGACAGAATGCTCAGATGTGAACAGCGGCCATTAAAATAAATAGGATTTGGCTTGATGGGCGTTTTTGGAGCTTCAGAGCTGGGCGTTTTACAAGCTAAAAAAACGCTCAGGGGTGAACAGGGACTCAGAATCAATATATATAAGGACTGCAACTAGCGCTTACTGACAAAAAGGAAGACTTGATTATCAGGACATGATCCCATGTGACTTCCTACCTGGTAGGAATTTAGGGTGTGCTAAGCATTTCACCAATAACCAAATGCTGAGATCAAACTGACAAGTGCATCAGGTCACAGTTTCAACATAATATATGATACAAGTCTGTTTTATTACATTCTAGTTATGTTAGCCAACAGTGCGACCTTTGACCTGGTTCAATATGATTTTTTTTTAATGCCAGCTCCATTTTAGAACTTATGTAGCAAGTCCTATAAAGTGTTTACTTTTCTCGTGTTTCCTTCATGTGGAAGTTTGTTCTTGTCACACTGTAGCAATTTGTACATGACTGTGTGAAATCATCTTCAGTAATTGGAGTGACTTTAAGGGAATTAATTTGGCTAATATAGCTAAGAGGAATGCAGTAATTCAATAAAACGTAAATTCATTTCTATGATTAAGAGAGGGTGATATGAATAAAGGTATTTTTATAGTCTAGAAATTCAACGGATTGAAAAAGATACCTCCTGTAAAAGTGCTGAAACATACAGTAAGTTTAAAATTTAAAGAAGTTTTGGAACTCAGAATTAAAATGTCATATTTTGCAGCTTATCAATCCTTAAATGTAGTGGCTGCATTAGTTTTATTTATTTAGGCTTTTTTCCCCTTAGATCCAGCCAGTGATCTATGGGGGAGCAATGGAAACACCATTGGACAGAAGTACTGTCAGTCTAGGGCAGTGATGGCGAACCTTGGCACCCCAGATATTTTGGAACTATATTTCCCATGATGCTCATGCACTCTGAAGTGTAGTTGAGCATCATGGGAAATGTAAACCCAAAACATCTGGGGTGCCAAGGTTCGCCATCACTGGTCTAGGGGGAGGGAGGTGCCAGACTAGCAGAATGAGCCCACATTCCGATTGGGCCAATTTGACATGCGAATTTGACATGTCAAATTGCATGCCAAATCGGAGCCTATTGCTGGCAAGTCCAAATTTGTGCGACGCCGAACTGATTCCCAAAAGTAGTTTCTGCATTACTTTTGTCGACTTCGGGGGGCCATGTCAATAGACATCTGTGCAGAAAACCTATAGGTACAAACAATGGATGGATGTTTACTTCCAATTTAAAAGCAGTTACAGAAAAAAAAAAAATAAAATAATTTTGGGATAAATCTTTTACTTAAATGAATACAAGCTGATCATTGTAAGCAGCCATGTCAGTGGTAAATGGTTTGCCTCAACCCAGCTGCTACTTTGTCTGGAGATCTTGGTCTGTTGAAAAATTGCAAATTTAGTGGCTGGATCACCAGGTGAAAAAAAAAGGCAAAAAAGCTTAAAAAATATAATGCAGCCACCACATTTAATAGCCGGTAGACTGCAATATATTGCATTTTTGTTTTAGGATTTAACACTGATTTAAAACAAATTTTAAAAAAACTGACCCAATGCTATCATAGCTTTTATTTTTTTAGGAGCTCATTTACACTTTGTGATGCTACATGTTCACATGATTCTTCCTACTCTGTAAATGATCTGATTTCTTCAGTGTTTATTGCACCCACAATTTCCAGCAATATATGACTGTAAAGGTGTCAGAATCTCTATTTTCCTTGGTAATGTTTTAATTCATTTCATCCGTTTAGTAACATCCCAGCCAAAACATGTTTTTTATACAGTGGAATAAACCTCTGTCAGGTTTTTATTGCTGTCTGTTCCCCTTTTTATGATTTTTCTAGGTTATTGTCTCTGTGATTGTGGTTACAGGACAAGAAGTGAGCGAAATCCACCCAACGATGACCAAGTCAATAAAACTTCTACTTTACACCCAGATTTCTGCTTTGGTTTATTCTGGCCCATACACTGCCCACATTTTCATGCCCTTATGATTACCGATATTTGTTGTAAATAATGTTGTTGCACATTTGCTGAAATGTAATTTTAAACGTTTATTCATAAAAAAGAAACATTAGAAGAATTAAAACATAGTCTTCTCAAAATGTGGTTAGTTTAGATCAGTGGTTTCCAAACTGCAGCCCCCCTTTGCTTGTTTTTATCTGGTCCTTTGGGCATTATCCCCCCCCCCCCCCCCCACTGTCAGAAACAGTGGGCCATAGTTCCTGCCACTGACACCAACAACCGGGCACTATTCCTCCCACTAACACCAATGATGGGACACTATTCCTCTCACTGATGGGACACTATTCCTCCCACTGACACCAATGATGGGACACTATTCCTTCCACTGACACCAACGATGGAACACTATTCCTCCCACTGACACCAATGATGGGACACTATTCCTCTCACTGATGGGACACTATTCCTCCCACTGACACTAATGATAGGGCACTATTCCTCCCACTGACACTAATGATAGGGCACTATTCCTCCCACTGACACCAGTGATGGGGCACTATTCCTCCCACTGACACTAATGATGAGGCACTATTCCTCCCGCTGACACCAGTGATGGGGCACTATTCCTCCCACTGACACTAATGATGGGGCACTATTCCTCCCACTGACACCAATGATGGGGCACTATTCCTGCCACTGACATCAATGATGGGACACTATTCCTCTAACTGATGGGACACTATTCCTCCCACTGACACTAATGATGGGGTACTATTCCTTCCACTGACACTAATGATGGGGTACTATTCCTTCCACTGACACTAATGATGGGGTACTATTCCTTCCACTGACACCAACGATGGAACACTATTCCTCCCACTGACACTAATGATGGGGCACTATTCCTCCCACTGACACCAGTGATGGGGCGCTATTCCTCCCACTGACACTAATGATGGGGCACTATTCCTCCCACTGACACCAATGATGGGGCACTATTCCTCCCACTGACATCAATGATGGGACACTATTCCTCTAACTGATGGGACACTATTCCTCCCACTGACACTAATGATGGGGTACTATTCCTTCCACTGACACTAATGATGGGGTACTATTCCTTCCACTGACACCAACGATGGAACACTATTCCTCCCACTGACACTAATGATGAGGCACTATTCCTCCCACTGACACCAGTGATGGGGCACTATTCCTCCCACTGACACTAATGATGGGGCACTATTCCTCCCACTGACACCAATGATGGGGCACTATTCCTTCCACGGATATGAATGATGGGACACTATTCCTCTAACTGATGGGACACTATTCCTCCCACTGACCACTAATGATGGGGCACTATTCCCCCCACTGAAATCAATGATGGGGCGCTACTTCTCCAACTGACACCAATAATGGGACACTATTCCTCCCACTGACACCAATGATGGGGCACTATTCCTCCCACTATCACCAATAATGGGGCACTATTCCTCCCACTGACCACCAATGATGGGGCACTATTCCTCCCACTGACCACCAATGATGGGGTACTATTCCTCCCACTATCACCAAATAATGGGGCACTATTCCTCCCACTGACCACCAATGATGGCGCACTATTCCTCCCACTGACCACCAATGATGGGGTACTATTCCTCACACTAACACTAGCAATGGGGCACTATTCCTCCCCCTAATAGCAAAGAGGGGATGCTGTTTACTTCCACTGACACCGTGATATTTTCCACTCCTGCTGGCCACAGTCCGGTCCCTTAAAGTTTGAAAAACAGTAAACTGGCCCTTTGTTTACAAAGTTTGGAGACCCCAGCTTTAGATGATGACCCATATGGACCTTTTACTGGTGCAGCTCTGATTATAACACATGGTGAAGACAGGATTAATTCTGTATTATCTTCATCTTTTGCTTTTTAAAGACTTTTAATGATGAATGTAAACCATAGCAATGTACAATTATATTCCAGTGTATATATATTCCATATTACACAACAGTCAGCTGTACATTGCTTAGAACAATGCCTGGAAACGTCCCTGCTACAAATAGTTGTGAAATCACTAATAAGAACCGTATGGCCCAATCACAAGTAATTCAAGCTCATGGTTATTAACACATGAGTCAGACCCTGATACTCTAAGCGTGTTACCAAACCTAAAGCTTCCTAGCTACTAAAATAAATGATCATTTTTTGTTGCATATTCTCACCTATCTCCTTCCTTCCCCCCGTTTTGCTGGACCATAGCAAATACCACTTTTTGGCATCTCAGAAACAACCTGTTCTGTTCTATATTCCAAATCAGTTTGTAAAGAGATAGTCGGACATTCCTTTATTGATACAATTCAGAATTCTGTGTTCCCTTAATGGCTGTTATCTATGTTTTGGGCACCAACCACATTACTCCCACAACTGTGTTTCTCTACTTAGCAGTGATTCCTTCTGATGACATGCAGTGTATTTGTACTGAACACATTAGCTGCTAACACGTGTGCTAAGAAACTAAAAAAATGTTATGTATTAATGCTGACACATGTTGTATTGATTCATATGAAGTATGCCTTTTAATAAGCCTTCTTCAGTTCTTTGCAAGTACTTATGGTGCCTGAATAACCAAGGTGAGAAGTGATGCCAAGTGAACACAAACATCATTTTGTTTGTAGAGAAAGTTAGAAATAATAGACTTACTCTTTCCCATGGTAGGGTTATTTATGTGAACACAGGCTAACTCACTACACTTCAAACTTAGTAAATCTGACCCAATAAATTCAGGGTTACAGCATTTAGTGCACATTCAGGCAGAAGTATTGTTATTGCAGACATTTTTTACACCCCCCACAACACACACATACACTATATTACCAAAAGACACCTGCCTTTACACGCACACAGTGCTTTAAGTGGCCCAAAAGAGGTGCCGGTACTCTATTATAGCCTATAAATTTTGCCCCACCCCACATCAGGGTCCCCACAGAGCACCCCCCCTGGCCTGGGCTGGGAATCCGGAGCAGGGGGACTCACTGGTGGTGACTGGTCTGGCTCTTGAATGGGAAATATTCTTGGGGGGGGGGGCAATTGAGGGCGCGGATGTCCAAAATGAGCGTACTGGTACGCTAAGGCGCACGGAGAGGTGGCGGTACTGAGTACCAGTGCATACCGGCCCACTTAAAGCACTGCACGCACATGAACTTTAATGGCATCCCAGTTTTAGTCCATAGAGTTCAATATTTAGTTGGTCCACCCTTGCAGCTATAACAGCTTCAACTCTTCTGGGAAGGCTGTCCACAAGGTTTAGGAGTGTGTTTATGGGAATGTTTGACCATTCTTCCAGAAGCCCATTTGTGAGGTCAGGCACTAATGTTGGATGAGAACATGTGGCTTGCAGTCTCAGCTCTAATTTATCCCAAAGGTGTTCTATCGGGTTGAGGTCAGGACTCTGTGCAGGCCAGTCAAGTTCCTCCACTCCAAATTCGCTCATCCATCCTTGCTTTGTGCTCTGGCCCAAATCATTTGGTAGAGGGGTGATTATGGTGTGGGGTTGTTTTTCAGGGGTCAGGCTTGGCCTCTTAGTTCCAGTGAAGGGAACTCTTAAGGTGTCAGCATACCAAGACATTTTGGACAATTTCATGCTCCCAACGTTGTGGGAACAGTGTGGGGATGACCCCTTCCTGTTCCAACATGACTATTCACCAGTGCACAAAGCATGGCCCATAAAGACATGGATGAACGAGTTTGGGGTGGAGGAACTTGACTGGCTTGCACAAAGTCCTGACCTCCATCCTTGCTTTGTGCTCTGGACCAAATCATTTGGTGGAGGCATCATTAGGGTGTGGGGTTGTTTTTCAGGGGTTGGGCTTGGCCCCTTAGTTTCAGTGAAAGCATTCACTGAAACTAAGGGGCCAGGCCCAACCCCCCTCAGTACAGTGAAGGCATCAGCATACCAAGACATTTTGGACAATTTCCTGCTCCCAACTTTGTGGGAACAGTTTGGGAATGGCCCCTTCCTGCACATGACTGTGCACCAGTGCACAAAGCACGGTCCATAAAGACATGGATGAGCGAGTTTGGGGTGGAGGAACTTGACTGGCCTGCAAGGAGTCCTGACCTCAACCCGATAGACCACCTTTGGGATGAATTAGAGTGGAGACTGGAAGCCAGGCCTTCCTGTACAAACATTCCCATAGACACACTCCAAAACCTTATGGACAGCCTTCCCAGAAGAGTTGAAGCTGTTACAGCTGCAAAGGGTGGGCCAAGTCATTATTGAACCCTACGGACTAAGACTGGGATGCCTTTAAAGCTTTAAAGTTCAGGTGCGTGTAAAAGTGTGTCCCAATACTTTTGACAATATAGTGTATATTGCCTTTCTCTGTTAAAGTAGAATTCCAGCTAAAGCCTACCTAGTCTTAAATCCCCCGCCCCCCCAAAACTCCTATTTCAACTAACCTGTTTAAAAAAAACTGTCTATACTTACCTATTTTCAGCCCGCACCAGTCCAGTCATGTGATCAGGCTCCTTGGTGTCAGTCAGTGGCAGCTGCAGGGGAGAGGAGGGAATGTCGACAATGGCTGCACCGCGGAAGCCTACGGGTGATGTCATCACTTCTGGCTTTCACAGTTGTTTTCGGGCATGCTCTCCTCTCCCCTTAAGTCGCCACTGGCTGACACAGGGGATCATGTGACCAGAACAGAGCAGGCTGAAAATGTGTAAGTATATACATAACTTTTACACAAGTTAGATAGTATAGACATTAGGTTTTTAAAACGAGTTAGGCTTTAGCAGGAATTCTACCTTAATGTCCATTGCAGCGATTATGAAAAAAGGTGCATGCACTACTTTTGACCGATTTTATTGCCACTTGCATAGACTTCTGTTAAATGAAGTCGCAATCCACAATGAAACCGGCAGTGCAAATCACACTAATGTGCGGCTTTGAAATTGTGCCCGAAGTATCTCAATTTCAAAGCTGCACCATTGTGAACCAGGGCTTAAACTCACTGGGCTTAAACCAGGGCAATACTCACACTGCCGCCTTTGATCACCTATGTGCTGCCGTGTGAATATGTCCTTAAAAGAGATGTATGGGTTGTTTTTTTTTTTTTTTTGATTCATACTTACCTAGGTGTAGGTTCGATGCTGCATCTGTCCCCCAGCGGCTCGAAGACTGAGAACTGAGCAATCAAACACTGCCGATCGCTCGTTCTCACAGCTCCCGGAGCAGAGAACTGCTGACTGTCACTCTCTCTCACTGGAGCGCTGGGTTGTGAAGGTGGCGGGAACGGCCGGCTCAGGTTCTCAGCGGGTGTCGGTCCAGGCATGTAGGCAGATCCCCACTCTGTGGCCATGATGACATCGGAGCCTGGACCAGCTCTGTGACTTCATCAGAGAACGGACGTCAGCCCGCTCTCTGCTGAAAACGGGTTACAGGAATGGAAAACAAACTTTGGCTGTACTTCTCCTTTATTGTAAGATCAGCCAAAGATAGATTATGTTGTCCAGTTTAGTCATCCAGCATTTTACTATGTGCTCTTTTAAAGAAGAAGTATCTGCAATGGACAGCTATCTTTGACAGATTATAAAAAGTTATTGGTGCAGTGAAGATACTACAATAGCAACAAGCAACAAAAAAAGAGGAACAAAAAGAAACTGAGTAAAATAAAGTAAAGTGAACCTGTTGCCTATACAACTAAACTATTTTCAATTTTAAAGGAAACAACTATTCTGATTTTTTATATGATATGCTTGCTATGAGGATAATCTCCACTTTTGATAAATCAATGGAAGCCAAGACTCTCACGGGGATATTTATCTTGTGATGGCCTTAATTTACAAATATTTCTTACAACTAAAGGGAAATTACCATATAACATAATCACTGATAAATTTTTATTGCATTTGCCATGTGAAACTAACAAAACCCACTGTTCTTCAAGTGGTGGATGTGTCCCGTTCTTTACAATCTGCGGGGATTATTGGTTGATATAGTGGTGTTGGTAGCCTGAGAGAATATACATCTGGTGGGACTTTAGTAATTTAGTATTGTACACATGTACCAAATCCCTTCATGGTTGCAGATCTTGTGGCCCCCCACAACTGTGGATACAACTGCGTAAGAGGTCCTCTTGGTTTGTAATGTACTTTGTATAGATTTGGTGCACTTTCTAGTTTTGGAACCTTTATGCCCCCCCTTAACCCGCACGCAAGGGGTACCTGTACCCTGCCACCTTATGGCGCTTTTCCACTGCATGGAACCGAATGGTTCGGCTCGCTTTTGTGCTTTTCCACTGCTGGTACCACATGGTATGGTGTAGGAACGGTTCGGTACGGTACGGTGGCGCTTTTCCACTGCATGGAACCGAACGGTACGGCTCTCAAAAACAGTACCACCTCGATTGTGGTTCCAAGAGGTACCATACCCGGTACCATATCCCACAATCCTTTGCATGCAGTCACTACTAGCCACTGATTGGTCAGAGAATCCCACCCACCCCGTTGTTATCCCACTCACCTAACTTTAGTACTACTTTAGTGGAAAAGCAAACCATACCGTACCGTACCGAACCGTTCCAACACCGTACCATGCGGTACCAGCAGCGGAAAAGCAAACCGGGCCAAGCAGGGCCGAGTAGAGCCGAGACGGTACTTTCAGTGGAAAAGTGCCATTACTGTAGATGGTCCACTAGGCCCCCTTCTCGCTATTCGGTCCTCATCACACGGGAATATTTGGAAGCACTGTCTATCTGTAAACTTTTGTTCTTAGCAGCTTTTGTCCTCCTGAAGAAGCAGGCATAGATTCCTTCAAAACTTGTCGAGGAGTTACAGTCATCATTAAAATAGACACCAGGCTCTGCTCAGAGTTATTGCTCCTATACTTTTTTCTTATATCCATGTAATATGTGGTTGTTGGTCATTGGTCACATAATGGGTTTTGCTGCTTTATTCTAAAAGAATTTTGATCTAAAATAATTATTTTTTTTGGTGTGTTTTAGTTAATATCTGTCTAGCTTTTATCTATGGTAGCAATAAAGTGTAATATAGGGACCCTGTTCATTTGACATTATACATTTTTCGTGTGCGTTACTCTCTGGGGCACCTAAAAAGTCCATATGATATTTTCTGGTATTTCTGACATACATAAACCTGTCAAAATGGATTTGACATCTTCAAAGACTTCTGGGCAAGTGCAGGGGATTGAAATGACCAATAAAAAGCAGGAAATGATTGCTTCCTCTTGCTATGATGTAAAGCCCTAATATGACTTTTTGGAAATTAATTAGTAACAACAAATTGGAGTTATTGCACCATACTCCAGGCAGAAGAAACAATAGCATGATATTGATAAGTGCAGCTGTGTTATGATTATAAACTTCAAGGATAGCGAAAGCAAAAAGTGTCACTTTGTTATGACACACACACCTACATAAATGTCCTGTGGCATGGTGAAAGCTATTCCCAACCACGCTGTTTGTAGGCTTCTTATGCACTATACAATCTGATTGTACAATCTCCTTTAGCCCCAATTCACGCCTGAGCATTTTGTAGCGTGTTCCCATGCTAGACTCATAGGCATGCGCACAGGGTGTGCCAGGTGTGCCTGGGCACACCCTAATCACCCCATGTGGTGCATATTCTCCCTGTTTAGAGTCCTGATTTTTCACCAAAGCCCCCTTTCTGGGCTCCTAAAAAATAAAAATAATAAAAAAATTGTAAAAAATTAAAAATAAATATGTATAATAAAAATAAAAACTACTGACATGGGTCACTGCCCTACTGACACCAAACTCTGCCCTACTGACACCAATCTCTGCCCTACTGACACTGTCAGTGTATATATACACATGCACGCACCCACATATGTGTTTGAGAATGGGGGTGTACACCCTAATGCAATAGGCTGTGCACACCTATGGCTAGACTAAGTTCAACATGCAGAATCCCGCTGTTTGTAATTATGCCTTTTCACATTTCAGCACTCAGCCGCTTGGACACTCCACGCTAAAAGACGTACATGAGCTACTTTTAACCACTTTACCCCCAGCCACTGTGCTTTACCCCTGCCACTCGTTCCCGTCCAGCGACGTAGACCTACGTCGCTGGACTCCTCCCCCTGTAGGCGGCGCTCCCGCTGTTTTCATTCACAGCGGGAGTCGGACCAGGGGAGGAGCGGCGGCGATGGCCGCTGCTCTGCCCCGATCGTCGGGGAATCGAGTGAGGAGTTCCGCCCGCCTGTTTAAACAGAGCGGGCGGATCTCCTAAGTGACAGGGACTGACAGATCGGAGTGTTCAGCATAGCTAAACATCCGATCTGTCCTTCTGTCACTCAGTCACCTCCCCCCCCCACACGACTCAGTAAGCACCAGGCATACATTAACCCCTCCCTCTCCAATAAAATTAACCCCTTCACTGCCAGTGTCATTTTTACAGTAACAGTGCATATATATAGCACTGATTACTGCAGTAATGTCACTGGTACCCCCAAAAGTGTCAAAAATGTCAGTCAAGGGTCCGATCTGTCCGCCGCAATGTCGCAGTCCCGCAAAAAAAATCGCAGATCGCCGCCATTAAGCGTTAAAAAAAAAAAAACACCAAAAATGACAGAAATCTTTCCCTTAGTTAGTAAACGCAATAACTTTTGCGCAAACCAATCAAAATACGCTTATCATGATTTTTTTTACCAAACATATGTAACAGAAAACAAATTGGCCAAAAATTTAAAAAAAAAATTGATTTTTACATTTTTTTGGGGGGGAATTTCATATAAAAAAATGTTAAAAATATTGTTATTTTTTCAAAATAAACGCTCTTTTTTTGTTTATAGCGCAAAAAGTAAAAATCGCACAGGTGATCAAATACCACAAAAAGAAAGCTCTGTTTGTGGGAAAAAAAGGACGTAAATTTCGTTTGGGTAAGGCGTCGCACGACCGCGCAATTGTCAGTTAAAGTCGCACAGCGCCGAATCGCAAAAAGTGGCCTGGACGTAAGACAGCAAAATCCTCCGGTGGTAAAGTGGTTAAAGCAGAACTCCGGGCATTTTTCTTTTACCATGCAGTGGGACTGTGCCTGCACTGCATGGGTTAACAGCTTGCTTCGGTCTAGGGGTTCGAAGAGCTGAGATATACTCACCAAGTCCTCCGATCCTCCCAGTGCAGGACCGGTCCCTTTGGCTTACCCCCCCCCCCCCCCCTCACAGTCCAGCGGTCTTGTGTGGTGGACTGTTCCTGACATCATAATGCTTATAGACCTGCACTGGATGTGAAGATGTCAGGAAGAGCCCACCGCTGGTGTAGGGGAGCGCTGTTATTCAGAGGATCGAAGGATTGAGTGAGTATAGACGCTGTGTTCACCCCTGGACAAGTCAAGTCGTTATGGCATGCAGTGCAGGCACAGCCCCACTGCCTGGGGAAAACAATTTTGGGCTTTAAACCCAATGTGGCATTTTTAGCCCCATAGACTTTGATGGGGGTACCTATAAACACATAACATGCACATTTTTGCGCATAAAACACATCTCCTCTGTAGAACTGCTCTACTCCCCTTGCCAAGGAAACAAACCCCTAAAGCTTGAACAAAAACACTTGCACAAAATTTTGAAGCCATACCTAGATATAGTGGGACTATGGAGAAGGAACATAGCCACTCACCAATAGGAAGTCAGGTCACAGAAGCAAAATCAAAGGAACTTAGAGATATGGAGGAAGCTGAGAGCAATAGAAAGTACTTTTTAAAGTTAAGAATATATACTTGAATATACATTTTTCTTTTTGTCACTTTCAGAGTAGATTTATACGTGCGTCTAAATTTCCCTTTCCTCTGAAGCCTGATCCACATTCCGGTTGCACCAAAGAGGCTACTGACAGGCAGTGGGGATGCAATGTGCCGTCTCCTCACCACCTGATTTAAACCTATTTTTGCAAAAAAATGTGCAGCAACCGCATGCATTGCACGTGGGTGCGGGGCGCTTACAGTGCTTCTCCGTTTGCTTAAGAGCCCTTTAACACTGAGGCGCTTGAAAACTGGCCATAAAACACTGATCGCTTTTCAAGCACTTTTGATGCGCTTTTTTTAGTGCTCCAAAGACGCTGCTTGCAGGGTTCCCCCCACCAGCACACCTCCCCAGTGTGAAAGCATTCATTGATTTTAATGTTAATATGTTTTTTTGTGAGCTTTTCAGGCACTTTTTTTTAGCACCAAAGCACTTGAAAAGCACCTCAGTGTGAAAGTGCTCAGTGTGTAGCATTAAGAGGGCTGATCGCTATATGACCGCAGGTTCGAAGCATCACAACCGGGGCATGTAAACACCTCTGTTCACCGCATAATGCAACTTAAAGAGGGGCAGGCAGTTGGCAGGTGTTAAAAATGCAGCTCAGCCATGCATTTTTGCTCCCCCCCCCCCCCAACCACATGAATATGATCTAATGCCTGGTACACACGATGAGATTATTAGACGAATGATCGTCTGTTTTTTTGCATGCTAGTCTCATATCGAAAATGAAGAGTTTACTAAAGTGACGAAAATTCACTTACGACATAATAAAAATTTGAAAATGAAGAGTTTACTAATGTGACGAAAATTCACATACGACATAATAAAAATTCGGAGGCGATGTAATGTGTTGTATTGTATTTGTATTGTATTTTCGAATGGCAACTGTACTGATTAAACACAAATCGTGCGATCTGGTGTCGTACGAGAAACATTTTTGTGCTTGTCCAATCGGATAATAACGCATCAACTGTCCTGATCAGCTCTCGAAAGCTCTGCACTGACAATCAGATTACTGTACGATCGCGGTATTTTTCCTACGATTTTCTGATCATGTGTACGGGCCTTAAAACCTAGTACACGCGATCATAAAATCATACGAAAAATCCTGCTTTCGAAGCGACCGTATGATAATCTGAACGTTAGTACACAGCTTTTGAGAGCCGATCAGGACAGGTCGTGCGCAATTTTCCAAAGGGACAAGCTTTGAAATTTTTCATACGATTCTCAATTAATCAGTACAGTTTTCATCCAAAAATCCAATACAAATACAACTTACAAGTTACATCACTTCCGAATTTTTATTCTTTTGTGCTAGAATTTTCGGAACTTTAGTAACCTCTTCATTTTCAATATGAAGACTAGCATGCAAAAAAAATACAAAAAAACAGACAATCATTTGTCCTAAAATCTCATTGTGTGTACAAGACGTAAGTATTGGCCTGCACAGACGATCAGAAAATAGTATGAAAAACACCACATTAGGAGTGATCATACGATAATCTGATCGTTAGTACACAGTTTTGGAGAGCCGATCACAACAGTTCATCCGATATTATCAGATGGAATAAGCAGTGCCGGGACAAGCTTATCCAGTACGCAGGGCAAGGATGCCAAACTGCGCCCCCCCCCCCTTCTCTTAGGGTAAGGGTCAAGGCGATCCCCCATACCTGCAATAAAGCATTGCGCCTTGGGCAACTGACCCTCCTACCCACCCCTTGTCCCGACCCTGGGGACAAGCACGAAAATTTTTCTCGTATGACACCAGATCGTACGATTTTTGTTTAATCAGTACAGTTGTCATTCGAAATTACAATACAAATACACTACAACACATCACTTTTGAATTTTTATTCTGTCCTATGAGAATTTTCGTCACTTTAGTAAACTCTTCATTTTTGATATGAGACTAGCATTCAAAAAAACAAAAAATACGGACGATCATTCGTCTGATGTCGTCAATCTTGTGTGTACCAGGCATTAAACAATCTCAAAAAAACAAAAAAACACAACACACAAATATACAGAGCAATAGTAATTAAACTGGGATGGTTGGTGGGACAAGGAAAGAAGTGGAGTATTAAGGCCCGTACACACGTACCGATCGCCGGCCGAAAAGCTTCGGCCGACGACCGATCTGCCGATTGTAGGCTTGTTAGTATGATGCTTCCGACAGCCGACAGCGCACTTTCGGCCGAAAAGAATCTGTCTTGCAAGCATGAGAATTTTTGTATGCCGACACCAGAGCGGCCGATTGTTCGCCAGTCAGTACAGAATTCGGCCGACAGACAGCAGATTTGCAAGACTGGGCATGCTCAGAAAAGAAAAAACACAGGGAAAGTTAACCATTACATGACATCACTTCTGCAGTCGGCTGTAGTCGGCGGACAAAATTCTTGTGCAGTCTTTTGCACTTTTCAAATGACACCGACAGCCCTGGACAAAAGACGGCCGATCGTTCGGTACGTGTGTACGGGGCATAAGGCTACATTCACATCTTGTTGTTGCTATTTACAGGCGTTTTACAGGCGTTTTTAGGTTGACTAGTAACCTATGGAAAAAAATAAAAACGCCTGTAATCTGCCCAAAAAGAAGCTCATGTACTTTTTTGAGCGTTGGGCGTTTTGCTTAAAACGTCAAAACGCTCAGATGTGAACAGGGGCCATTGAAATGAATAGGATTTGTCTTGGGCGTTTTTTGAGCTGATCCTAGAGCAGAAAAACTCCCCAAAAATGCCCCAAAACGCCTACATGTGAACTTAGCCTAATAAGACAGTGATGGTACAATCAGATTGTATAGTGTATGTCCAGCTTTGGCAAAATTGCTGTATTACACCAGCATCTGACCCTACGATCACCTTCTGATTCTGATCAGCAGATTATCCTTTCATCATTATTAATATCCTTATGTAAAACATGAAAACTGTGCCTGCTCATTGGATTTGACAGGTAACAAGATCGCAGCACGCCTGCACTGACAGCCGACAATAGCACATCTATAAGCACAGTCCTGTATACAGATCATAACGATCTATCCGACAAAGTCATAAAGTAAAGGTCGTTAGAGAGCTGTGCTGTACAGATCAGGAGAGGATTCTATTAGTATAAGTGATCTATCACAGGTGGATTATTAGTCGGGCTACAGGTGCAGCATAAGGAGCTCATTGCTGTACACAGGAAGAAAAGTCGCCTGCCAAATACCTTTTGTCCCCTGCTCATAATCCACAGAATAAAGTTTATATTGCTGATTGCAGTCTGGCTGCTTGCAGTGGGCTCTGATCTGCCCTGCCTCTATGTATCGGAATGCAGCACTGGCCAGGGCAGGCACACAATGACAGTCACCTACCTGAAGAAGAGCTTGGAGAAGATATTGGCTTTCTCTAGAGGGGACCTCTGCATGGTGACCCTGTGCTATGGATGTAGCAGGCACAGACTCTGTCCACTCTTGTCTCTGCTCTCCCACCTTATTCTCCCTGCCTGCTGATGTCACAGCCTCCTTGACTCTGCCCAGGTTTGACAAGAGGTAAGCAGAGGCAGACAGCCCAGTCTTTCATATCTTCCTCCTCTTCTCCTACTTTTTTTTTCTCTCTCCTCCACTCCCTCTCCCTCTGTTTAGGTAACACACCAGGGGTGTGTTGCAAACAGTTATAATCATATTGCATTACCCAACTCATATTGTATTTTGGGTCAGTGGAAGTTAATGGACCTTGTGGTGATTGCAATGACTGAGAAAATCAGATTATTGAGGGGAACCACACCTGATTAGGTCAGGATAGCTCCATATTTCATATTCAATAGGATGGGAAGCAAGTGCTGATCCTTGTGCTTAGGTTGATTGTAGTTGATGTCTGTTGACCCAGCTTGAATAGGATGTGTTTAAGAGAACTGGACCTGTTTGCTTTGGCAAGTGTTATTGTTTAAACTTAGTGTGTATTAAAGTTGTATTAAACCCAAAAGCAAACATGTATTAAATGACAACTTAGCAATTCTTAGATGTGGTGGCTGCATTAGTTTTTTTTTTTTAGGCTGGGTTTACACTTTTGCGATGCGGGAACCAGCCCGATTCCAGCGCGGGTTCCCGCATTGCGTGTCTTTCACACTGTCCTATGCGAACCGCTGCAGGAGTCAGTACAAAGATTGTATACAAAAAAATATAAAGGAGGTCATGGGACTTTGAGTGAGGCCACCCACTTAACCAAAGTAGATATATAGAGTACATATGTTAACAAGTTAGTTAGAGAAATAGAACAATACAGCAAAAATAAATGCAAAAAAAAAAACAATTTGTGAATGAAGTAAAAAATATATATGTATTTGAGAATTGACATATAACAATTAATGATATATACAGTAAATACATAATACAATTACATGATAATATATAAGAAATAAATACATAATTGATATAGACATGATAAATAAAACCACTTGGTCTTCTAGATTGTAAGCTCTAACGAGCAGGGCCCTCTAGTTCCTCCTGTTTTCAACTGTATTGTAACTGTATTGTCTTCCCTCACATTGTAAAGCGCTGCGCAAACTGTTGGCGCTATATAAATCTTGTATAATAATAATACTGACGCGTTTCGCGGAACCCTATCCGCTTCTTCAAGAGTATAATGCAAAAAATTTAATTTATAATAAATGTGCGATAAGCATGTAAGTGCACGCTTATCGCACATTTATTAATAATTTTATTTTTTAGATTTATATGGGTTGGAATTTATCCACAGTTATTATACTATGGATTACACTCTGCATTAGACCTGCCCCCCGGATGTCCCCTCGACTTGGATGGGTCTTTTTGCCACAGCCCCGGGTGAGGCTTGTGTCTGCCACCCCTTCACCCTTCCTTTTAGATGCTGGTAATTCATTTAATAATTACATTTTTTTTTTTTTTTTTTTGTTGGAACCATTCATTATTTTCATACATGTTTTCATTTATTTAGATTTTTAGATCTCTTTGCATTATACTTTTGAAGAAGCTGGTAGATACTGATTTTTAGATCTCTTTGAATTTTACTCTTGAAGAAGCGGATAGGGTTCCGCGAAACGCGTCAGTATGCCAAGTGGTTTTATTCATCATGTCTCTATCAATCATGTATTTATTTCCTATATATTATCATGTAATTTTATTATGTATTTACTGTATCTATCATTAATTGTTATATGTCAATTCTCAAATACATATATATTACCGGTATTACTTCATTCAGGAATTGTTTTTTTTTGTTTTGTTTTTTATTTTTTTTTTGCATTTATTTTTGCTGTATTGTTCTATTTCTTTAACCAACTTGTTAACATATGTACTCTATGTATCTACTTTGGTTAAGTGGGTGGCCTCACTCAAAGTTCCATGACCTCCTTTATATTTTTTTGTATACATATTTAGGGATGGAGGCCACCCACTGTGGTTGCTCTGGGTCACTAAACTGTTTTTAGATCAATACAAAGATTGCTCTGCAGATCGCAATGCGAATTGAAAAATGATAAAGTAATCAGATGGCATAGGTGTGAACACCTATGCCATCTGATTCCAGTGCGGACCAAAAAAAGGGTCCCGCAACGTTTTTTCCAAATGCGATGCGTATTCAGCCATACAATCTGTTCGCCTCACACAAACATTGCATGTGATCTGCACAGCAATTCCAGTGCGAGTCACACATCTGACATCGCAATAGTGCGAAACCAGCCTTAGTCTTTCTTTCCTTCATTTTCATCTGGTGATCCTGCCAGCAAGTCTGTTGATTTTTTTTTAGCAGATTAAGCTGTCCTGCAGATGCATTAGTTTGAGATATGAGACTAACTATTTACCACTGATAGCTGGAACTAGGCTGTCTGATATGAGGGTGCAGTAAAAAATGTCAGGGGGGTATTGCCAGGGGCCATTAGTTTGTAGGGCAGTGTACATATAGTTACATAGTTACATAGTAGGTGAGGTTGAATAAAGACAATAGTCCATCCAGTTCAACCTGTGTAGGTGTGTGTGACTGTAATCATCTAACATAGCCCTTTATCTCCTGATCCTTGAGATGTAAGTCTAAGAGTCTTTTGAAAGTCACCATACTACCCGCAGAAACCACCTCTTGTGGTAGACAATTCCACAATCTTGTAGCCCTAACAGTAAAGAACCCCCCACGTTGCCTGAGGTTAAAACGCTTCTCCTCTAATCGCATTGTATGTCCTCGAGTCCTCATGCAATTCCTTCGAATGAACAGCTTTTGTACAGTGGTCAGCAGTCCGGAGAGCAGGGTTTAGAAGGGCAGATAAATAGGGGTCAGCAGGGCAGTGTACATGGCCTGTAGGGTAGAAGAAAGGGGTCAGCAGCAGTGTACAGGCATCCACAGAGCAGAAGACAGGGGTCCTCAGGGCAGTGTACAGGGGTCCTCAGGGCAGAGGACAGAGGTCAGAAGGATGTAGCACAAGGGTCAGCAGGTCAGTGTACAGGAGTCAGCAGAGCTGAGAATAGGGGTCAGCAGGGTGGAGGACAAGGGTCAGAAGGGCAGTGTATTGGGTCTGTAAGGTAGAAGAAAGGGGTCAGCAACAGTGTACAGCCGTCCACAGGTCAAAAGACAGGGATCAACAGGGCAGTGTACAAGGATTCTCAGGGCGAAAGACAGGGGTCAGAAGGATAGAGCACAGGAGTCAACAGGACGATGTACAGGGGTCAGCAGAGCTGAGGATAGGGGTCAGCAGGGTGGAGGACAAGGGTCAGCAGGGCAGTGTATTGGGTCTGTAAGGTGGAAGAAAGGGGTCAGCAACAGTGTACAGCCATCTACAGGTCAAAAGACAGGGATCAACAGGGCAGTGTACAAGGATTCTTAGGGCGAAAGACAGGGGTCAGGGGGATAGAGCACAGGGGTCAACAGGACGATGTACAGGGGTCAGCAGAGCTGAGGATAGGGGTCAGCAGGGCAGAGGACAGGGGTCTATGTTGGCAGGGCAGAGGACAGGGGTCGCTGTTGTCAGGGCATTCAGCAGAGCTCTTCTCCCATCCCTGCACTGCACAGAGCCTGGGCACAGGCAACAAATCATCTCTTCGCCACACAGGACATGGCTGAGAGATTAAATTCCCTTACACGCAGCCACAACACGGTGAGGGTTATTTACTAAAACTGGAGAGTGCAAAATCTGGTTCAACAATGCACAGAAACCAATCAGCTTCCAGGTTGCCAGGTTGAAGTTAGAAGCTGATTGGTTACTATGCACAGCTGCTCCAGTTTTAGTAAATCTACCCCAGTGTGTAGCTGACTACTGCAGCTGCACTGCCATTCTGACCAGGGAGCTTCACAGGTCAGAACTGCAACATTGTAGCCAGCTAAACACTCCTGTAGGAGGTTCAGCTCTGTAAAATTGCAGGAGTGACATAAGATGGTGCCCTTGTCTTATCAAAAGTTGATCTCTCCTGCCTGCTAAAAAGAAAGTTCTGCAGCTAATATTGGGTGTGGCTTTGATTGTGGTGAATATTGCCTGTGGCTTAAAGAGACACAGAGTGCAGTGGTTCATTAGTAAGTGATGCAAAGGTTCAGTAGTAGGTGAAGCAGAGTTCAGGGATCAGTTGTAAAAAATAAATTTTGTGCATGTTTGTTAGGATAATATCGGATGAACTGTCATGATCGGCTCTTGAAAGCTCTGTACTAACGATCAGATTAACGTACGATCGCTTCCAAAGTGATTTTCGTGCGATTTTCCGATCATGTGTACACGGCTTTAGTGATGCAGGGGACAGATGTTGCCTACAGTAGGAGGGGCTCCCAGAATAAATCTTTCCACCCCGCCCCTCCTACTAGCATAAATCCACTTACACCCCTCTTCCTAAACTCCCCTGCAAGCACAGATCCTATCTACCTCTTCCCAAATACTCCCGCCGCTTCTAGTGCAAATGGCTCCAAAACTATTTTATTCCCCCTCCCCCCAGCATAAACCCTTAACCCCCCTCCCCTCCTTCTAGCACAAAGCCTTTTACACCCCCCCCTACAAGCATGGATCCTATCCTCCCCACCCAATTGCCCTCCCCTCCTTTCTATACTAATGCCACCGTAAATCCTCCTATTCCTTCTATTTCTGTGATCCTTTTCTATTTTAAATGCATTTTCTCCACCCTGAACATTTGAACATTATTCTTTATCTCCATCCTTGCCACTCCCCTATATTCTCTCCATACACAGACCTCAGACTGTGTACAGTATGACTCAATGTTGGGTTGGTAGATGTTCCTCCTCCCAGGCTCCTCCTCGTGGAGGAGCCCAGGGTAAGCTTCCCCAAATCTATTTGACCAGTGAGACAGCGGGGAGAGATCATGCAGGTGCCGGCCATCACAGCGGGACAGTACCTGTATGTCCGATGCTAACAATGCTAATGCCCCCCCAATACATTACACTAGCTTTGGTGTAACCGCCCTGGGAGAAGAAGATCAGCGGCCGGAGTGGAGGTGGGAGGAGGGGCAGTTGGCTTTTGGGGGGTGCAACTGAAATATGGGGGGGCAGCCCACCCCAGAACCTACCAGCCCACCCCAGAACCTACCAGCCCACCCCAGCACCCACCTAGATCCAAAGGGAAAAAACAAATGTTTGTGGTAACTGCTTATAAAGTATTAGCTGGAGTTTGGCTTGAGTTGGTTAGTGTATCTAAATCTGCTAGTACATCTAATATTCCCCTCCCCCCAGACTGACAATGCTGCTATCCAAAGGTGCCCCCTGTGCTCCTTCATCCAGAGTGGGGGGCACTCTAATACAGGAGATGTGTTACTGGCTAGATCACCAGGTGAAAACAGAGGAACAAACCCTAAAAAAAGAAAACAAATGGATCCACCACATCTAATGATTGGTAAGCTGCAATATATAACATGTTTGGATTCAATACTGCTCTAACTCCAAAGGTGGAGGAATAAGGTATAATACTTACAGCTCTTGTCTCCAATGCTTGGGGTTGTGGGCAGGACCTCACTATTCTCTTGTTTAATGTAGGGATAATGGTCTTAGATTGTACTTGGGGACATCAGTGTGTGATCACTGAGTACCACAGAGTGCAAGCAACAAGAGATTACATTAATAAAATCTGAATATCGTAAGGGCCCTATCAGTGGTAAATGGTTTGTCTCAAACCCTCTAACTGCTGCATCTGCAGGACAGCTGGTTTTGTTAATAAACAACAAGCTTACTAGCTAGATCATCAGGTGAAAATAAAAGAAAGAAAGCTTAAAAAAGGAAACACATCCAAGAATTAGTAAGCTGCAATATAATAATGTACATGTGTGGGTTTAATACAGCTTTAACCACTTGCCAACGAGTCGCCGCAGATATATGGCGGCAGGTTGGCAGGTTCCCGCAAAACGATGTACCTCGCTTCATGGGAGCGATCGTGGGCACCCATTCGCCCGTGGGGAAGCTGATCTGCGTTGTTCTGTCAGCAATCAACACAGGGCTCTTGTGCTCCTCCTATTTAAGAACACAGGTCTCTGTGTTCATGCAGCAAGCCCATCCCCCACACAGTTAGAAAACACCCCCTAGGCATACATTTAACCCTTTGATCGCCCCTGGTGTTAACCCCTTCCCTGCCAGTGTCATTATTACAGTAACAGTGCATATTTTTAGCTCTGATTACTGTAGTAATGTCACTGGTCCCCCCAAAAGCGTCAATATTGTAAGTTAGGTGTCCAAACAGTCCGACGCAATGTCGCAGTCCTGCCAAAAAATGCTGATCGTCGCCATTACTAGTAAAAAAGAAATAAATAAAAATGACATAAATCTTTCCCCTAGTTTTCAGACGTGATAAATTTTGCGCAAACCAATCAAAATAATCAAAATGCGCTTACTGCGATTTTTTTTTTTTTTTACCAAAAATGTGGCGGAATACAAATTGGCCTAAGAGGATGAAAAAATTAGATTTTTACATTTTTTTTGGGAATGTTATATAGCAGAATGTGAAAAATATTGTTTTTTTTTCTTGAGAATTGACGCTCTTTTTTTGTTTATAGCGGAAAAAATAAAAATCGCAGTGGTGATCAAATACCACCAAAAGAAAGCTCTATTTGTGGGGAAAAAAGGATGTCAATTTTATTTGGGTACAGTGTCGCACGACCGCGCAATTGTCAGTTAAAATAACACAGTGCCAAATCACAAAAACTGGCCTGGTCATTAGGGGCCAGTGCCAGGGGAAGGGGTAGGGGAAGTGGCACTGCAAGGGTGGTAATTCCTGGATTCAGCTTTAACCCTTCTCTGCTCAATTGGAAACTAAAAAATGTTTTGACTGCACATACACTTTAGTAAGGGTCCTTTCACACGGCCGCTCCGTGTGTCCGCAAATCATCCAATCCGTTTGCGGATGATTTGCGGACATAATGTAAGTGAATAGCACTGCGGGTGTCAGCGGAATACCATCCGCTGACACCCGATTTTCCTCCTGTCAGTTCTGTTCCGTTTTTACGAATGGAACAGAACCCCATTTTTCCTTCCGTGTAAAAAACAGAAAGGAAGGAAAATCGGATGTCAGCGATGTCATCCGCTGACATCCGCAGTGCCATATACTTACATTATGTCCGCATATCATCCGCAAACGGATGGGATGATATGCGGGCACACGGAGCGGATGACACAAATGTCATCCGCTCCGTGGAAAAAAAAAAAAAAAGTCTCGCAGCGGACCTTTCACACGGAGCGGCCGTGTGAAAGGAGCCTAAGAAATGTAAATTTCAGATATAGAAATGTTTTAGGTTGCACATCTATGGTGTTATTTACAATGAAAATAAACAGTTAGAATTTTTAGTCTAATAGATCACAGTGTGAGCATTTAAAGAAATATAATGATTGTTTAGGAACTTGTACACTGTCATTTGGCCCCTGCATGAGCCGCTGCCGCTGTCAAAGCATGCACACTCAGGTATCAATCAGCCAACATGGAAGATTTTTATCAATTATTATGATTTTTCATGATTTCTTATGTATTTAATTTATTTTTACGCTGCACTTCTCTTTTATGTTATTTGTTTTTGAGGTTTTTTAGGTTTGGCCTTTTAGTGTCCAGCAGCTATTACTCCAGGTTTAGACGTGAATGATTTAGTGCTGAATACTTCTCTTTATCAACATGGAAGATGCAACTACAGCAGTCACTCCAACTGTCTACTGAAAGTGTTGGACAGCCAGCATCAGCAAGTGTCCAAATCTGGTGCCATCCACGGTAAAGAAGAAAGGCTTTCAGGCCCATCCTAACCTTTACTCCTAGATCTCCTAGATAAGAGGCAATTACCTCTAAAATAACCAAAGGATAAAATCATAAAATGTGTTGCTAATTAAAAAAACTATAACAATATTTATGTTTACTAAAGGCAATTCGTTCTTGAATTGGAAACTTTGGGTAATCCCTGCGGGGCTCCCTTTTCCTGACAGAGTATCCAGAAGCAGGGTAGTTTTGCTCCATAAACCATAGCATCTTCCTGAAGATATAAAGTGGAGCTCAAATCCCAAAAGTGAGTTATTTCCACTCTAACACTCCCTTCTTCTGCAAGAAGAATTGCAGGATTTTTTTTTTTTACTTTCAACTTTTTTTACTTTGTAGCCCCATACCCTGCCACCATTCCAGCCCAAATGAGAATACTGTGTACCTGGTCCTGCAGCTTCCTGGGATACTTACATCATATCCCCTAGGAGACTGCAGGATTGACACACAAAGTGGCAGAGGGGCGTTCAGGAACATGGGCCATAGGACGGTTCTGGTGCATCTTTGGAGCTGGCTGCCTTTACCCAGAAGAGGTAGCAAGCTGAAGAGGACCAAGATGGTGGTGCAGGACCTGCAGTGTGGCACCCGAACAGCAGATGGTACTGGGACAACGCTGCATTTACTTTGTGGGTGAGTATGTGTTTTGAAGAGCACTACAACACAAAACCTAAGATAAAGAAGAAGATACCTATGCGCTGATAATCAGGTATAAGATAAGAGGATAAAAAATGATGGATTCAAATGACGTGATATAGGAAGAAATAAAAGGAAATAAGTGCCCAATTCTGTATTTGTCACAAAATACTAGTAATGATGAATAAAAGAAGGGGTGAATTGGCGCTAATCCCTTAAATAGTAGAATAAAACCAATAAAAAAATTGGATGTTATATAAATAATATCAATAAGAAAGTGTGGGAAACTTTAAAAGTGCGGGAAATGTTGCGTGATGATGGTGAAAAATCGTGAAGATAAAAAACTAGCACTTTATCTTCACGGTTTTTATCTTCACGATTTTTTCACCATCATCACGCAACATTTCCCGCACTTTTAAAGTTTCCCACACTTTCTTATTGATATTATTTATATATCATCCAATTTTTTATTGGTTTTATTCTACTATTTAAGGGATTAGCACCGATTCACCCCTTATTTTATACAACACAAAACCTAGCACCCTCTGAAAAGCAGATAGAAAGCAAAGTGGAGGGATGCCCCCATCCCATACCTAATTAATAATCCTTAAGCAGGGTCAGTAGTTTGGCCTAGGAGGTAGACTAGTGTTCGGACTTGCTTCTGATGCTCCTTATCACTTCTCTATCAATCTTTCTATCAAAGATGAACTATATCTAATGCCTGAACTTTTTCTTAGGTTTTGAATAAAGAAGGGTTAGGATTTTTGTGCCCCTAGTTGGGGAGATTCCCCCTCTCTGTTTGTTCTTGTGACTACTCTTTGTGGGGCAGAAAGTAATGGCAAATACAAAATGTAAAATCTGTCATTAAACCAGAAGAGCCTGGGAATCTTTTAGTGGGAACTCCATTAGATTGTGAGGATATTTGCCAGCACACCACGGATCATCAAGTAGCATCAAAAAGATTTTTTATTGAAGCTTGAGCACATCACAAAATAGGTAGTGCAAGGTTTCGGAGTCACACAGGACCTCTTTCCATTGTGTTCCCAGAACAGGAAGTAAATAGAAATCTCCCCAACACGGCACAAACAAGAAAAAAAAAACTTACAATGATTTCAAAGAATACGTGCTTTTTTGTTTAGCAAAGTGAATTTATTCTTTATGCCCTCTGCCCCGACCTAAACCAACCAACCCGCACCCCCCACAGATGTATACTTACCGAGATCTGACCTCGTAGCCCTGTGTTTGTTAACATGCTGCACTGCAAGTCCTCTCTCTTCTGGTTTTGTGTGTGCATTTAAACCACATACACTTCTGGCCAGGAAACAAGAGCATACAAGCCCTATAAAAGTCTATGGTGCTGTACTGTGGAGGCGTGGCCAGGAGAAAGAGGCCTTGTGGCGCCAGATGGCAATAATCCCTGGCAACCGTGAGCATCAGATCTTGGTAAGTATACATCTGTGGACGGTGGGTGATGGGATCGGTTAGGTCAGGACAAATATGGATAAAATATAAGCGTTCTTAGTTTTAAGAAGCATTTATCCTTTAAAGTGATTCTAAACACACAATGTTTAATTTACATTACCCCTTCTATTTCTGTATATGGATGATGACACTGAATTTATTTTAATTTAAAACAAAAAACCTATCTAAGTACCTTTTTCCCAATTTATTTTTCAGCTGTCACATGACCAATCTCTTTCCCAGCATGTATGCAGGAAAACAGTGGCAGGGGTGCTGGTTACATGTTCATAATAAAAAAAAAAAAAAAAAAAAAAGCCTTTGGGATAAAGAGTAAAACAAAATAATATGAATAAACGGTTTGAAATCATCATACAAATATATATTTTAAATCAAATATTTATTATTTTTGGCAATAACATGGTGTGGGTGGATTTCTGCCTGTCATAGGCTGTATTACGCCCCTCGAGCCTGCGGCTCACAGGGAGGTGAAGCCTCCATCAAACATGATGTAATATCCCACCCCTATTGTGTTTAGCTGGCTAGTGGGCATGAAGGGGGGGGGTGGTCTGTCATTTACCACTGCGTATACGCCTACATGTGTGACTCTGTAGTCACATGGGCTGCTCAGATGTGATAGGGACAAAATGCTCAGCATAGAAACACACTAAAAACTGAGCATGTGCACTAACTGCCAACGCTGCTCTGAAAATTCCCAACTGCATTGGGGATTTAAACAAAAGGTGGAGATAGGGAACAGCAGGGTCAACCAGGTTTTTTGCAGAATACAGAAAACAAATCTCATAGTGACTGAGTGAGTATGAACAGCATGTAATACACCATTTATTTATAGTTTTTTTATGATGTGGGTTTAGTGACACTTTACTTATTACCTATTTATTTCAAAACCACGTAACAAAGTTTGGGCTTTTAATAAACACTGCTCTCCGCGGCTTCCCCAAAACCTTTCACGTCTGTCACATGTGGTCAGGGTGAACCTGCTCTCATCTATGAAAAGCACAGGGTGCCAGTGGTGGACCTGCCAATTCCGGTGTTCAATGGCAAATGCCAATCAAGCTCAAACAGTGCCAGGCAGTGAGCATAGGGCCCACCAGAGGACGTCAGGCCCTCAGGCCACCCTCATGATGTCTGTTTCTGATTGTTTGGTCAGAGACATTCACCCCAGTGGCCTGCTGGAGGTCATTTTGTAGGGTTCTGGCAGTGCTCATCATGTTCCTCCTTGCACAAAGGAACATATACCAGTCTTGCTGATAGGGTAAGGACCTTATATGGCCCTGTTCAGCTTTCCTAAAGTAACTGTCTGTCACCTGGAATCTCCTTCATGCTCCTGAGACGATACTGGAAAACACAGCAAACCTTCTGGCAATGGCACGTATTGATGTGCCATCCTAGAGGAGTTGGACTGCCTGTGCAACCTCTATAGGGTCCAGGTATCACCTCATGCTATCAGTAGTGACACTGACCCTAGCCAAATGCAAAACTTGCGAAAAACTGTCAGAAAAGATGAGCAGGGAAAAAAAAAATGTCAGTGGCCTCTACCTTTAAAAGGCCACTGACATTTTGGAGGTTGTCTCATTGTTGCACATCTAGTGCACCTGTTATACATTTTTCATTAACGCCAAAGTAGTTGAAACTAATTAACAACCCCCTCTGCTACTTAACTGACCAGATCAATATCCCAGGAGTTTAATTGACTTGATGCTATACTCTGATTAAAAAGTGTTCCTTTAATTTTTTAAGTAGTGTATTTTAAAGTGGTTCTAAAGGCTCAAGTTTTTTTTTTTTTACTGCATGAAGGTAAAAAACCTTCTCTGCGCCCCCTCCTCCAATACTTATCTGAGCCCCATCGCGGTCCATCAATGTGCACGAGATATGAGGACCCTCACTCCTCATTGGCTGAGGCAGCAGAGGGAGCCAGTGAGCCAAAAAGCAGAGATGGGGGTGAGGCTGAGCCTGCTTGGGTGCCTCCACAGTATCCAGCTTGCTCTGGGGGCACTTGGCAGGAGGGAGGGGCCAAGAGCGCTGGTGGGGATCCCGAGAAGTGGAGGACCTGGGCTGCTCTGTGCAAAACCATTTCACAAAGCAGGTGAGTATGACATGTTTGTTATTTAAAAAAAAAGAAAAACAAGCCTTTAATGTAACTTTAAGCTAGATAATAACATTGGCGGAAGTGATATGCAGAAACAATCCAACAGTTTTTTCTTTACAGCTTGTGACATAAGTATACATGCTCATTTCACCTGTATACATTACATTGCTCAGTGGAAAGAAGAGCAATAAAGAAATATTCAAGAGGCCAAAAGCCATGTTCCTTTACATTAACTGGTTGGGGGCGTCAAAGGCAATTATCTACATGAAGATCTGCCTTAAACCAGTAGGATCTTCACCATATCTTAACAGCGCCTGATAGTTGGAATGGTGATTATTTCACACATCGTATCATACCTAGTAAGTCAATATAAATTTATTGGAACCTATTTAAGAAAGCCCTGTAGTGCAATAATGATGCTTTAAGTGCAGTAAACCATGTATTTGTATTTGTGGCTTATCAAATAACTTGAATCTTGCGATAAATGTCAGTGTAGCTGGTTTTCCAGGCCTGTGGCCTGATCTGAGTCTGCCATTGTTACTGGTTACCTTTCCAGCCCATGTGAGCTGTGGCCCTGGGTGTGAAGACTGAGACATGAACCACTCCGGCATCTTTGTTTTCTTGTTTTATTGTAGATAAAGGGGATGGGAGAAGGGAATGAGTGGGATACTCCTTTAGGCTTCAACTATGTACACTTGGGACTTTGTTCCTGAAAAATGCCTGTTGGCGCTTCCTTGACGCTAGCCGGCGCCAGCCAACGCCCACTATCCCTGAGAACACTCTGTAACTTAAGAGTGAATCCTCGACTTGTAGTCCAGAAGACCCAGGACTGTGAAATTGTAAAACTAACAACACTGTTATACTGCAACAAGTCACTGAATACTTCCCTCCTGCCTGGCTCTGGCTTGAGGTAATATGTTGTAGAATCCTGTCAAACTGTACATTCTAACTGTCACACTCTGTACAATTCAGGGCGCATTAGTAGGTGTCCCCTTTAGCCTTGAACTCTTTGGGGTTCACTGTCTATGCACCCCCCCCCCTGTAACTTCAGGGTCCTCAACCTAGGTACCCCCTTTCAGCTAGCTGGCACTGGATCCCAGAACCTCTTCCAGAGAGGTCCCCTCTGACTCTGGCAGACCCCCAAGGGCAATCCACAGTACTCACGACCTGTGTAGGCTTTCCTGGGACTGGACCCCTCTCGTTCTCCGCAGGCTCTCGGCACACCGGATCCCCTCAGCTCAACTCAGCACTCTCTGGATTCTCAGGCGACACCCCGAGACATCCACTTCCCTCAGACAGGAGGAGAGACAGCCACACTATGCATCCTGGGACTCTACTCCCGCCAAAGACACCGTGTCACGCGCTTCCCCCAAACTTATACCCACTCCCAGAATCGTTTGCAGCATATTCTGCCTTCTGGGGTAGTTACAGGCTTGGATGTGTCCCCTGATTGGGTTTCCTCCACTGCCCTATCAGAAGCCTCTAATAGAGTCAGTGGGGAGACTCCCCTCTCAGGAGACATACTTGGAAACCATAACAACCTACCTAGCAAAAATAAACATGGCCCTGCTGTTAGGCAGACAAGGCCCACTATGCATTTACCTAGCACCCTAGGGTGCTACATCAGTTTATAAAAGCACAAAACATAACAGAACTCAGGACAGAGCTAGATTTTCCTTTTAAAATGCATTTTAGATGAAAAAAGGGAAAAACATCAGTTTTAGATAGACCGTATATATGCTTAAAACAGGAAAAATGCCAGTTTTATTTGGGCTAATGATGTTGATGTTATAAAAATGACTGACAGGTCAAAAAAGTGACAGGGTCAAGTTATTATATAAACTGTCTTGCCTGTTTTACAAAAGAGAGCAGTGCCTAAGGCAAGCCTAGGTCATTGGAGTTCAAAATGTCAGGCTTTGGTGCACAAAACTGGACTGTAAAGAAAATTTCCCCCAAAGCCTATAAATACTAAATACTGTTATATCAATTCAAAAAGCTAAGTATCATAAACTAGCACTATTACACTATGTTGCTGCAATCAAGATGCAATAAGGTTACCAACAGTTATGCAGGGTATGATAATCTTCCTGGAAAGTTTATTTGCCTGTGGTATAAATACAGTCCTATGTTATACAGGGGTATTACTGTAAATGACGGGGTACCAAGGAAAAATGTTGATGTTTTCATAGCCACTGTCTTTTTTCTAGGAAACACAGAAGACAATCTGGGTTTCAAGTATTCAAAACAATTTTTGACCATAGGCACTAGATTTGGTCCTCTGTAGTGGAAAAAATAATATAGTTCCCAGTTCTATACTGGATCCTGCATAAGACACACAGGTGCAGGCCTAACATTGGAGCTTCTCTTTGCTTCCAGAATGTAACACCACCATAAGGAATGCGGGCACTGTCCAAGTATCCAGGATCTTCAAAAAATCTCTATTGGTCCAGAAGGTCAGAGCAATGTTCTGCCTCAATCCTCACAGTTGATGCATTTTACACAACAAGTGCACTTAAAGTGTATCAAATTCCAAGAACAAAATTGAATACATTGCAGTTTCTAGTCCTGAGATGTGATGGCTGTTTTCTTTTTTGTTTTCTCTGGCTTTGTTTCCATTATTTTATTTAGTAATCCTGACAGTAAGGCTCCATTCACATACTGACATATCGGATCGTAGGCAGAAACGCCACGATTCTGCCTGCGATCCCGAATCATTGCAAATCACGGGACACCCCTGCAATTTCTGTGACTTGCAATGGTACCCCATTTTGCTGCGATTGTTGCCCGACGAATCACAGTAAAATCGCGCAAACAAAATCGTTGGACACCTGCCACCCAAAAAAAGTTCAAAAACTTCTTTTGGGCAACAGGCATCCTGTGATTCTGTTTGCGTGATTTTAATGCGATTTGTCGGGCTACAATCGCGGGAAAATCGTGCCACGTTTGGCGTGTCATTGCAAGTCATGGGAATCGCACAGGTGTCCTGCGATTTGCAATGATTCAGGATTTCGGGCAGAAACGTGGTGATTCTGCCCACGTTTCAATACGCCAGTATGTGAATGTAGCTTAGGGCTTATGTACACAGGGCAGTTGAAAGCCTCTTCTGAATGCTAAAAACTGACAGCTGGAAACCGACAGTGAACAATTTCCGTTTTACAGCTTTTACATGCTGCGTTTATGCGAGTTTAGCAGCAGTCATGAGTATTTGAGAGTAGAAGCGTTTTTTAAAAATAACCTTTAAGAGACCCTCCCAAATGCCCACAATGCATGAAAATGTAATTAACTATTTCAGTTATTCTGTGAGAGAAAAGAGAGCAGCAGCAGCAGTGTGCTTGTAGATAGTGGTCTTATTTTTTGTATTTTCACTATGGATCCCATCATGAGCATGTGTGAGGAAATGCTCCTGATGTTGCTGTTGCTGAAGCTCCGAAGACATAGAAAATTGTGTGAGAGGACCGAAGTTCGTTGCTATTGGACTCATCCATTGGACTATTGCTATTGGACTCATCCATTGATGCAGGCAACAGCATGTCTCCCTCTGTTTGTAAGTAGGGGTCATTTGTAAGTCAGATGTTTGTAACCCGGGAACCATCTGTAAATGACATTTACATGTGCATGAGTGTACATGTACACATAAGATAACGAGGAGAGTTCAGGGGCTGATGAAAATAACGCCCAACTGCTGCAGTGTACATGCGGCCTAACACCCTTTCTATCCTAGGGTGACAACTCTTGCTCACTGTACTTTTTCAATGGAGCATCAGTTTTGTCTGCTTGATATCCCCTATTATGGTTCTACAAACTCCATCTCCTCTCTATAACATAGAATGATGTGTTTTGTAGCATAAAAAAGAGAACTCTGAAGTTTGATAGCATTCTCTGAGGTTTCAGTTAAGTGCACAGTTCACTGAATGCACAGACATTGAGTTTCTGGTAGGATCAACAGGAAGTTTATGCATTTCTAGAAAATGTACTTGAGTAGTCTGAAAAAAAAACATATTTAAATATGATGAAGCCAAGGCAGGGTCTTGTCTTGACCATCTGGAATATTAAAGTTTTATTGAAGATGCCAGTTACACGTGGACGTCGATTTTTTTAAACAGTTGTGCATTTACAGCATCCTGGTTTTCAAAATGTGTAATAATACTTTAGATGGTATATGCAAAAAAAAAAAAAAAGCTAGTTGCAGTAAATGTTCAACAAAAAGGGTTATAAAGACATAAATGAAAATCAAACTATAAATCTCTGTCTATGCTTTCCATCAAAACACCAAATCTGGTACCACCATAGGGAATCCAACCACACCGTGGAGTTGATTTACTAAAGGTAAATAGACTGTGCCCTTTGCAAGTGTAGTTGCTCAAAGCTTAGTAAATGAGGTAAAGCTACACTTTGCAAAGAATACCCAATCACATGCAAGGAAAATAAAAAAAAAACACATAATTAGATAATGGAAGTCAATAGAGCTTCCCCTCATTTACTTAGCTCTGGAGCAACTGCACTTGCAAAGTCCACAGACTATATGCCTTTATTAAATCAACCCCACAGTGTGTGGTTGCATTCCTCCATGGTGGAACTAGATTTGTTGTTTTGATGGAGAGCATAGACACAGACAGGCCCCGTTCACACTGGGGCGATCCGACTTCCAGGGGCGACCTCCGAGGTCACGGTGCGAGCAGCGCGCCGCAACCTCGGAGCGGCCGGCACGGACTTCATAACATTGAAGTCTATGACGGTCGCTCCGGGTCGCCCCAAAGAAGCTCTGGACCCTTTTTCTAAGTCGGAGCGACTTGTGTCGCTCCTATTAGAACGGGTCCGCAGCTTCCCTATGGAAGGCGACCTACGGCGACCTGTGAGGCGACCAGTATAGGGTGAATGTACCCTGAGATCAGTCTTTCTCATATTTTACCCTATGAAAATACGCTTTTTCAGACCAGTTTCTTTTCGGGAATACCCTGGCTAGTGGAAATGTATGTACGTAATGTTACCCTTTCACTGAGGATTTTTTTTCCATTTTCACAAACATGTTAAAAAGCGCATTATTAACCTCCCTGGCGGTATGATTCTTTTGGATTTTAGGTGCTGAAAGCAGTACCATTATTTTGCATGTAATTCTTGTGAATGAGCAGCCCAAACCAACTGTATACATTATATATATATATATATATATATATATATATATATATATATATATATATATATATATATGTATGTATACATATATTATGTATATATATATATATAATATGTATACAGTTGGTTTGGGCTGCTCATTCACAAGAATTATGTATATATATATATATATATATATATATATATATATATATATACGTGTGTGTATATATATATATATATATATATATACATATATATATATATATATATATATATATATATATATATATATGTACATATATATATATATATATGTATGTATATATATATATATATACGTATATATATATATATATATATATATATATATATATATGTATATATATATATATATATATGTATATATATATATATGTATATATATATATATATATATATATGTATATATATATATATATATATTTACATAAAAAGTACAGTAAAACTGCAGGAAAGGGCACTGGGGGGCAATGTAATGTGATTTTTTTTTATTTTGAACGGTATCAGTGTGTTTGGTGTGTTTTACATTCGAATTTGCCGCCGGTTCCACCCCCCGGCGGATGTCACGTCGCCGGAGACGGAAGCCGGGGCTCGCAGGCGATCGGGAGAGAGCTCCGCCGCCGCATACCGCTCGCAGTCTTCGCTGGATCCCGGAGAAAAGGTAAGTAAAACCTCTTCCAGCATCCAGCGATCTTCCTAGCGCTACCCCGAGTGTGACTCGGGGTTACCGCTTTTTGCTCTAAAATCTTACCCCGAGTCACACTCGGGAATACCGCTAGGAAGGTTAACAAGAACAATTTTAAAGACCTCCAAAACTATAGATTTATTGAAATTCCATTAAAAAAAAAAAAAAATGGCAGCAATTTTTATGTTGTGCAATATTTCACAAAGGTTTATAAAAAACAATTTTTTCAACTAAAGTGGAAAATTGGCCTACCAATAAAGTAAGTAATGTGCTGCAGTACTTAACCACTTTCAGACCGGAGGATTTTCCCCAGGCCCTATTTTTTGCGATTCGGCACTGCATTACTTTAACGGACAATTGCGCGGTCGTGCAATGCTGTACCCAAAAAAAATTGACGTCCTTTTTTCCCACAAATAGAGCTTTCTTTTGGTGGTATTTGATCACCTGTGCGATTTTTATTTATTGCGCTATAAAAAAAAAAATAGCGACAATTTTGCAAACAAAACAACATTTTTCACATTCTGCTATATAAAAAAAAATTTGAAAATCAAAATTTTTTAACATTTTAGGCCAATTTGTTTTCTGCTACATATTTTTGGTAAAATAAATCACAATAATCGTATTTTGATTGGTTTTTCGCAAAAGTTAATGCGTCTACTAACTACGGGAAAATTTATGTCATTTTTATTGTTTTTTTTTTTTTTTTTTACTAGTAATGGCGGCGATCTGCGATTTTTTTGCAGGACTGCGACAGATTGGACCCCTTACTGACATTTTTGACACTTTTGGGGGTACCAGTGACATTACTACAGTAATCAGTGCTAAAAATATGCACTGTTACTGTAATAAGGACACTGGCAGGGAAGGGGTAACAGTATGGGTGATCAAAGGGTTAAATGTAAGCCTAGGGGAGTGATTCTAACTGTGGGGGGGTTGGGCTTGTGAGATGAACACAGAGACATGCGATCCTATATAGAAGGATCACATGGTTTCTGTGATCATCCGAGGGAGAAGGACGGATGGCTGTAATTACATCAGCCGTCCGTCCTTCTTTGTCAGCGGGGAGAGATCGCCGGTGTCAGGCGGCAATCGGAGCCACCTGACACCCGCACTGGCTTCCCCGCTGGCAGATGACGTTTATTAACGTGATTCTGCCTGGGAGAGCCACTTTGCCGACGTCAATATAAAGTAAGCCGTTGGCAAGTGGTTATCTATATGTGCATCTGCTTTTACAGGTTAATCCCACAAATACCCGATGAGCCTTCCAGTGAAGTCAACTGCTTTCAGGGTGTATGTGAATACTGTTAAGTCTGTTTGTATTCTGGGCTTCTCCGTCAAATTGTAGAGGGAGCCAGTATGGAAAAGAGAGGGATTGCTGCACCATGTAGTCCTGCTGGAGCACTTGGCCTCCCTGTTAAATCACCCATTTTTGAATTTACATGGAAAGGACTCTGCCAGCATTGGGATCATGACAAATGAACTTTGCTCTCCTAGAAGGTATGACCCTGAGCTAGGTAGTGTTTGGGCTGAACTAGAGTTCCCCTCACTTTCTGACTAGTAAAGCATTGTCAGTAGGACAGGATGTGAGGGTAAAGTTATCTAATGGAACCACAGATTGCAGGGAAAATCTTACACAGGTACAATTCTTCCCCACTATATCTAACAGTAATAAAAAAATTAAAACCAAACACAAAAGGTCTGCAGTGAGGTAAGGCAGCTAGCAAAGGAATCAATATATGCCAATCCCGAATATTACGTAAATAAATTGCATAGCCAAAAATAGTAAAATCAATCCTTATATCAATACATAAGTATATCCACTAGTGCTGATAATAAATCCTTCATTGCACATAAATCAATAATTAAATACATTTTCACATATATAAAAAAAACTAAGAGATAAATAAAACATCACATGTGTGAAAAAGATAAAATCATAAATCAATTGCAAAAACTAAATAATGAATAAATAATGGGCACAATGTCAACAATCAATAAAGTGCATTGGTCTATTTTACAAGCTAAAAAAAAATAAATGTCAGCCGTGAGGTGAATCCGCAGGTCCAGTGACCCCAGCACCAAAGGTAGGTAATATGCTACAAGACCCATATCCTCTTTTAAAGAGGCTGATCGCATGTGTGTGACTGATCCCAGGATGAATGGATCCTCTCAGCTTCAATCCATCTATATCAGGGAGCCCGCACTTCTTTGCTGCTTAACCCAGCTGTTCCGTTCTGGTCCTACTCCTCACAGACTGCTTGATCATAAATCACTTAGAGGACACAGGTAGGAAGGACTCGTGGTGCAGGATATATAACATTATTTGACCAGCAGATATTACTCAAGTATGGAATGTAAACTTTTACGAACTGAAGAAATAAATGTCAACCCTGAATTAAATCCACAGATCCAGACCCACATCTTCTTATAAAGAGGCTGATCCAGGATGGATGGATCCTCTCAGCAGCTCTCATAGACTTGCATATATAACTTTATTGGCCAGTAGATATTCCTCAAGTATGGAATGTAAACCACAACATTAAAAAAAGAAAAAAAAACTGACGAGAAATTACAAAGTGGCTGCTGACAAACAGACAGCAGCATGTGTTGTCAGTATGCTCAATCTCTGCTTTGGTTAGGCATGCACTTTAAAGTGATTGTAAACGATCACCTTGTAAAACAATCAATTTAGCTTAAAATAGTAATGAAAGGCAAAACCATTGTGTATATATTTTAAAAACATTATCAATACATTTTTTCTCTTTTTTTCACAAGTGGTCATATTCCCTCTGTTCTAAGCTGCATAAGAGCTGGGGAAGGAGAAGCAGCAGTACACTGAGCTTCTCAGTGAAAGGCATGACAGGACATGTCTAATCATAGGAGGAGAGCAGGCTGAGTTCCCAACACAGCTAGAGAACTGACCACGCTGTGCTATCCTGCTTAGTGTGGTCAGTTTTTAATAGTAAAGCAGAGGGACTGGCCAGAAAACCAGGGATTTCACACAAAGGAAGCAATACAAAGAGAACAGGATACTTTTTTCATACAAGTACATTGTACAGCAGGCACATATCAGGAATATGATATGCTGGGTTAACAAACACTTTAAGTTGGCCACGTTGTTCTCTCAGCGGCTCAGCTTACCCTGCTTCTTCCCAGCACTGATTCAGACGCCTTAAAATCTTGAATGTAAATGCAGGACAGATGCTGTGGAAGGTGGAAGCCTCTGGCCAGAGTTTTGTAGTCATTTCTTCTGTCTGTACAAATAACCTTTTTGTTCTCTACCCACCTATTTTTGTCCATGTGCATCCAAGGAAACAAAAGTAAATTGCATCAATACTTACTGTAATTTTGCTTTCCTGGTAATTTTCATGGCAGGACACTTTTCCCTCCCCTGATTTGATGAGCGCACACACCTTCAATGTTTTCTGGTGTTTGGGGACAAAATGGATCTATGGACATGTCTAGCCAAACAAGAAAAAGGTGGAGCTTTACCCATTTGTGTGCTGCCTTGGACATATGATCAGGAAAGGCAAATTACAATTTTCTGCACTAAGCTGCCACCCCTGGTGTCACCCACTGTTTAGGCTCAGCTACTGCAGAACATGTTTATATTTTCTGCCTAGTATCCTGCTATATTTGCACAGTACTTCTCACTTTCGCCATAATACAATATTGCTAGAAAATTCCTCCAAAAACAAAAATCTATCTCTTTCAGTTGACGTTAGTGCATGGGGAACATCATTGGGGAATTTTTGCCGTATTTATAATGAGTAAAGCAATACATGGGAATCAACCCAAGTTAAGGATCCTAACCCAGAGGCGTAACTAGAACCTTCAGGGCCCCGATGCAAGAAACCATGAAGGGCCCCCCAGACCCCTGGCCGGGGCCCTTCCCTTCAAGCCCGGGGCTCTTCCCACTAATCCTAGGGCTCTTTAATCTCATTGCATGGCCTTTTATTATGGTCCCGCATCAGGATCCTTTCACAAGTTCTGCAGTGGGCCCCCTTCCTGCAATCTTGGGGCCTCCCCACAGTGGTGAAATGCCAGGGCCCGGTCGCAAGTGTGACCTTTGAGATCCTAGAAGTTCACCCACTGGTTTGCTACCGGGCCCCCTGGAGCATGGGGCCCGGTAGCGATTGCAACCCCTGCAACCCCTGTAGTTACGCCCCTGTCCTAACCACATCGGCAGAGAGGTACTACAATTTATTCCACTAGAAGTTGTCAAGTACTAATTTGGTCCAGTGATGTCATACAGACCTTTTTTTTGTACAATGCTAGATAAACTTGTTTGCAAGCATTGTGTAGAACATGACATTTATCACAACTCAAGAAGTTTCATACCAACAGGTCTGAAGGATGGACACACACGTAAGGGGAAAGCAGAACAAATTACTTGATGACCGTAATAGTCTTAGTAGTAAAACTACCTACAGCGCTTGTTTTTACTAGTGGTAAAAAAGTATAATAGTGCTATTTGAAATTTTACCCAAAAGTAATCCAATTCTTGAGCATAACAAAGTGTTTGAGTGCAATAAATAACCTGACTGAACCAATATATAGCAGTACAATATAAATAGCAGTACAGATTGCAAATTAATAAAAAATAAATGCTCAATAAAAATTATAAATAACTGTGGTGAGAGCTTATAAGTGCACGTGATCCATAAAAAAATATATAAAAAATATATAAAAAATATAAGTATATAAATCAAGTCCAAATAAAGTGACTGTAGTGACCAGACAGTTCAAATAAGTCCTTGTGCAAGTGTGCTTATCCAGTAAGCTCAAGGTGCAGGTGCTCAATATGGATTTCCAATATCCTTTGTGACAACGATCTTTCCACTGTGGTATGGGTGAATTGAATAACTTACCAGATACAGTGGGTCCTATATGCCTTATGGCATTAAGACCACTTACGCTTTATTGGCCCCCCGGGCCAGGATGGGTTCCCCCTTGGCTCTCCGGTCGGGTGGTGGAATGGTACAGGATTCCTCCTCTTCTCCTCTCCTGTCACCTTACGCAGGGTATGGGCCAAAGTATATAGGAAAGAAGGAAATGCTCCCGATGGTGTAGTATTATATAAAAGGTACTTATTCTCAATCCATGGGTAAAGGTAGAACAAATTACTTAAATTAAAAAGCACACATAAAAACTGTTCTTTACTTTTTAAGCTCCTGGTCTAGTGGACAAACTGGGTGGTGGGCATTACAGTATTCACATGGTTCAAGATCGCTCCAGAAATGACTAGGCATTTGTAGTCAAAGATTACAAAATTCATTGCAAATAATTTATTGGTACCCAATATAAGCAGACTGCTTTATTTATCCTGGGGATTGTCAGTGAATTGGAAACAGATAATGCAAAAAAAATTTCCTTTAAAAAATAAAAAATAAAAAATTATTCTACATTGTAAAAACCATGAAACTGAATCTGAGTAATGGAAAACATAATGAAAAATACTAATAAATATTTTTTTTTACATAATAATATAAGGTCATAGTTACCCGGAAAATTTTGAGAAAATATAGTTTCGCAAGAGAAAAGAAGCAGGATACTGTGGAACAACAATAATGAAGAGAGTGAAAAAGGCTTGCAAAAAAAAAGGATATAGAATGCCTTTGATAGTCAAACAGAATAAAAAAAAAAAAAAAAGATATCTAAAATAACCATGTAATTTTATTGACATGTTGTACATAACTGTTTATACATTAAAACTGGCATTTCTATATTCTTCTGTGTATTGACCCACTAGTTTGGCTTGTTCATTGAATTTTATTTATATATAATCTAGGGATGCACCGAAATTTCGGCCACCAAAATTGGGATAGGCCCATTTTCGGCCGAAAATGGGTTAAATATGCCAAAATGAATGGCCGCCGTGAGGAAGGAGGAGGGCTCATCGCAGGTTTGAAAAGACACGCCTCTGGCCGGCCACCCGCCTCTCAATGATGTCCCTACTACTACGATCTGTTCATGAATGAACTAACAGACCGGGCGGGAGGGCGGGAGAGCGGCCGTTAATAGCTGTAACTATGTGAGCCTTCACTTCATTTCACTTCCCTGTCAGCGGACGATGTGCATGAATGAACTTAACTGACACACCGGGTGGGAGGAGCGGCCGCTAATAACTATAACTATGTGAGAGCTTCACTTCCCTATCAGGCGGGTATCTCCTCTGATAGGGAAGTGAAGCGCTCACATAGTTAAAGTTATTAGCGGCCGCTCCCCCGCCCTCCCGCCCGGTGTGTCAGTTAAGTTCATTCATGCACATCGTCCGCTGACAGGGAAGTGAAATTATGTGAAGGCTCACATAGTTACAGCTATTAACGGCCGCTCGCCCGCCCTCCCGCCCGGTGTGTCACTTCATTCATGCACAGATCGTAGTAGTAGTGACATCACCGGGAGGCGGGCTGCCGGCCAGAGGCGCGTCTTTTGAATGAAGGACACTGGAGGAGCTGAGTGAGTAGGAGAGGGACGCTGAGGCGGGGGGGGGAGGGTGTACTGACTAGAGGGACGCTAAAGCAGGGGGAGGGGAGGGGGGGAGCTTAGGCAGCTTACCAATGGTATTAGTATTAATTATGCAGCATGAGGGGGTTAAGGTATTGTCACTGCTGGTCACTGCTGCATTAGTGACCAACCAGTGGCAGTTAATTAACCCCTTTGTGCTGCATTAGTGCAACCAGTATCAGTGCAACCAGTGTTAATTAACACTGATACTGGTTGCACTAATGCAGCACAAAGGGGTTAATTAACTGCCACTGGTCGGTCACTAATGCATCAGTGACCAGCAGTGGCAATACATTAACCCCCTCATGCTGCATAATACAAATACCATTGGTAATTAAATTAACCTCTTGCCAACCCGTCACAGTACATATACTGAGACAGGGTGGCAGCGACAGGTGTACGTCGCTGCCTATATGCCCCTCTTCTATCTATTTTAAAATTATTTGGGGGAAAAAGTAATTTTCTGTTTCGGTTTCGGTTTTCGGCCAAGGGCATCCTGCATTTTCGGTTTCGGTTTCGGCCCAAAATTTTCATTTCGGTGTATCCCTAAAATCATATAGTGATATAGATCATTGGATAAATGGATATTGTCTTACCATTTTGTATGGATCTCTAAATAGTAAAGTAAAAAAACAAAACAAAACACTGACTGCTAAATAAAAGACAATGCAATGGTTTGAGACATGCTTGAGCAACATAAGCAACAGAAGCCATAAAAATAATCTGCTGTAGATTATTCAGCCTATATAAAACTGCATAACGATAGTATGATATCCTTTACATTTGCCAAATTTAAATAGTGAGAGCACAGACAAGACAAGTAGAGTCCCTCTTGTGTCTCTGGATCAAGCAGCCCTGAGTGTAATGGTCTATATAAACAAGGCTACTGAAACATATAACATGTAGAGATTTTTAAGGTGCCAATCGCCTACCATCATGGTCATAAGCTATAAAAAAAATACATTTTATTTATTGATATTACATCATAAAACTTTACTTACTTTAGTGGTGTAGTACAATTGAATAAACTCTTAGTACTATCCCATTAATCAGATTAACAACTGTAAAATATTTTATTACAAAGAATCCAGTGACACAAATTGCTATATTACAATGTCAACGACGAGATATTACAACTCTATACCTATTTTGCAGAACAGATCCACTTCATCAGGAGATACAGAGGTTGCAAGTTCAAATGAGAATACATATTTTAATTCAAAATGTCATTCTTTATTTAAAGAGACGAAATTAAAAATCACATACCTTACTTTATAGTATAACAAACATCCCAAAATGCAATTATGATTTACATTTCAGATACAATTAATCGAATTACCAAATGCTACATATACATTAATAAAACCAGTACGTATGCCTGATGCGTCTTCCCGGGTTAAACGAAAAAAAAAGCACAAGTACCTACAAGGTTGCAAGCTGTTTAACATAACGTTATTGCATATTTGTCGAGTGTGGGGATGCAATGAAGAGCCCCACCAAATTTTTACATATTTTTTCAAGAACCTAAAGAAATAAGAAAGAGAAGAAAGGCGGGAAAAAAAAAAAAAGAAACATCCCTTCCAAGGTATTGCACATCACCATGTTATCAGGTTGTTGTTACAGCTACAGGTTTAAGGGAGAGTACCTGATATTTCACAGAGAAAGTGAAATGAACCCACTTGATCCATGCTTATGAAAGCAGGCTTCCTGACTATTCACCGTTAAGTTCCTCCATATGCATTATATAATTCACTGTTCTATACATCCACTGCACTATTATAATATTTACTGATCCAATGTTCCACTGTAGGTGGAGAAGGGGACTTCAGTGTGTTGGTATACAGGCCCTAGCTATATTGAGCAGTATCTACCTTTCAGGAGAGGGCTAAGGTGTACCAAACCAGCTGCTGGATCCAGATCAAGAGAGAGACCAATAAGATCTTTAACCACTTAAGGACCGCCCATGTACATATACTACGGCAGGGCAGCCCTTAAGCTCAAAATCATGTACCTGTACGTGACTCCTTTCTTCGGCTCTGGGGCGCATGCGCTGCCGGAGCCCCGCTCCCACTGTGATTGGACACAGCAGGAGCTAATCAGCAGGTCCAGCGAACATCGGGTCCCGCGATCGTTTGGCACTGTTAGCACTGATGTTAGCACTGATCACTTTATTGGTGTCATTGGTCCCCAAAAATTGTCACTTGGTGTCAGATTTGTCCACAGCAATGTTGTAGTCCAGCTAAAAAACGCTGATTGCCAACATTACTAGTTAAAACAATAAAAAAATAAAAAAAATTCCAAAAATCGATCCTATAGTTTGCAGACACTATAACTTTTGCGCAAACCAATCAAAATACGCTTAATGGGATTCTTTTTTTTTTTTTTTACCAAAAACATGTAGCAAATTACATATTGGACTAAAGTGATAAATAAATTAGATTTTTTTACATTTTTATATTGGATGTGTTTTATAGCAGAAAGTAAAAAATATTGTTTGTTTGTTTTTTTTGTCTGCCTTTTTTTTTTTTTAATTATAGCGCAAAAAATAAAAACTGCAGAGCTGAATACCACCAAAAGAAAATCTCTATTTGTGGGAAAAAAGGACATCATGTTTATTTGGGTACAGCATCGCACGACCGCACAATTGTTAGTTAAAGCAACGCAGTGCCGTATCGCAAAAGTGGTCAGGAAGTGGGTAAAACCTTCCGGAGCTGAAGTGGTTAACCTCTTCAGCAGACCTCTTGCCAATAAGGGCGTGTTCGAGGACATTTCCAAAAATAGGAAAAAGTGTTCTCTTTCTTATCCTCGCCAAGTAGGATTGACATTGACATTGGCAAACATACAACGCAGCTTCTCTGGGGATCTGTAACATCTAGTTAAAAGCTTATATCCCGATTCCTGCAGTCTTGAAAATATAGAAAATTTATGTATGAAATGATAGATAAAGTCTTTTTGATCTTCAGAGAATGATATATTCAACACCGCAAAATAAAAGAGGGAGTATACAGTATATGCCCTAGAAAGGCCCCGCCATACTGGTTGGTCAGCTATACACAATCGCTTGAAATTAGTTGGTGTATCAGGGAGTTCTGAGTCAAGAGGTAATGAGAGAAGGTAATGCCGTAGTTGAATCGTTTGCCTTACCGGTAAAGGCGGTGTGAGCATGAATTGTATATCCCTTATAGATTTCCAGCCGTTTATATCTTGGAAGTCCCGCAATCTGAACTTACTTACTTCTATAAATTGGCGAAATTTATGATCAGATAGCCCCGGCGGGTAATCCGGTTTTCTGAATTACTGGTATCAGAAGTAATTGTGTCAGAAGGTTTATCACCCTAGATTTTAGCGTTCTGACTACTATATAAGTAGTACCCAGAATAGGGTGATCCTTCACCTTGGCAGGGCGTGAGCTGAACCATGGAAAGGTCTTAAGCGGAATAGATAAAATGTATTGTTCCAAGGATATCCAGCTCTTTACCAGGCCATGATTACACCAGTCCAGTATTCATAATAGATGTGCAGCTTGATAACACCAAACTGGGTCCAGAAAATCCATACCCCCTGCAGATTTAGGCAAAGTGTATCTGCTTTAATCCTTGGTGGGTGACCCGCCCACAAGAGTTGTATAAACTCCTGTTTAATTTGTCACAGAAAACAATTAATACAATATAATATACAGTATATTGCATATACAGTAATCTTTCAATAACTGAACACATAAACTTACATGTCATAAATGTACACTGTAAATCCAAAAAATAAAAACACAGTATGTCAAGGGACAAAAGTCAGAATTTCTGATCTGCATATTTGTTCTGGGTCGATAATGTAGAAACTACTGAGGTCACAGGGTCAAAACAACTGCTAGGAAACTTTCAAAAGGGTGTGTGAATGGCAGCTCTCGTACTTTACTGACGAGGTTTTCTTTCAGTAAAGTTTCATTTCTTCCAAGACTCTTTCACTACTGCCACCTGGTGTACTTTACTGGTGCTGTATCTTCCACAGATATATACATTACCAGTTTTATCAATAGATAATATTTTATATACAACATGTTGTTATATTTTCATCTTAATATACTTTAAAATCAAGAATCATTGCCTTACAATGACAATTTAATACAGTCTAACAACAATAAATGAATACAGAATTAACAAAGAGAAATACAGCAGTTTTGTGGTGTAAATATTGTTGCATTTTCCATGACCCAAATGTATGATGGTATAAAATAAGTTTGATGTGGTATTGCACCACTCGTGCCAAATTAAGAAAAAGTGTTATGCAACAGTTTCTTTAAATGTCTGATGTGTGCACCAAAATAATGCACTTGCACCAATGTTCTAATTTAAACCACTTCAGCTCCAAAAGGTATACCCCCTTCCTGACCAGGCCATTTTTTGGAATACGGCATTTCATTATATTACCTGACAATTGTCCTCCCTCTGAAGTCATCTCCCGAAGAGTGGAACCCAAGTTTAATTTCCTTTAGATGAATTGTTTTTACCCGTTATCTTTTTTCTTTTTATAAACTTGTTGAAATGGATTGTTTTTATCGTGAGAAGAACTGTTCTGTTTACTTGGAAGAAGATTAATCAAGGGACACATGGGAGCATATGACAAAGAGGAGGGGCTGTTGTGGAAATTTTATTGTGGATATTTCTTTAGGATGTATTTTTTTAAGTTAAATTGCCATAATGTCTCCCCGTGTCAGTTACTAGTAATCGCTATGCACAGCGAATATTGCTTTAACTGGCATTGAGGAAAGACAGTTAGTGAAAACCTTCCATTAGATGGGATAGCATAAAACTTGTAGCAAGGAAAGATCTATCGCACAAATATATACCCGCCATCCGGGGCCCCGTCTATTTACTGGGGAGATATGTTTGTGATGTAGAATTCTTATCGTTTTACCAAGATTAATGGATGGTATCTTTCAGTCGTATTTGATCCATATGACTGAAATACTGCTGCTATTGTCTTATGCAGATATAATAAAGCCCCATCGACTGGAACAAATATCATGGTCACTATCAAATATGGCTTATATGAACTATATTTGATGGATCCACTAACAGGTAATGAGTCCGTGTTTGTGAATGATCACAGCCAAGTCCATAAGATGGCAGCCATTTCTGCTCATCTCTGCACATGTCTGTGTTTTTACATAAACACTGACTCTTCGTTCCCATTGTACTTTTTGAATGTATATATGTTCTGTGATTGGTGGTCTTGAAGTCACTCCCTGTAACCCCCTTTTGTTCACTTGCTGTAAATAAACCAAGCCCTGCCCTGAAACACAGAGAGGACACAGACCACACACACACAACACAAGCACCCACATCCATTCATGCATGCAGACACACAGACATTCACAGAAGCACACAGAGACACTCACACACATATACATACTCAGAGAGAGACCAGGAGATGGCATCAATATGACCCAGCGTGTCTGTTCCTTTTTTTGTCGCCGAGCGCTTGGTAAACCTTATGCAAAAGAGCGGTACATTTGTACTTTTCAGTACAATCGATTAATGGCGTTTGGTGCGTATTAATATCTGCAAGTGCGCTTTTCAGCGCAGCAAAGTCTTCAGCGCACTTAGCGGGTTTCTATGCTCCAAGCTCTATTCATTTCCACAACACTGTCCAGGCAAATTTTCATCTTTCACTGCTATCACACTTTCAAAAACAATTACTCATGCAACACTGCAATCATGCAACACTGTACCCAAATGAAATTTTTACCATTTTTAAAAAAGAGTGCTATAATTTGGTTATACTGAATCACACTGGGTTTTCTCTTTTTTTGCTATACATTTCTCTGGTAAAAATACCCCAAATCGGTGTACAGTAATCCCCCGCTCCATCGCGGTTCAGTTTTTGCGGTCCCGGTAATTCGCGTTTTTTTTGTAATGTTATTTTACTATATAAATCATTAAAAATGAAATATTTTTGTGTTTTCCATAGCTCTTGCTATGTCTCTTAGTATCTTTTATGTGTTTAAATGAGTTTCTATTGTTTTAAAAGTGTGTTTAAAGACCTTAAAATGCTTCTACACGTACCGTGACAGTAAAATAAACATGCCTACAATGCATTTTAATAGGGTTTTTCTATTTCGCGGAATTTCACTTTTCGCGGCTGAGTCCGGAACGTAACCCCCGCAATGGAGGGGGGTTTACTGTATATTATTTAGGAGGCCCTAAAATGCCAGGACAGTACAAATACCCACCAAGTGACCCCTTTCTAAGGTATTTAGTAAAAGGCATGGTGACTTTTTTGAAGTTGTTACAATTGTTTTAGAAAAAAAATGTCAAGTTATGTCTCACCACAGCATGGGCATACTTATAATTACACCCTGAAATACATTCTACTATGCCTCCTAAGTATGGGGATACCACATGTCTAAAATTTTTTTCACAACCTAGATGCATAGAGGGGCCCAAATCCAAGAAGCACGTTTGGGCTTTCAAGGGGCATAAATTGCATATAAATTACACATCTAAATTCCTGACAACCTATTACATTTTTGGAGGCCATGGAACACCAAAACAGTGGAAACATGCACAAAATGACCCCATTTTCGAAAGCAAACACTCAAAGGTGTTTTCTAAAAGGCGTAACGAGTCTTTCGAAAATGCAATTTTTTTTGCCACAAGTTTTTGAAAAATGCACAAAATAAAATGAAAATTATTTTTTCACTTAAAGTTGTCAATAAGATATTTCTAAAGCTGGCCATAGCTGGTGTGATTTTCAGGCAACCTGCAAAAGAAAATCGCTCGATTCCCCATAAACACTGGCTCCCGTGGAGCTGCGTTCCTGCCGGGAGAACACACAGTGAATATTGCAAGTGGCTAGCGAAATTTGCTAGCGAATGAAATCCAACAGGATTGATCAATCAACTTAGGATATAATCAAGCTGCCCATACATCATATGCGTAACTAGAATCTTCAGGACCCCAGTGCAAGAAACCATGAAGGGCACTCTACTGGGGCCCTTCCTACTGATTCTAAGCCTTTTACTCCCACCGTGGGACCCTTTATTACGGTGCCGCAGCAGAGGGACCCTGGTAGTTCTGCCACTGGTGTCAGCAGTTTTTTTTTATTTTGGTTGTTTTATTTTCTTATTATTTTATTACCTTTTTTTTTTTTTTTTTACAAGTTTATTTTTTACACATTTTAGGGTCCCCATTGGGGGGGCTTTGGTGAAATATCAGGGGTCTAAACAGAACTTTTGAGACAGAGAAAGGGACTGAGCACAGATTCATCGGTCCCTTTCTCTACAGCCTCAGCTGCACAGAATGAATGAACAGGAATAGCTCTGTACAATGCTTCCCGTTCATTCATAAACTGAGGCATAGTAAACACAGCTTATTATGCACCAGCTATGAATGGATAAAAAAAATAAAAACAGTCAGTGATTGATATGGATCACTGTCTCTATTTATTAAGACAAGGAAGGGGCTGATAAATTACCTGCTCTCCATCCTGACAGATCCCCTACAGCAGCTGGCAGGAAAGGGGGGAAGGGGAGAACCCGGAAGTGTTGAGAGGGGGCAGGGAAACACACAGGAGCTCAGGGCACCAGAACAGCGAAAGGGAGGCAGAGGGAGCGGCATGTGGAGGAAACGATGCCTTCCATTTCCCTCCTGCAGCTGCTGAATGTCTGTGGAAGGGAAAGGAGGAGAAGCGGGAATTTCGCATTTAGCTGCTACATGGAGGGATTGGTTCCTCCACATGCCACTGTCACCACTGCCCTCATATCTAGGCATAAAGGGGGGCAGCATGGGGCCAGGTTGCAATGGCGACCCCTGTATGTGGCAGCATGGGGCCAGGTTGCAATGGCGACCCCTGTATGTACGCCCCTGCCATACATGGTTCAAATCTCGGTTTGTCCCTGCTTATTTGTAATGTGTTTAAAGCCAGCCATAGAGGGTTCGAATCTCAGCAAGTTCAGCAGGGATCGGCAAAAATTGGAACCATGTATGGGCAGGCTGTTTGTACCCAAGTTGATAGATCGATCAACTTGGGGACAACCAGCCTGTCAGATTTTTCATGCGAATATTTTAAACCGACCCCTGATCTTTTTTTTTTTTGAGACAGGGAAGGGGACTAAGGACATAAAGACCTCAGTCCTTTCCTCTGCAGCCACAGCTGCACTGCAGATGGATAGAAGTCTCTGTACAGGGGCCCCTATTCATTCAAAAACTGAAGTATAGAAACACAGTTTACTATACTTTAGTAATGAATGAACACAGTAGAGATCAGTACCAATCACTCACTGCATTCATTCAGGAAGGGTCTGTTAAACATGAGTTGCTATGGATTACTCCTGGTATACAGTGTGTGGCAGGACACTGTTGACCACCTATCCCACAGGGCCCATGTGGCTGACTCACACTTGCACACTGGATGATACACCACTGCCCTTTAGGCTACCAGCCGGTCCAGAGAAACTATAAGGCTACTTTCACATAGGTAATAAGGAACAGTCAGCAAATTCTGGTGGCAAAAATCAGTGGATTCCTGTGGCTGAAATCACAGTATGCATACATTTGCTACTGGAAGGCCTGTACAATTTACATGACAGGCTGACAGTGGCACCATATCACTGCATGTAATCGCACATGGATTAATTACCTGCAGCTAGGGACAGATGATCGGCCCTGGACACAGAATGAATGCATGCAAATAATCACTCCATGGGTAGTATTTTTAAAAAACGGTTTTAGACATCGTTTATGATAAACAGTAATTTAGCAAATTATATGTCATCCAATAAGTGTTGGATCTGCTTTTATTTGGAACCCAAATTTTATCCAAGAAAATATTTGTATTTCTGTTTAGCCAGTCTTGTGAGCCAGTTGAGACCTCGTAGTCTTTTAAGCCAGGGAAGACCCTGCAATTCACTGTCAAAACTCTGATCATTTCTGTGCTCTGTAGCTGCTTATAAACCCAACATTAACAAGAGCAGTAACATGTTCCTGACATCCTACATCAGTAAAAACATGTCAGCAGTGTTTACTGTCTAAACTCCTGCCCTCGAGTACTCCCAACAGGTAATGTTTGGAGAAACAACTGTTGTATTTACCAAGCAATACCCATTCATGGTGAAGGAAATCCTGTCAACGTTAACTGGGTACTTGAGTCGAAAAACAAAGTAAGTAAAGTTTACTTGGTTTAAAGTGCATAACTTTTACCAAGGTCAGGCCAAGAGGTGCCTCCAGCTGGAAAGGCCCCTGCCTTGGGAGCTGGGATAAGTGGGGCTGAGCAAGGACAGGTCAAGGTTTCAGAGGACCTCCCTATTAAACCAACTCTGACAGTGAAGTACTGAAGATTATATAGGAAGAGCGGATCTTCCAATGTTAATTAGGTTCCACTGACAGCTGGTCCGCTCTGTGTATAAGAAGCGCTGACAGTAGCTCCCAAAACACAAAAATATTACATTTTATTCTCATCTGACCATAACACCTTTTTCCATGTGATTTCAGAATCTTCAAGGTGCATTTAGGGTAGACAAATTAGACTAAAATTTAATTTTTTTGGCCTCAACATCAAATGATATGTCTGGTGAAAATCCAATACAGCTCACCGTCCAAATAACACCATTTCTACAGTAAAGCATGGAAGTGGTAATATCCTGTTGTAACGGAACCGCAACCCACACTGTGTTAGGCTTCCATTAGTATACGGCTTCCTCCAGTTTTGAACATAGATAGATACTCCAGCCGCCGTACATACAAAACTAGCCGACAACTTAGCTTGTATGTATCTGAAAACAACTAACTCCTTTATTGAACAACGCACACAGTTTATATACAGCATGGACATCCCCCTCCTGATCAGATTACCACACACAGGTCAGGGGTTGCCAGATTATATTATCATATGCAGATGAAATTGTATACAGAAATACAATTAACCTAAACTAATTATCTAGGCATCTGGACAGAAACAGCATGTGAGTTCATTAACAATTATCAATGGGGCAGACAGGCTTAACAGAATCCACATCACATCTTAATACACAGACAATAGGAAGGGACCGCCAGTAACAGACTGTCCATCTCTGACATTGAAGAACATGGAACAGAGGCCAATATGATTAGCTCTTTTAATCAACATGTTCAGAATCAAACAGGCCAAGAATAGTCTTCACATATTTCTCGAAATACAGGGCTGACAAATATTACTGTCCCATTTGAGTAATCCAAACCATATTCTCAGTGTCCATTAAGTCCATCATTTCTTGGCCACTCTATGCCCATAATAGACACAGGGCAACTTACACATAAGAGGGGCCTAGGAAGCTGGGACAGGGATTTCCCGACCTCTCTAAGGTAAGCTGGGTTCCACAGGCCCCCCAACCAAAGTGACTCTCGTCATATCTCTCCCTTTTGAAAAGGAGACTAACACAGGAGGAGACCCCAAAAGGGTTGACTTCAAAATTAGTCCATAGTTCCCAATATCTGTACCCACACAGTACCCCAAACAAATTGTCCAGAACAGAGCGTTACTCACCCAGCCAACCTCTGCCTCTCTCGTAGAACATACCCGCCTATGGGGAGAAGCGTGGACTGGCCCTTCTCCCTGGAGTTCTTTCAGCCGCTGTAGAGTAGACAGGGTGGTGGGACTCACTTTGTCAGGCTGTTGGGGATCTGGGCTGACTGCCCAGCATCCCTGGGGTATACAAGTGAAGACTGTAGTCCCATCCACTTTCTCAGGAAACCCATCCTTTGTTAGTTGAGGGCAGAGTTCAGTGATGTTAGGCCCTGATGCCCCCTGTTCCGCAGGGGAATAAACTGAAAAGTCAGTGGCCTTGCACACATCTTCCTGGGTCACCAATTGTTGCAGGCAGAGGTTAGCAGCGCTATGTCTGGATGCCTGCTCTTCTGCTGTAAGCTCACTGGGACGTTCCTCCTCAGCAGAAAAGTCTATTAAATCCCCAGTCTCTGGAATTGCTGAAAGTCTAGGGAACAGGCTGGTGGCACTCAGGCCCAGTACCAACACTTTGGCAGGTGATTTATCATCCATATCAGTTGAATCTGTAATCCATGGCTGGGGCTGGGTAGTGGGACCAACCATGTCCACCCCCAGAGCTGTTGCCTGCTCCTGGGATGAGGGACCTACAATCTCCTCTCCTGGTAACGCTGGCTGATGCTGGGTAGTGGGATCAACCGTCTCCACTCCCAGTGCTGTTTGCTGCTGCTGCTGGGACGAGGGATCTACAATCTCCTCTCCCGGTAACGTTGGCTGGTGCTGGGTAGTGGGCCCGACCATCTCCACTCCGGGTGCTTCTGCCTGCTGCTAGGACGAGGGACCTACAATTTCCTCTCCCGGTAACACTGGCTGGTGCTGGGTAGTGGGACCGATCGTCTACACCCCCAGTTGCTGTTGGCTGCTGCTGAGATGAGGGACCTACAATTTCCTCTCCCGGTAACACTGGCTGTTGCTGAGGAGATTCTAGCAGCCGTCTGTAGGCGAACTCCAGCTCCCATTCCTGAACGGCCAGAAACTCCATATCTTCTAGTGCCCAGATCTCTTCCGAGATGTTCAGGATCTCTTCTCTGGAATCCATAATTTCCTCTAGCCGCCACTCCAGATCGCTCCCAAATTTAGGGTCCTCTGACCACTTCTCTAATGACAGTCCCAGGCAGCCGTAGCCAAAGCCTTCTGTTGGGCTGTCGTCTGGTGTCCATGGGCACACTTGCGTTATATACCAGCAGAGAGCTGTGTAGCTTTCGTCCAATCGCCTCTCCTCCTGAACAAGCCTGCTTAACTCAGCTTTCCATTCCTTGTGCGGTTTATCTTCCAAAACCAGCACTCACTATCCATACTGTGACCAGTACCTTTCCTTAATGGAGGGGAGGATTTTTCCCTGGTGTCGCTGCTCACGGGCTAGCGTCTCCTTTTAGAGTTCCAAGTGGATTAAATCATATCATCCTAGCAGGACCTGCTCTGACACTGGACCCCTGTGCTATATCCGTATCTCTCGCAACCTCCTTCCGAATTATTGTTCAATGGTGGCTGATATCTGTACTAGTGATTGACCGATATTTTTTCGTTGCCAATACCGATATTTTGGCAATCGCATATCGGTATTGGCCGATATTGGCCGATAATTTTGTATATTTAGAATTTTGCAAAATAAATACAAATTTTGACACAAATCTGTTGCTGAACATGTAAAACTTTATTTATTAACAATTTTAACATTAAGGGCTTGTTCTTCACACCTTAACTGCATGAGAACTGATAGGAAAACTTCAATTGCAGGGACATTTAGTTTCACATCATTCTGATTGTGCATTAATGCATAATGAACTGCTGCATTAGTGCACTCACTCACTGCAATAATTTGAAATCACTACTGCAGTGCAGTCAGTGCAAAACTGCTAGAGAAAAAGATAGACAACACAACAGCTACACAGTGGATTGGACTGGAGTCAGTGGACTACCTCTGCAGTCTGCAGTATGGCACACACTGCACCTACTGCAGTCAGTGCAAAACTGCTAGAAAAAAAGCTAGGCAACACAACAGCTACACAGTGGATTGGACTGGAGTCAGTGGACTACCTCTGCAGTCTGCAGTATGACACTCACTGCAACTACTGCAGTCAATGCAAAACTGCTAGAAAAAAAGCTAGGCAACACAACAGCTACACAGTGGATTGGACTGGAATCAGTGGACTACCTCTGCAGTATGGCACTCGCTGCAACTACTGCAGTCAGTGCAAAACTGCTAGAAAAAAAGCTAGGCAACACAACAGCTACACAGTGGATTGGACTGGGGTCAGTGGACTACCACTGCAGTAGGGCACTCACTCACTGCAATAATTTGAAATCACTACTGCACTACTGCAGTAGTGATTTTAAATTATTGCAGCAGTGAGTGGTGCACTACTGCAGCAGTAGTCCACTTACTCCAATCTACTGTCTAGCTTTTTTCTAGCAGTTTTGCACTGACTGCAGTGCAGCACAGTCAGAGCAAAACTGCTCGAAAAAATAGCTAGAAAAATGCTAAACAGTGGATTGGAGTGGACTCAGTGGACTGGTGGACAGACACTACTACTACACTTTCAAATCAATACTCCCAGTTAAGTAGAACAATATTATAGTGCAGAAAGCATAACGTTTCAGCATGTTCACCAGTTAAACGGCTTCTTTTCTTTTCATAAATTGCTGCCACTTCACTAAAAACACGCTCACTTGGTACCGAGGAAGGAGGAGCAGAAAGGTATCTTCTAGCATGAGAAGCAAGTCTTTTGTAGCGTGCCTCATTTTCTTTCCACCACTGAAGAGGATCACTTCTTCTGTCAATTACTGGTTCCTTCAAATAGAGATGAAGTTCATCATCCAGGCTCATAATTGCAGATTCTGATGAATCCTCCGCATGAAGCCCCAATAAAATGCTGAACATGGCATCAATTTGACCACAATGAATTTTCTCTTCTGTCCATTGTCTTTTTGGAAATTTTTCTCTTGCATCCTGCTCTTCCACATCAGAAACCTTCTGTTCTTGACTTTTCTTTTCGTCAGGAGGAACCTCCTGCACCATACCTGAATCCATTAATACTCAAGACCTGAAGCCATATTTTGTGAATATACTTAGAGAGGCCTTACCTGACGCTCCACTTGAGGAACTGACAATTGATCGTATACACAGGCTTGCCTAAGCCACAACATGTTCCGGAAAATGCTCGCAGGGACACTATTGCCAGTATACACTTCTTCCACATCAAAGAGAAGCTACTGGCAGTGGCTAGAAACAAAGACTCACTCCCGGAATGCATGACGGAGTTATCATTCTTTGCGGATTTATCTGCCTTCACAATGAATCAAAGGCGTCAACTTGCATCAATTACTAAACCGCTTTACAACCACCACATCTCCTACCGGTGGCTGTACCCCACTAAACTACTGGTAACGAAGGGAAACTCCACGTATGTCATCTCCTCCTTGCAGGAGGAACCTCCTGCACCTTCTGTTGAACTTGAATCTCTTCTGTCAGCCATTGTTTTGCCTTGGCCAATACATCGTCAGAAGAGAAAGGATAGTTCTTGTATCGAGGATCCAAAAGACAAAGAGAACAACATTTTTATTCTCCTCATGCTTCTCAAACCATTTGGTGAGGCTGTCCCTCATGGCCTGCCTACATGCTTTAATGCCACGTGGGTTGGGTCCTTCATTCTGTTGAAGAAGCATCTTCAGCACTCTCACACATGGGATGACAGAGGACACAAATGAGTTGTAATGACTTACCTCTATTGTCACTTCCTCAATGGGTAGGAGTGTCTCAATAATGTTGGCTACTATGTCCCACTGATCAGCAGTAGGACAAGAATGTCCTCCAAGTCCATATTCACCAGAGCGCTCACTTCTGCTCCAGCATCCTTTGTAACATGTGTAGCATTGCGTTCCATTGTGTTGGGACAGCCTGTATCAAGTTGTTTTTTGGGTAGGCCAAGGTCTTCCTGAATGCACCTCAGTCACTGCTTGGCAACAATAGAATAGTGGAGATGGCCTGCGCACTTCTTCAGCATGCTAATAATGTCAAGCAATGCTTTCTGATTTGACAGACCATCATTTACCACACGTTGGAGGGCGTGTGCCATGCAACTGAGGTCTAACACTTCAAGAAGTCTGATACCTTTGACCATGTTCGCTCCGCTGTCTCGCAGCACAAGCATCACTCGGTCTTTGGTGATTCCCCATTCTTCTAGCATGCCTAGAAACATTTCTCTAATGTACTCCCCAGTATGGGATCCTTGCATCACTTTTGTATTCAACACAAAATGCCTTCTTGTCCATTCGCTGTCAATGAAGTGGCATGTAAGACTCATTAGTAATTCTGTTTGTTCTGACCAGCAGTCAGTCATGAATGAGAGTGAGTTGCCAGCATTCTCTGGTGGCAGCATAGTCTTTACTTTCTCAACTACCTTTTGGTGAATCTTTTGCAGCATTTCAGTTTGATAAAATTTGTCACACTTCAGTGTGTACCTTGGCTCAAGCATGGACAGCAACTGCTTAAATCCAGAGTCAGACACCATTATAAATGGCTGGTTATCAGTGACCATCATCTCTCTGATTACTCTGTCCAGCATTTGGGATCTTCCATCAGATTTTAACCACCTGTTTTTTTCTGAAACATATCTGTTATTGTTGCCTGGGATAGTGATGTTTCACCTTGTGATTAATTTTGTTCTTTCTGTGCTGCATTATACAATTCAACATGATGGACTCTTAGATGGGCCAGATTAGACATATTTTTGTTTTTTGCAGTTATTGATCCCACGTTTACATTGTTTTTGCAAGTGTTGCACAGTGCTGCTGATTTTCCTGGAGATGGAGAAAAGAAATAGTCCCAGACCACACATTTTTCTATCTCCATCCATCTCTATTGAAACTTGAAAAGACACTAATATAGGCTTAAAAAAACGGCTGGTTGGAACCCTGTGGTGATGAGTGGCTGGCACCCTGTGGTGGGTGACTGGCTGGCACCCTTTGGTGAGTGGCTGGCTGGCACCCTGTGGTGGGTGGCTGGCTGGCACCCTTTGGTGGGTGGCTGGCTGGCACCCTTTGACTGGGTGACTGGCTGGCTGGCACCCTGTGGTGGGTGGGTGGCTGGCTGGCTGGCACCCTGTGGTGGGTGGCTGGCTGGCTGGCTGGCACCCTTTGGTGGGTGTCTGGCTGGCACCCTTTGGTGGGTGGCTGGCTGGCACCCTGTGGTGGGTGACTGGCTGGCACCCTTTGGTGGGTGGGTGGGTGGCTGGTTGGCACCCTTTGGTGGGTGGGTGGGTGGCACCCTTTGGTGGCTGGCTGGCACCCTGTGGTGGGTGACTGGCTGGCACCCTGGGACGGCTGGCTGGCACCCTGTGGTGGGTGGGTGGCTGGCTGGCTGGCACCCTGTGGTGGGTGGGTGGCTGGCTGGCACCCTGTGGTGGGTGGCTGTCTGGCACCCTTTGGTGGGTGGCTGGCTGGCACCCCTTGGTGGGTGGGTGGCGTGGCACCCTTAGGAGGCTGGCTGGCACCTTGTGGTGGGTTTCACTTCCTCGGTTCCTCGGCCTCGTCCGGTCCGAGTGGGCAATCGTGAGGAGTATGAGGTGAACAATATCCTGGACTCACGCCTGGTCCGCGGTCGGGTGCAGTTTTTGGTTCATTGGCGTGGTTATGGTCCAGAGGAGCGTTCCTGGGTTCCCTCCGCAGATGTCCATGCTCCTGCCTTGCTCCGAGCCTTCCACGCACGCTTCCCTGAGAAACCGTCCTTTACTCCGCGGAGGAGGGGCCCTTGAGGGGGAGGTACTGTCATGGTCTTACCTTCTTGCTGTTCTCCTTCGTTTGACATGTGCTGGCGGCCATCTTGGTTTCTGGGTTTCTTGTAGCCTCCCACCCTGCGGCTCCTCCTTCCCACTGGGAGGAGCTGGATGCCTAGCTCATATATATAGGAGGTCTGTGGCTTCAGTTCCCTGCTTGGTCCTCCTGTGTTCACATGCTACTAAGACTGCTGCTACTTCTGGTTCCTGTTCCTGGCTTCGTCTGACTACCCTGCTGGTTCCTGATCCTGGCTTCGTCTGACTACCCTGCTGGTTCCTGATCCTGGCTTCGTCTGACTACCCTGCTGGTTCCTGACCCCTGGCTTCGCAAAGACTCTGCATCGGTTTCGCCATCCGTTTGGACTTTTGCTTTATAGCTTGTTTTCATTAAAGCTTTCTTATTTTCACTTATCTGTTGTTGTACGTCTGGTTCATGGTTCCGTGACATTAGGACCAAGCCATGAATTCTGACGGTACAGGGCCATCCTCGCTACCCACGCTGGTTGCCAGACTTGATCAGCAGGATCACCTGTTGGGTCGGTTCGCCGTGGCGTTGCAAACCCTGCTTGAACGCACGGTTCATTTCGCTCCCGTTGCTGATGGGTCGGTTGTCGCTCCTGGGTCCGCTCCTACTGCCGCTCCGGTTGTTGCGCCAGAGTCTACCCCGACACCTGTTGTTGCGCCTGCGGTGTTTCGGGGTATGTCCGGTTCTGCCCCCCTTCCACAGCGCTTTGGGGGAGAGCCAACTCAGTGCCGAGGTTTCCTTAACCAGGTGGGCATTTATTTCGAGTTGCTGCCACATGCCTTTCCTACTGAGAGATCAAAGGTGGGCTTCTTAATCTCGCTGCTCTCGGACAAGGCCTTGGCCTGGGCCAGCCCTTTATGGGAGAACAACAATCCGGTGGTTGCCGAGTTTTCCGGTTTTGTTGCTTCTCTTCGGAAGGTATTCGATGTGCCGGCTCGTGCTGCCTCTGCTGCGAAGCTCCTTATGTCCATCAGACAGGGTTCACGATCCGTAGCTGAATACGCCATTGAGTTTCGTACCCTGGCAGCAGAGGTGGGCTGGAATAATGAGGCTCTGGTCGCTGCTTTCTCTCATGGTCTCTCGGATGCCTTGAAGGATGAGGTTGCAGCTAAGGACCTACCAGTGGAGCTCGAGTCTCTTATTTCTTTCCTGATTTTGATTGACACCAGACTCAGGGAGAGACCTTCCTTTAAGGAGAGTCTGCGGAGGCCTCCTAACAGATTGGCGCCTACCTTTTATTGTCCCACCCGTGCCTCCCTCTCCTCCCACGCCTCCTGGGGATGACTTGTCTGGGGGTGAACCCATGCAGCTGGGGTTTGCTCGCCTGTCCGAGGGGGAGAGGGTACTCCGGAGACGCGAGGGTCGATGCATGTACTGTGGTCTCGGTGGGCATTTTCGGTTGGCATGTCCGAACCGTCCGGGAAACGCTCGCACCTGAGATCCTGTCGGGGGCAGATCTTGGGTGGAGTCTCCTCGTCCCCGGTTTCCCGTGTTGACAAACCACTGATCACTGTTGTCCTCTCCTGGGTCGGGGGCTCGGTGACGACTCAGGCGTTGGTGGACTCTGGTGCTGGTGGTTTGTTCATTGATAGTGTGTTCGCTGCCGCCAATTCCATTCCTCTGCAGGCTCGAGGTTCCCCTCTGGCTCTTGAGGCGATAGACGGCAGACCCCTTCTGCCGCCACACGTGACTCATGAGACCCTTCCAGTGGGGTTAGCCATTGGTGCCGTCCACAGAGAGTCGGTCTGCTTCCAGGTTATTTCGTCTCCACACTACTCGGTGGTCTTGGGGTACCCCTGGCTCCAGAAGCATAATCCGATTTTCGATTGGAGATCGGCCGAGATCCTCTCGTGGTCACCGCAGTGTGGGGCTAGTTGCATCCATGGGCCTGTCAAGTTGCTGTGTACTTCCTCGGACTCTCTGTTGCCCCCTGAATACGAGGAGTACCGGGATGTATTCGATAAGGTGCGCGCGGTTGCCCTACCTCCGCACCGCCCATACGATTGTGCCATCGAGTTACAATCTGGTGCCGTTCCTCCTCGTGGCAAAGTCTATCCACTGTCGGTAGCGGAGAATGAGGCCATGGAGGAGTACGTGAGGGAGGCGCTTTCACGCGGACACATTCGCAAATCCTCGTCCCCGGCAGGGGCTGGATTTTTCTTTGTGAAAAAGAAGGTCGGTGAGTTGAGGCCTTGCATCGATTACAGGGGTCTCAATCGCATCACGATCAAGAACGCTTACCCGATACCCTTGATTTCCGAGCTGTTCGATCGCCTTAAAGGGGCCACGGTCTTTACCAAACTCGACCTGAGGGCGGCATATAACCTCGTAAGGATCAAGGCGGGCGATGAGTGGAAGACCGCGTTTAACACCAGGACCGGTCATTATGAATCCTTGGTTATGCCTTTTGGGCTGTGCAATGCGCCCGCAGTCTTTCAGGAATTCATCAACGATGTTTTCCGTGACCTGTTGCAGCAGTGTGTGGTGGTCTACCTGGATGACATCTTGGTATATTCTGAGTCCATGGAGACCCACATTCTGGATGTCAAACGAGTGTTGCAACGGTTACGAGAGAACAAGCTGTTCGGTAAGCTTGAGAAATGCGAATTTCACCGATCCCAGGTAACCTTCTTAGGTTACATCATTTCCGCTGAGGGGTTCTCCATGGATCCTGAGAAGGTTTCGGCTGTCTTACAGTGGCCCCAGCCCAGTGGTCTTCGCTCCCTGCAGCGCTTTTTGGGCTTCGCCAATTATTATCGGAAGTTCATCAGGGACTTTTCCATGCTAGCCAAGCCTCTCACGGATCTGACCAGGAAGGGCAGTAATTCCCAGGTCTGGCCGCCCGAGGCCATCCGAGCTTTTGAGGCTCTAAAGTCCGCCTTTGTGTCGGCTCCGATTCTGTCGCATCCCAACCCTGGGTTGCCCTTTGTCCTCGAGGTGGACGCGTCTGAGACGGGAGTAGGCGCCCTTCTGTCTCAGCGTAGAACACCAGAGGGTCCTCTGCTTCCTTGTGGGTTTTACTCCCGGAAACTGTCTTCTGCGGAGTGCAACTACCAGATTGGTGACAGGGAGTTATTGGCCATCGTGCAGGCTCTTAAAGAATGGAGGCACTTGCTCGAGGGTTCGGTGGTTCCGGTCCTCATCCTGACGGACCACAAGAATCTGACCTACCTCTCTGAGGCCAAGAGATTGACACCACGTCAGGCCAGATGGGCTCTGTTCTTGTCACGTTTTAATTACGTGGTCTCCTACCTACCCGGTTCCAAGAACATCAGGGCGGATGCCTTATCACGGCAGTACTCCGACCTGTCCAGGGAGGAGTCGATTCCGACTTCGGTCATACCTCCGAATCAGATCCTGGCTGCCATTCGCACCAGCCTGACCTCTCCCCTGGGTGAGCAGATTTTGGCGGCTCAATCTGGTGCTCCCTCTGGGAGACCCAACGGCAGATGTTTTGTGCCTGAGGAGTTGCGCACTCGGTTGTTGCGAACCTACCATAACTCCAAGACCGCGGGGCATCCTGGAAAGAATCAGCTGTCCTGGGCTGTTTCACGTCTGTTCTGGTGGCCTTCCCTACGTTCCGACATCGCCGCATATGTAGCGGCATGCTCCGTTTGTGCCCAGAGTAAGTCCCCTCGGCACCTTCCGTTGGGCCTTCTGCAACCCTTAGCCACCGGGGAGCGCCCATGGTCACACCTGGGGATGGATTTCATTGTGGACCTCCCTGCATCCCGAGGCCATACGGTCATTCTCATGATTGTGGATCGGTTTTCCAAAATGTGCCACTGTGTTCCTCTCAAGAAGTTACCCTCTGCACAGGAGTTGGCCACGATTTTTGCCAGGGAGGTCTTCCGGTTGCACGGTTTGCCCAAGGAGATTGTGTCGGATCGGGGGAGTCAGTTTGTGTCCAGGTTCTGGCGCGCTTTTTGCTCCCAGTTGGGGATTCATCTCTCCTTCTCCTCGGCCTACCACCCTCAGTCCAATGGGGCCGCAGAACGATCCAATCAGGCCTTGGAGCAATTCCTTCGTTGCTATGTCTCCGATCACCAAGACAATTGGGTTGACCTCCTGCCTTGGGCTGAGTTTGCCAGGAACACGGCGGTGAACTCTTCCTCTGGGACGTCTCCCTTCATGGCCAACTATGGGTTCCAACCTGCCGTGTTACCGGAGGTATTCTCTCCCCAGGATATTCCGGCTGTGGAGGATCACCTTTCCGTCCTACGTGCTTCTTGGGTACAGATCCAGAAGTCCCTTGAGGTCTCTGCGCAGCGCCAGAGACTCCAGGCTGATCGCAGACGAGCGCCTGCTCCTTCCTACCAGGCCGGAGACCGTGTATGGTTGTCCACCCGCAACCTCAACCTTCGAGTGCCCACTCCCAAGCTGGCGCCTCGCTTTGTTGGTCCCTTCCGAGTGCTTCGCAGGGTAAACCCGGTAGCCTATGCCCTTGCGCTTCCTCCTGGCATGCGGATCTCCAACTTGTTTCATGTCTCCCTGTTGAAGCCTCTGGTGTGTAATCGTTTCACTTCCTCGGTTCCTCGGCCTCGTCCGGTCCGAGTGGGCAATCGTGAGGAGTATGAGGTGAACAATATCCTGGACTCACGCCTGGTCCGCGGTCGGGTGCAGTTTTTGGTTCATTGGCGTGGTTATGGTCCAGAGGAGCGTTCCTGGGTTCCCTCCGCAGATGTCCATGCTCCTGCCTTGCTCCGAGCCTTCCACGCACGCTTCCCTCAGAAACCGTCCTTTACTCCGCGGAGGAGGGGGCCTTGAGGGGGAGGTACTGTCATGGTCTTACCTTCTTGCTGTTCTCCTTCGTTTGACATGTGCTGGCGGCCATCTTGGTTTCTGGGTTTCTTGTAGCCTCCCACCCTGCGGCTCCTCCTTCCCACTGGGAGGAGCTGGATGCCTAGCTCATATATATAGGAGGTCTGTGGCTTCAGTTCCCTGCTTGGTCCTCCTGTGTTCACATGCTACTAAGACTGCTGCTACTTCTGGTTCCTGTTCCTGGCTTCGTCTGACTACCCTGCTGGTTCCTGATCCTGGCTTCGTCTGACTACCCTGCTGGTTCCTGATCCTGGCTTCGTCTGACTACCCTGCTGGTTCCTGACCCCTGGCTTCGCAAAGACTCTGCATCGGTTTCGCCATCCGTTTGGACTTTTGCTTTATAGCTTGTTTTCATTAAAGCTTTCTTATTTTCACTCATCTGTTGTTGTACGTCTGGTTCATGGTTCCGTGACACTAATACCCTTTGGTGGCTGGCTGGCTGGCTGGCACCCTTTGCTGGCTGGCTGGCACCCTTTGGTGGCTGGCTGGCTGGCACCCTGTGTGGTGGACGGCTGGCAGGTACAGGCCCAGGGCCTGTGGCTGGCTAGCTGGTACAGTCAGGCAGGGCCTGTGGCTGGCTGGCTGGTAGTCCTGTGGGTGTGTGGGACTGGGTGGCTGGCTGTCAACGGGCAGCTGTGGGTGGTGGGTGTCCGCGGCAACTGTGTTACATAACGTGCACTGTGTCTGTCACTGGTCAGTGTACTGTGATTTTGATAAGAAGTTGAACTAGATCACTCACTGTCCCGACCGACTGTGCACAGCATGCAGATTTGCAGACTCCAGTGTGGCTGCGGTGGGTAAAACACACAGTAACGAGGCTGAGGAAGGCTGCCTAAGAAGGCCGCAGAAGCTGCCCAGTGCGTGAAAACGCGTGGCACGACATACGCGATGACGGCAATATCGGTAAATCCAAAGGCCGATTCCGATATATCAGGGAAAGTGCATATAGGCCCTCAATATATCGGTGATGCCGATAATCGGTCCATCTCTAATCTGTACCTCTCCTCTTCTGTTATGCGGACCTTGGATCAGAGTGGATGTTTGGATGTACCAGACTGCAGGAAGCATATATATAAGCAATTGCAAAAGCATTGCAAACGCACCCTTGGCAGTTCACACTGCCATATGCGATACGCTGGGGGTGTCAATGAACTGTGCGACTTTGGTGCGGGTGCAGTGCGAATTTAGCCATACAAAGTGTATGGCTGAATTTGCACCACACAGCCGATCGCATGTAATGAAGGAGCAGTGCGCTCCGAGATTACATGCGATCGCCGCAGCCGCAAGAGTGTGAACCGGCACTCACATTGGGACTCTTTATTTTTGTTTTGAGCGTTGCACTGTTTATTGTTTTATGTATGATCTGGGATTTTGATTTATTGACCCTTGGTGTTCAGCAGCTTTGTGTAATCTGTTCTAGTGCGCTGATTTTCTTTTTTTCATATCTTAGAGATGTATTTTTGCAACAGAGCAAAGATTAGACTCTGTGAGCTGGTTTGGGATTCCTTCACATGGACTTTCATTGTTTTCAAGATTTCACATTGAGACTTTTATAAATTTCTCTTTGAAGATTACTTTTTTGTTAGGCATAAGTGAATTATATTTTATAGGACTGCTATTTTACCATTTATTTGATGCACATTGTTTATTATGGTCTAATGTGAGTTAACCTTCATTTTCACACACATATTTTTGTATTGATCACTACAGAGATATTGGTTTTGCGCACCTTTTAGATTAATTATTTTTGTAATTCCTTTGTGTCTGGAAAATACAGTAGGTACTGCTTTACTTCCTTTTGCACTAAGCGCACAATTTTTTCTATATTTATAAAGATTACACTCTGCCTGCCTCTAAGGTAAGTATTTGTCTGATTTGATGTGTTGTACTGCAGTTGATTCTTTCTGACGACAGGGACACCTATAAATTAAACATTGGATTAATAACCTACACCATGTAAGAACTGCAAAAGTGCTATCATTTTTTTTAATAAATGTATTACTGCTTTCTATCTTACTTTACTTGAATGCTACTAAAGTTTATTGGTGACATAAAACTGGTTAAATACATTTTCTGGCTCGTTCTGCAAATATATTATATATCAAAGCATTGTTTTTACACATCTAGCAGCTGGAAATATGTTTCATAGCAAAAACAAAATTAAAAAAGTGGGAAAATATGTCTTCTGATATACTTAAAAACACGTCACAAGCTGCGTAGAAAGAAAAAAAAAACAAAAAACATATTTTAAAAGATACAATCATAAAATCCTTCTCCTAAGGAATAACTTGCATAGAAAACCAATCCCAGCCAACTGGTTATTAAATCATTTCAAATACACTTTTTTCAGACCAGCTGATGAACTGAAAAATGAGTGTGAATATTGAAATAATTTTTTCCCAGATTTTCAACTGGATCTAGTTGAAATCTTTGTAATCTTTCTAATTGCTATGAGCAACAACTCCCAATTATTTTGAGTAATCCCTAAACTGGAAATTCATATTAAAAGCAAATTAATTTAAATCGGTATTAAACCAAAAACAAAAATGTTGTATATTGCAGCTTACCTATTCTTAGATTTGGTGGGTGCATTTTTTTTTTTTACTTTGTTTTCCTTTATTTTCACCCAGTGACCCTACCAGTAAGTCTGTTATTTTTTAACCACCTTTAACCGCTTGCCGACCGCCGCACGACTATTTACTGCGGCAGTCTGTCCCTCACAGGCAAAGCGACGTAGGGCTACGTCGCTAGCCTGTGAGGGTCTAGGGAGCAAGCGCGCGCCGCCGGAGGCGCGCTCCCGCGCGGTCACGGACCCCCCGCGCGTGTGCCTGGCGGACCCGATGTCCGCCGGTCACTCGCGATCGTCTGTTAGAGCACGAGAAAGGCAGGCGGCTAATGTAAACAAGCCGCCTGTCATTCTCCCCTGTGTATGAATAGTGATCATATGGTTCTACTATGTAGGACCGTTGATCACTGTTCCTACACCTCAAGCCACAGCCAATCACAGTTAGAATCACGCCCCTAGGGACACACATAATCCCTCCCTCTCAAAAAAAAGTTAACCCCTGCACTGCCAGTGTCATTTTACAGTAACAGTGCATGTATATGTATAGCACTGATTACTGTAGTAATGTCACTGGTAACCCCAAAAGTGTCAAAAATGTCAGTCAAGGGTCTGATCTGTCCGCCGCAATGTCGCAGTACCGCAAAAAAAATCGCAGATCGCCGCCATTAAGCATTAAAATAAAAAACAACAAAAATGACAAAAATCTTTCCCTTAGTTAGTAAACGCAATAACTTTTGCGCAAACCAATCAAAATACGCTTTTTGCAATTTTTTTTTTACCAAACATATGTAGCATAAAACAAATTGGCCTACAATGTTAAAAAATGTTGATTTTTAAATTTTTTTTGGGGGGAATTTCATATAAAAGAATGTGAAAAATATTGTTATTTTTGCAAAATTGGCGCTCTTTTTTTGTTTATAGCGCATGATCAAAACATTGCACAGGTGATCAAATACCACCAAAAGAAAGCTCTGTTTGTGGGGAAAAAAGAACTTCGAATTCGTTTAGGTACAGCGTCGCACGACCGCGCAATTGTCCGTTAAATTCACGCAGTGCCGAATCACAAAATAGGCCCTGGTCAGGAAGGGGGTAAAATCTTCCGGGGCTTAAGTGGTTAACAGACCAGCTTTTAAGCAAAAGTATCAGTTAAAGGGCTGAGGCAAACCATTTAAAGAGGAACAAGAGGCACACATAACCTTAGTTCCAACAGTCCGGCACCCCCAGGTTCCTCACTGGTATCTCCTTCTAAGTTCTTCAAGGTGCCGGTCTTTGACTGTTTTAAATTGCTGGCACAGGATGACTTCAGGTGTGTGAGTGCAATCATCCCAACACACTACCAGTGTGCCAAAATGTACACTGACCTGCGCATGCGCATGTGCAGGTTAGTTTACATTCCACAGAGGGATTTGAATAGGCAGTTAAGTGTACTTTATTGCGGAAGAGACATTGCATGTCTTTTTTGCAAAAAAAGACCTTGTCTGTTCACAATTTATTAGTTTTATACTTTAGTTCCGCTTTAGCACAGACAAGAGTGCTTACAATGGTCATCTTTTATTCATTTATGGAAAATCTTTATTCTGAAAAAAAAATGTGGCTGTAATTGCTTAAAAAGTGTTAACTGGAGTTTTGGTCCATCTATATCTGCTAGTGCATCTAACATTACCCTCTCCCTAGATCAGTGATGGCGAACCTTTGCACCCCGGATGTTGTGAAACTACATTTTCCATGATGCTCAACTACACTGCAGAGTGCATGAACATCATGGGAAATGTAGTTCAAAAAATAGTTCAAAAATGGAATAATATGTGCTGTACCAATCCTGCCGTTTACATGAGTTCCAAAAAGGGGTCATTTGCTGGGTATTTGTACTGTCCTGACATTTCAGGGCCTCAAGAAATGAGATAGGCCTTCAGTACATCTGGTGTGATCAATTTTCAATGATTGACACCATAACTTGTAGACTCTATAACTTTCACACAGACTAAGGCCCCTTTCACACATACGGTCTAATCAGATCCACCTGTCAGTTTTTCAGGCGGATCTGATCGGATGCCCCATGCATCCCTATGGGGCAGCGGATGTCACCGGAGACATCTCCGCTGACACCCGCTGCCGTCCGATCCGATCCTGTCGTCAAATCTGGATGGATGGAAACCCTATTTTCCATCCGTCTGGCTAATCGGATCGGATCAGATGAGAACTGACAGGCAGTCCGTTCTCATCCGATTCCCCCATAGAGGACAGCGGGGACCTGACAGCTCCGTCTCCACACACAGACGGAGCTGTCATCTGCCTGCTCAGCGGGGATCGGCGGATTGATTCCCCACTGAGCAGAATGGAGTCCGTCGCCGGAACGGACAGGTATGAAAGGACCCTAAGTAATATCCTCTAATTTGGGTTATTTTTACCAAAGATATGTAGCATTATAAACTTTGGCCCACATTTATGAAAAAAATTACGTATTTGCAAAATTTTGTAATAGAAGCTAAAAAAAAAGTGTTTTTTTATTTTTTCAAAATTTTCGCTCTTTTTTCACTTATATCGGAAAAAAATTTAAAAGCCCAGTGATGATTAAATACCCCAAAAGAAAGCTCTATTTGTGTGGAAAAAAATGATAACAATTTTGTTTGGGTACAGTGTTGCATGGCTGAGTAATTGTCATTCAAAATGTGAGAGCACTAAAAGCTGAAAATTGGTCTGGGCAGGAAGGGGGTGAAAGTGCCCTGTATTGCACTTAGCACTGTATTGAACTACATAATTTGTTCTGGTCTATTTACTGTATATTTTAATTCTGTTTTTGGCAGTTTTTAAGGGCAGTATTCAAAAGGCTCCATACATTAAGATAGCAAATAAACCACCAGAAAGGAAAGTGGAAAGAACTGAAGGATATGCTCTGAAAAATATGGCACAGCACAGTATAAAAAGTATAAAATTAGGGGCGTTGCTAGGATTTTAAAAGACCTGGCCACTTTTGGGCACCCCAAGCAGAGCAGTAATGCAGCATATAGAATGCAGAGGTAAACAGTGGGTGTGGCCGAATTGCATTAACAGTGGGCCTTTTTGTACCCATAAAATATGCTTTGATTCCCGTGGTACAAGCAAGAGTCTCACAGACATGTATAACTCCAACACAATAATAAAAATAATAATAATAATAAACAATTCCATTACATATGATTTTGTGTACACTAAAAATAGTCACAGTTTGAATGACAATTACTCAGGCATGCAAAAATGTATCCAAATGAAATGTCTATAATTTTTTCTGACAGATAGGGCTTCCTTTTTGTGGTATTTAATCACCACTGGGTTTTATATTTCCTGCTATATAAATGAAAAGAGACCAAACATTTTGAAACTTACTGTTATTAAATTTCCCAAATAAATAATCTGTTTTTTTCATAACTTTAGGCAAAAATGTATTCTGCTACATTTCATGGGTAGAAATAACCAAAATCAGTGTATATTATTTAGTCTGTGGAAAAGTTATGGAGTCTACAATCTATGGTACATATACAGAATTTGAAAATTCATAGTCCTGATGTACCGACTGACTTTTTCATTTCTTGAAGCCCTAAAATGCCAGGACAGTACAAATACCCCCCAAATTAACCAATTTTTTGGAAAGTAGACAATCCAGGGTATTTAGTAAGAGGCATGGTGAGTTTTTTGAAGTTGTAACTGTTTGTCACAATTTTTTAGAAAAATTAAAAAAATGTTTGTTTGTTAGGTGCATAGGGGGGCCCACATTCCTAGGAGCACCTTTAGGTGTTCTAGGCTCATAGATTACACATCAAATTTCCTGACTATCTATCACATTTTTGGAGGCCCTGAAGCAACAGAACAGTGGAAATACCCACAAAATTACCCCATTTTAGAAAGCAAACACTCCAAGGTATTTTTTGAATAAAGTCTTTTGAAAATGTATTTTTTTACCACAAGTTTTTGAAAAATGCATTAAAGAAAATGAAAATGTATTTTTTTTACACAAAGTTGTCACTTAATAAGATATTTCTAACACACGTCATAGGCATACTTAGAGTTACAAATCCTTCATCTTTAAGGCTCACTCTTCATAGCTTACTCCTCGGTATATGACACTCAGAAACAGCCTTCATTTTCCTCTCTTGCTTTACAATTTGAAATAAGGTTTGGACTCTATCAATGCTTATTCTGTAGTCTTCTGACTATCTGCTACACAATAGCAACCCTATACAGGTAAGATCCTCATGTTGTTAATTGCACTCCCAGATGTCATGCAATATTTCTTCATCTGATTGTAAATGCTGTACCCATATTTTTCTAAAATTGTATAGAAGATATAAGATGCTCAGTATGATTTTTATTAACCTTTAATGTTTTTTTTTTTTTTAATAAAGAAGTTTTCTGAATTAAAAAGAAAATGATATAACTATAATGGGCCTAGATCTTGAGGAAGACTTAAATAAACCTGGAAACCAAAGGATCCAAAGCAAAAAAGTAAAAGTGGATTTGAAAACCCTGATGTTGCTAATTACATAAGCTTTTTTGGCACTGTCTTAAAGCCTACGTTTAGTTATTATTATTTTTTTTAATCAGCACAAAGGGCAGTACTTACATTTAATGCAAAGTGTCCTTTGTGCTGCTGACTGGTCTTGTGGTTTAAAACCTGAAGTCCTCTTCACCCCCCCCCCCACACCCCCACCCCCATACCCCTGCATCCATGATCTCCCGGTGCTGTGGGGGCTGATACAGGCACTACTACTCAAGAGAGCTGACTATGCCTATCCTTTCCGCCACCCTCCTCCAATCCCAGAAGCTGTACTATAGCTTCCATCATTGAAAATTGCTCTATAAATGGAGGATGGATAGATGAATGAAAGGTCCACCTCCTCCTCCTCCATTTATAGTGCTTTTTTCATTGATGGTAGCTATAGTACAGCTTCTATGAATTGAGTAGGGTGCATAAAGGGCAGTCATAGTTGGTACTATTGACAAATGCATATGACAGGTCCATCTAATTGTATTATGCCCTGCACACACACAAACGGGAAGATTACAGCTGTGGGGGTATGCAGCCTCTCCTTTGTGTATTCCTCTGGTTTACCTCCAGTTTCTAAGGACCAGATATGCCATGGTACCTTGCTGCCTCCAAGCATTGATTCCTGTCCTAACTCTACCTCCTGAAACTTCTCTACTCAGTACCTCTGTATTTCAGAAGGCAGGATGTTGGAAAAGTGTGACACAATTAGTGCCTACTCTCAAGGTATATTAAATATGCATGACAGAATTCAACTTCAAGATCATTCAGATAATTGGGAGTACAGTAGGCTAGAAAAAATTAAATGAAAATGTTGAAATGAATACAAACAAGATTTTAACCATAGATGTTTGTTGGGCCTGATTGATCAGTTAGCACCTACTAAGGTAATCCGCGTGCTCTTTACTTTACTGTTCTATTATGCACGAAAAGTTATTATTCTGTCATGGAAAAGAACGGTGGTCCCTATGGTATTGGCGTGAAAGGGTGTAGTAAATTAAGCATTACTCTTTTATAAGGCTACATATACAAATAGAGGTGTACCAGCCAAAGTTCAGAAGGTGTGGGGAGGTTGGATAAATGATAGATCCACTGTATCTAAATGATTGCTCATGATTTGATTTATCCTTATTGTGGGTGCCCTACTACTTTTTGAGCGTCCATGAGGATATGTCTTATGTTTGCTCATTGAACCTTGGGGGAAGACTTACTGGGTTAAATTAATGGTATATATGAAATTAATGGTATATGGTATTAATGGTATATAAAACAACCTTGTTGTTTCCTTTTAATGATGATGTCATTACCTTTAATAGGAGCTGCGTTGTCTACTGGTACTAATGCACTGTACTGCCGCATGTTGTTTTTTTTTTTGTTTCTGTTTTCTACTATATATAAAAACGAAATAAAAAGAAGTTAAAGAAAAAAAAACAAATATCCATGGATACACTTTAATAATCCTTATCCTTATCCTGGTGTGTAAGTTTGAATTGAGGCTTCTGTAAGTTGGAATTGAGGCTTCTGTAAATTACGGGACACTTGGAGTTTGGTTTCAATTTGTCAGTATATCTAAATCTGCTTGTACATCTAACACTCCCCTCCCCCCAGACTTATAACGCTGCTGTCCAAAGGTACACCTGTGCTCCTTCATCCGGAGTGGTGCCGATCCCTGATACCATTCACAGTCTTTTGATTCCCTTGTTCTGTTGCTCCCTGCTAAGTCACATCAGCAACTAGCCTTGTTCTTAGGCTAAGTTCACACTGGCATTAAAAGCAGGCCTTTGAGGGGTCCCTCAAATGCCTATGCAAATAATACAATGGACAGCACACAGTGCTGTTCACATTATCAAAACATAAAGCGTTAGCATCGCGTCGCTTCAAAATTGAAGCCACATGTATAGTTAAGAGGGGGTTGAAGCCTTTCAATGCCTTACATTCAAGTCTATGATAACGCTTTGTAAAGGCTCTGGCAGGCGTTTGCGGCATGGTTGTGGTGCGCTAAGATTAGTTTATTTCCTGTAATATAATAGGCATTTGTGGATTTAATGCACCTTAACGCTCATCAAATGCTTCAAACTGCACATAGGCCATACTAAAGCTCACTGATGTCAGTCTAACGCCCATACTAAAGCATGCGCATCCAATGCCCATACTAACGCTATAGGACCATTTGTTAGTGGCAAGTGTAAACAGGCCCATACAGTAACATCAGCCAGCACCTCCTTTTTATCCAACCTCACTATTGCAGTTATATCCTGTGGAATCTCTCATTGGTTCAACCTGTGTACTTGTTACATCTAGCCGTGTCTCTTCTTTATGGTACCTTGTTGTTCGAGTTAAGCCAGGTCATATTGTTGCTCCAGTTATGCCCAGTGATATTCCAGCTGTATTCAGCCTTACCGCTCCATTTCCAGTGCTCAGCATCACTATTTTAGTTATGCTTGTCAATACAGACTCCGATGGTCTGTTCTCAATTTTAGCTGTTTCTCTCCTTCGGTAGCCTCTGTCCTATCCGTCAGCTGTAACCTGTTGGGCAATTCCAAGGACTGTAACCCTGGAGTCTCAGAAGCTGCAACTTTGTAACTACTCCAGCAATATAATAACCTCCTTTGTATGTGGAGGTAGAGGTTGCAATGGGACACCACGGTGAGATCCCTCATCTGCAGCTGGCAACAAAGATAATTTATTGTTACCCCTGACTGCTGTAATTCAACTTATAGTGAGAAATAAAATATTAGTAGGAAATAATGATACATTTCATGATATTTGACATTTGTGGCCCCTTTCACACGGGCGTTCCGTATTTCTGTTTTTCCTCCCTCCACTGACGAATGAAAAATGGACACCAATTGATTTCTATGGGCAAGCGGATGTTAGTGGGTGATCATCATCTGTTGACATTCGTTGGCATCCACCTTCGCTAACATATATTTTTTGGAACCTAAGAAAGCCCTATTTTCTTCCGTTAAAAAAACAGAAGCAGACCCAAATAGATGTCAACAGACAAACAGTTTTTGCATCTGTTTTTGCATTGGTTGTTAGGAGCTACGGGCATCCTGTCAACCGATTACTCATTAGCTGTCAGTGGGGTTCCTCCACAATTACAAATGCAATTAAAAATTCTGGAAAAAAACTGCGTTGCCCCCCCTCCCATCCATACTAGGTCCTTCTGGTCTGGTATGGTTTTAGGGGAACCCCACACCAAAACTTTTTTAATAAATGGCATGGGGTTCCCCCCAAATTCCATACCAAACCATTACCCTTGTTAAAAGGGGCTTCCAGATTCCAATAAGTCACCCCCACAATCGAGGGGCCAGGGTTGTGGGAAAGAGGCCTTTGTCCTTTTCAACATGGGGACAAAGTACCCCCCATGTTGAAGGCATGTGGCCTGGTATGGCTTGCGCGTTACTCCGCTTTCCTGGCCTGCTGAGCTGCATGCTCAGATAAGGGTCTGGTATGGATCTTGGTGGGGGGACCCAAAAAATGTTGGCGTGGGGTTCCCTTAAAGTCCATACTAGACTGGAAGGGCCTGGTATCGAGGGGGGGGGGCCCCTTGAAGAATTTTTTTTTTTACAATTTTTATTTGGTGGCAATTGTTTTGTTTACATTCAGCTGTCAGTGGGGAACTGTGCTGACAGCTGATGAGTCATTAAATGAAGAGAGATAACACTGCTCAGGCTAGTCAAAGTCCACGATTCAAGGTGGGTGCTGAACAAATCGGCTCGCCACCAGGAGAAGCATGAAAGAAGAAAATGGTCGCACACCACCACGGAATCCAATGAAGAAAAGTTCTTTATTCACATAACTACCTTTATTCAAATTCACTACCTAGTGAACAAGCACATAGCAGTCGCGTGAAATGCGTTTACTGTCCTACCCTGCTGTACCTTGTGCCGCCTATGTGAAAAAATAACTTTTCTTCATTGGACTCCGTGGTGGTGTGCGACCATTTTCTTCTTTCAAGATGATGAGTCATTGGTTGTTAAGGATGTGGCGGCTGGCTTGCTGGCCTGTTCCTTAGCAACCAGCTATTCTTTAAATAGAGTTCGGATTGTAGATCAATTTTCAATCTATTTGAATTCTAATCATTCCAAAAATTCAAAATTCGTTAGAAAATGGTTGTACACAAACGGATGCAAAAATTGAAGTCCCGATCTGTTTTTCATGCGGTGTTCCATAAAAAAAAAAAAAAGTCACTGAATGTTATTAAGCAAACAGAATGCCCGTGTGAAAGGGACCTTAGGAAGTTTACAAAAAATAAGAGAAATCTCAACAAGGTTAGCCAACTCTTGTTTATATGCACAGTACCTCAGTACATAACGTCACACTGAAGCAGTACAAAAGATAGCATGCGCAGGCAAGAACAAAAAGATTTTAATTTAATAAAAATAATGGCACAGTTAGATTGTTTTGTGATTCTTATTATTCATTTCCCTTAGACAAGCTACAAGTAATATTATTATAACAAATACAGATGTATTAAAACCTCACGTATCTAGATCATGGAAAATGACAGCAACAATTTCCTTATGTTAACCTCAGATCACCATCATTATTACAGTTAGAACACACCTTAATGTACAACTGTATTGTGTATACAAGTCAAAACTATAATCCCAAATGGAAAAGCACTTTTTATAAAGGACACTGTTTTTCCATACACAATCTTGCTAGCACATGTGAGCCAGAACATAGCATATTGCTTGTAGCACATCCTTTAAACATGCTTTTATCACAATTAACTCTCTTTATATGCACACAAATCATTTTATAATTATCTTACTGGTATTCATTGGGTTGACTATCTACAGAAATAGTTCAGCTTGACAAAGTAGAAAAGGCATATCTCCAAGGCTCCAAACTTTCGGAGGAGGAATGAGGGACATCTATTAGCAAAAGTAAGTAGGCATACGACACACACCCTGCCCTCCCCCACTCTCAGGAAAATTGTACAAAACAAATGGTTAGTTAAAAGAGAAGTATGGGGCTTGGACTGGTGTTATTGCCCATTTTTACTTACCTAGGTGGATGCAGCATCGGTCCAATGCTGCATCTGTGCCCGGCGCCTCTGCATTGAGGACCGAACGATCAAACACCGCCGATTTATCGGTTCTGACAGCTCCCAGAGTCAGCTCCCCAAGTCAGTCAGCAGCCCTCTGCTCGGCCACCTCCCCGCTCATTGGAGCGCTGAGCTGTTAAGGAGCGGTAGAGCGGCCTGCTGAGCTGGGTGTCAGTCCAGCCAGGGCCGGCCTTAGGTGTTCAGGCGCCCTGTGCGAGCTAATCCTGTGGCGCCCCCCCCCCCCCGCGCGCGCATTTTCTTGCACGTTTTTTGCCCTTTGACTTTTCTTTTTTATGATCACTAATAACTTAGCCCCCCTTACATCAGAGACTTCCCACACAGAGCCCCCTTTTCATCAGAGACCCCCCACACAGAGCCCCCTTTACTTTAGAGACTTCCCACACAGAGCCCCTTTTCATCAGAGACCCCCCACACAGAGCCCCCTTTACATCAGAGACCCCCCACACAAAGCCCCCCTTAATTTAGAGGCCCCCTACATCAGAGAGCCCCCCCCACACAGAGCCCCCTTTTCATCAGAGACCCCCACACAAAGCCCCCTTACATCAGAGACCCCCACACAAAGCCCCCTTACATCAGAGACCCCACACACAAAGCCCCCTTACATCAGAGACCCCACACATCAGAGACCCCCCCACACATCAGAGACCCCCCACACAAAGCCCCCCTAACATCAGAGACCCCCTACACACACAAAGCCCCCACACACACACAAAGCCCCCCTCACATCAGAGACCCCACACACAGAGCCCCCTTACATCAGAGACCCCCCACACATCAGAGACCCCACACACAGAGCCCCCTTACATCAGAGACCCCCCACACAAAGCCCCCCTTACATCAGAGACCCCCACACAAAGCCCCCCCTTACATCATAGACCCCCCATACAAAGCCCCCCTTACATCAGAGACCCCCCACACAAAGCCCCCCTAACATCAGAGACCCCCTCACATCAGAGACCCCCCACACAAAGCCCCCCTACACACACAAAGCCCCCCTCACATCAGAGACCCCCCACACAAAGCCCCCCTTACATCACAGACCCCACACACAAAGCCCCCTTACATCAGAGAGCCCCCCTTACATCACAGACCCCCCACACAAAGCCCCCTTACATCAGACCCCCCCACACAGAGCCCCCCACATCAGAGAGCCCCCCTTACATCACAGACCCCCACACAAAGCCCCCTTACATCAGACCCCTTCCATGGAGCCCCCCACATCAGAGAGCCCCCCCTTAAATCACAGACCCCCCACACAAAGCCCCCTTACATCAGACCCCCCCACACAGAGCCCCCCACATCAGAGAGCCCCCTTACATCACAGACCCCCCACACAAAGCCCCCTTACATCAGACCCCCCCACACAGAGTCCCCCACATCAGAGAGCCCCCCTTACATCACAGACCCCCACACAAAGCCCCCTTACATCAGACCCCCTCCATGGAGCCCCCCACATCAGAGAGCCCCCCCTTACATCACAGACCACCCCACACAAAGCTTCCTTACATCAGAGAGCCCCCCCTACATCACAGACCCCCCACACAAAGCCCCCTTACATCAGACCCCCCCACACAGATCCCCCCACATCAGAGAGCCCCCCTTACATCACAGACCCCCACACAAAGCCCCCTTACATCAGACCCCCTCCATGGAGCCCCCCACATCAGAGAGCCCCCCTTACATCACAGACCCCCCACACAAAGCCCCCTTACATCAGACCCCCTCCATGGAGCCCCCCACATCAGAGAGCCCCCCCTTACATCACAGACCCCCCACACAAAGCCCCCTTACATCAGAGAGCCCCCCTTACATCACAGAACCCCCACACAAAGCCCCCTTACATCAGACCCCCCCACACAGAGCCCCCCACATCAGAGAGCCCCCCTTACATCACAGACCCCCACACAAAGCCCCCTTACATCAGACCCCCTCCATGGAGCCCCCCACATCAGAGAGCCCCCCCTTACATCACAGACCCCCCACACAAAGCCCCCTTACATCAGACCCCCTCCATGGAGTCCCCCACATCAGAGAGCCCTCCCTTACATCGCAGACCTCCCACACAAAGCCCCCTTACATCAGACCCCCCTCATGGAGCCCCCCATATCAGAGAGCCCCCCCCTTACATCACAGACCCCCCTCACACAGAGCTCCCCACAAAAAGCCCCCCTTACATTTTTTAGAGGAAATAGTCCTCATTTACCTTCCGCTCTCTGCAGCTTTTTTTTTCTTCTTTAAACTTCCCTCCCACACATCCCCGGGAGTGTGGGCGGGGCGGGAGGAGGAGGAGAAAGAGTGGGGCGAGGAGGAGCTGACGATCTCTCCTCTGGCGTCAGTGCAGGGAGGGAGGAGAGATCGTCAGCGTGGAAGGATCGGAGCGGAGGCTGAGCTGTGTGAGAGATACACAGCTCGCCTCACTGCATCAGTAGGGTGACCGAGGCACAGCCGCACAGCGGCTGTTAACAGGGTGTTAACCCTGTCCAGGCCGCGGTCGCCGCTCACCTCCCGCTGTGCGGCCTGAATCACCTGGTCTTCTGCGAGCTGTGATGGCCGCACGGTGCCCTTGTTGCCCATGGCGCCCTGTGCGGCCGCACGACTCGCACACCCCAAAGGCCGGCCCTGAGTCCAGGCAATTGGTGGATCCCGACTCCGTAGTCATGATGATGTGGTGCCTGGACCGACATCTGTGACGTCAACAGAGAGCTCTCTGCTGAAAACGGGTCACAGAAGTGCAGGAAAAACTGCATTCCTGGGATCTATAGGAGATGTACAGTCAAACGAGCTTTGGCTGTACAGCTCCTTTAAACCAACAATGGCTTTTTACTTCTACTATTCCCTTATATTGGCAGCAATTTAGAAATTGGATGAAAGGTTTAGCACTGTAAACACTTTTTGAAAGATAAATAGTGCGTTTTATAAAAAACTATATAGATCAGACCAAAGTGAGGGACAAATGAGGAAGAAAGCGGGACAGAGAGACTTTGTTCCAAATCAGGGACAGTCCTTCGAAATCAGGGACAGTCCTTCGAAATCAGAGACAGTTGGGAGGTATTAAAAAGGAGTTATCAATAAAGCTGACTTAATTGCAAATAGAAGCAATATCAACAATAAAGGGAGAAATTAGAATACACAAACAGGTAGATTGGCACTCTTTATGGATAGTGTCAGTATTTTAACTTCTTCCTGCCCGCACTATAGCCAAAAGACGGCTACAGTGTGGGCCAAAATTGCCGGGAGAGCGTACATGGACATCCTCACATGCATGAGCTACCTGAGCGTCACCTGCGGGGCGCGCGCGGCTCGCTCTGTAATCAGTAAGTCCACGAGACTTAGCTGATCACAGATCGGAGTAAGGGGCCAAAAAAAATGCTGATCACTGGCTTCTGTCAGAGGGACATCGGTCCCGAGCAGAACCAGACACTGCCGCCTCATCTGTGCCCACTAGTGCCACCTACCAGTGCCCACCAGTGCCACCTGCCAGTGCAATTCAGTGCCACCTACCAGTGGCCGCCAGTGCCACCTATCAATGTCCACCAGTGCCACCTATTGGTGCTGCCAATCAGGGCCTCATCATTAGTGCTGCCTAGCAGTGTCACCTACCAGTGCCTATCAGTGCCCATCAGTGCCACCCATCAATACCCATCAGTGCCACATATCAGTGCCCATCAGTGCCACCTATCAGTGCTACCTATCAGGGCCACCTATCAGTGCCACCTATCAGTGCCAAACCAGTGCCGCTTTATCAGTGCCCATCAGTGCCATCTTATTAGTGCCCATTAGTGTAGCCTAACAGTGCCCTTCAGTGCAGCCTCATCAGCGCACATCAATGAAGGAGAAAAATTACCTGTTTTGCAAAATTTTTGTTAACGGCCCGCCACTGCATAGGATTGTTATCTGATCACCTATTATACAGCTTGGGCCAACTATTTTTCGTGTATATATCAAGAAATTGGATTGGTTGCCATTGCTGACTCTTCTGAAAGTACCAGTTGCCTTTCTGCCTTGCCTAAAGTCCTGAAGCAAATATTCAGTTTCTAACTTCATAGACTGCATAATTGTTAGTGGGCAAAGACTCAGAAAGCATTGCAGAGACAGCCAACAAGTCAGCACTTTGTATTTTATATTGCAGATCTGTTATAACGGATTAAGTTGTTCCCTTAGACTAGGTTTCTTTTAACCTGTAAAACAACAACAAGAGAAGGGTGCACCAACCTTGTGCATTACCATTAAAAAGGTTTATTAAAATCCAAATAGGTAGGATACATTATACTCACAAACGTAAGATTTATACACGCATGTAGGAAATAGAGACCAATCACCTCCAGGACACTTCTCTGCTGCTGGATGGCCTGAAAGCGTCCACAATGACCTGGCTGACATGTTTCGAGGGAGAACCCTCTTCTTCAGAGCCAAAATTGCCACTGACCCACCATCAACTCCCAGAATGTTATATAGCCAGTCTACACCACCCATATCACCCCACCCCGCCCCACCCCACAGGGAGCAAAGGCCAGAAATATGTGCAATATCCACGCGATAGACTGCCCCTCAGTGTCAGCTATTGTCACTTGAAGTGAGTAGCGGCCACAAACAACTGCGAGTGGTGAAAATGACAGTGACACAATGATGATGAAAATACCTGTCTCTGATTTTTAGGTCTGTAGTGTTATCTACCATTTTTATCATTAGTATTATTATTAAATTTTTTTAGTATTACTTTTATCATTAGTATACTTTTTATACATTTCTTTCTCTTTCATCATCATTGTGTCACTGTCACTATCACCACTTGCAGTTGATTTTGGCTGGTACTCATGTCAAGTGACGATAGCTGACAGGGTGGATATTGCACACTGGGGTATACATACCCCAATTTGTTGACACACATTCCTGTCCTTTGCTCCCTGTGGGGCGGGGCAGGGTGATGTGGGCAGTGTAGACTGGCTATATAACATTCTGGGAATTGATGGTGGGTCCAGTGGCAATTTTGGCTTTGAAGAAGAGGGTTCTCCCTCGAAACAAGTCAACCAGGTCATTGTGGACACCATCACGCCATCCAGAAAGCATAGAAGTGTCCTGGAGGCAATTGGGCCCTATTTCCTACATGCGTGTATACAGTATATCTTACGTTTGTGAGTATAATGTATGCTACCTATTTGGACTTTAATACATTTTTTTAGTGGTAATGCACAAGGTTGGTGCATTACCACTCTTTTCACTTGTTGTTATTTTTCAGTGTTATTGGATACCCTTAGTCCTGAGGGGGCAGCAAGACCACTAGTTTTGTGCGAAAAAGACCATTCAGATCACTCACCTTCCCGCATGCCACATGAGCGTAGGAGAGATACTGTTTTTGGAATATCATTCTTTTAACCTGTACCAGGTTCATATTAAGAGTTACTGTATAAACTGATGTCCCTACCCGGGAAGGAAGGGATGACAGAGGGTTAACGTACACCTGTCACAACAGAATTATGTAGTCTGCCAGAGCGATCCTTTTGAAAATATTATTCCTCCTTCTCTCATGATAATGTTTATACTAATACTTTTGGATTTGCTGTTCCAGAACAATACAGAGAAAAGGAATTCTGACACTCATGTACAGCATGCTTTTTGATTCAAAAGTATTGAAACTAGACAGCCTGAGGACTGCAATGAGAGAGCAATTTTTCTGTCAATGCAAGTGCATCTCCACCAACTTCAAACGGTTCTTACTATCCTCCCCCCCCCAAGGCTACAATCAAGCTTTAGTTAGTCAGCTACTTTACTCCCTCTGGGTACCATCAGCTACCACTTTACTCCCCCCCCCCCCCCCCCAGTTAACATCAGCTTTTTGTATTGCTCACTTTCTGACTTTGCTTCCCTTCCACACAAATAGCTTCTAATACCCCAACCCATGAGGATCACCCCCAATTATGTATCTCTTCCTGGAAAGTGGAAAAAAAGAGGGGGTGTGAGTGGTGAGTAACTAATTGTTACTCACGTGATCGCGCCTGAGACTAATGAGTGTCAATTCTAAATTAATAAAATTAATAAAGGTTGATTTAAAAAAAATGAGCTGCTAGTCAAAACAACAATGTGTTTGTGAAATGTGAAACAAAAGGGGACAGCGCTCAATATTATCTGTGCAATTCAATACATAAAACCACAAATCACAATAATAATTGATTATGGGTTGCCCCAAGTGATAAACCATAAAGTGACTGTGCAACTATAAATAAATAAATACGAGTACAAATTATAGTCCTTAAGGCTCCGTTCACATGTCAGCATATGGATCGCGGGCAGAACCGCCACGGTTCCGCCCGCGATCCGGAGATTATTGCAAATTGCGGGACACCTGTGCGTTGCCCGTGATTTGCAATAGCCCCCCAAATGCTGAGCAATGTTGCCACGATTTCCGCCTGCCGAATCGCGGTAACATCGCGCAAAAAAAATCGTGGGACGCAATTCGCTCCAAAGAAGCTCTTGTACTTTTTTGGGCGTAATGCGTCCCGCGGTTTTTTTTTTTGCGCGATGTTACCGCGATTCGGCAGGCGGAAATCGCGGCAACATCGCTCAGCGTTTGGGGGGCTATTGCAAATCAACGGGCAACGCACAGGCGTCCCGCGATTTGCAATAATCTCCGGATCGCGGGCGGAACCGCGGCAGTTCTGCCCGCGATCCATACGCTGACACGTGAACGGAGCCTTAAAACTTGAAAGTGCAAGTGCAATTGTGCAGCAAACAAATCAAAGTGATTCCAGTGCATGGTATTCAGTTCAATTGCATCCTTCATGGGTAAGTGGTAGCTTTCAAAGAAGTCCCGGTATTCGGCCAGACTCTCGTCTCCCCGCTCTCTTTAAAAAACTCGGGAGTTTCTCCACAGTGTGAGAAGGGCTCTTGTGGGTTCCGCTAGATACTTCACTCAAGCCATATACGATCAAGCCATAAGGAAACAGAGGAAGCTCATGGTGTAGTATGTATATTCCATATTTTAATTAAAAATGTAGCCACTTACATTTAGGTTTAACAAGGAACAGCTTGCAGTAGCGCCGCAGCTGGTTTGCGTTCCGGCTGCGTTCCAGGGAACCGGAAGTGACGTAGGGCGTAGCACGGGACATAGGGAATATACATACTACACCATGTTTCATATTTTGTTCACTATTTGTTTCATATTTTTTTCAAGTATTTCACCTTAATCTGTAGACACTGTTTTCATAAAGATTTAAAGCAATACTAAACATTTGAAGGAAAAAAAATTGTTCCTCCTGCAATGTAATATCATAATGTGCAAGTATGCATTACACACTAGCACATTATGAAGGACTTACCTTGAAACAAAGCCCTCCAGAGGCATGCTGCCATCGCTGAGAGGGCTTCTATCTTTACCTGGTCTTCCTTCCGGGTTTGCAGGGGGCTCCAGCCGCTTGAATAGCCAAACCGCGAGGACGTCACTCTCGTGCATGTGCGCAGGAGTCATGTCCATGGCACAGAGCTATGAAGGAAAGTGCAGTTTACTATAGCTTTAAAGGGGTTGCAGAGTCAGATGGTTTTTTATCCAAATGCATTTTTTGCATTAAGATAAAAAGCCTTCTGTGTGCAGCAGCTCCCCTCTGCCCCTCTAATACTTTACCTCTCTATCCAGCGATGTCCACGTGTGCCTCAGCCATCCAGGATCCTATGGATCCCGCTTCTGTCAATCAAACTCAGTTAGCCAATCAGGAGAGAGAGGAGCAGGGCAAAATGGCAGCTCCAAGTCTGAATAGATACACAGAGCTGCACCTCAGCTCCGGTGCCCCCATAGCAAGCTGATTTTCATGGGGGCACTCAACGGGAGGGAGGGACTAGCAGCTCCAGTCAGGGACGTGAGAAGAGGGGGATCCGGGCTGCTCTGTGCAAAACCACTGCACAGAGCAGGTAAGTATAACATGTTTGTTATTTTAACAGAAAAAAACAAGATTTTACAATTACTTACAATCACGTTTTGCTTATGAAATATAATGAAGATGATACTTTTTCACATTATTATTTACGCAGATGCTGTCACTCTCCACTGATGGTGTCTGAATATTCAGACACTTTAAAGCCCAACTCCAGGAATTTATAAAAAATTCTTACAGTGGGGTAACCCTGCACTGAAAGGTTTACATTTTCATTGTGGATAGGGGGTTACAGTACAGGAATAATTACTTACAGTACAGCCATGCTCCAGGCAGCTCCCGCTATCTCCCCCTCTCCCAGAAGATCCGGTTTGTGGGTGAAGTGTCTGCATAATCACATGGGTCACAACTTACAGAGGTGGATGCAGGGACTGATCACAGTATTGAAGAAAGCCTGCTAGAGGGCAGAATAAATTAATTTTTCTCCATATTGTGGAAACCCTCGACATAACAAGTATTAAATCCTTGTAGTGAAGGGGAGGTTAGGCAGGGAGCACTGCAAGAGTGGATTCCTGGAGTTGGGCCTTTAGGCTTCTGTTCACACCTGAGCGTATTTCAGCTCGTAAAACGCTCATCTCTGAAGTCTCAAAATGCCCAACAAGCAAAATCCAATTCATTTCAATGGCCCCTGTTCACATGATCTGAGGGTTTTGTAACCTGAAGAAAAACGCCTGAAGCTCAAAAAAGTACATGAGCTTCTTTTTTGGCAGATTACAAGCGTTTTTGTTAGATGTCAATGCCTGCCTCCAAACACCTGCAAGAAACTTCTGAAAAAAGCCCAAAAAAACACCTGAAAATGATACGCTCGGGTGTGAATGGAGCCTAAAGGACTTCTTATATGAAGAATGCACTAACCTGTTGCTTTATATTTTAATTAATTTATATTGAGTAACTATACACTTGAGATTCCCTAAGAAATATGAACATATTTATAAAGCAGTAAATGTGACACTTAGAGCCGGTTCACACTGAGGCGACACGACTCCTTACTACTTCGGGGGCGACTTGTGCATTACCATGCACCACGACTTCGGAGCGACTTGCAGGGACTTCACATAATTGAAGTCTATGCAAGTCACTCCGAGGTCGCCCCGAAGTAGTACAGGACCTTTTTCCTAAGTCGGAGCGACTTGTGTCGCTCCTATTAGAACGGGTCCTGTAGCGGTCAATGGACCGCGAGGGAGCGCGACTTGTCAGGCTGACAAGTCGCCTGACAAGTCGCGCTAGTGTGAACCGGCTCTCAAGAAACATTCACTGCAGGGGAATCAAACATTGTAACATAAAACTCATGTTCCAGGGAGATTCACCTGCAATGAATGATTGGTGTATCTCATTCACTGCTTTACAAAAACACAAAAGAAATATTAGTTTTACATTCCTTGAAGCATTTTTTTGTGGATTTCAAAAGATTTTATTGTAATATTGTTTAAATTGTGTTTAACACCATGCTAGTAACTTATTTTCTACAGTGGTTACAACCTACTGTATAATGTGAACAATATACAACCAACTATCGTCATCAGTGACGAGTCTTTCTCGATTAGGGGAAGATCATAGCAGGGATAAAACAGAAATTTTGCATGTTTTCATCATACGGTCATTTGGAATACTCAGCTGATCTACACATGTATTTTTTAGGTGTGGACAAGACATCAGCAAAACGTACGCATATCCCTATCTCCTGTTTAGTTAAGGAACTTGTTTTTTTTGTCATCTGACACACATTAAATTAATCTAAAACATGTGTAAAACTTGCACATCAGTACAGTTTCAAGTATGTTTCAAGTATGATTAAGCTTTTTAGGACAAAGCACAAATCTGTAATTTTGAGAAAAAAATTAAATCCTATATAAAATGTAACTTTTCACATCAAGGTACAGATAAAATAAACATATATAAAGGTGATTACAAGAGCATGTAGTTGCAGATATACTTTAACCACTTCAGCTCCAAAACGTTTTACTCCCCTTCATGACCAGGCCATTTTTTGCGATATGGCACTGCGTTGATTTAACTGACAATTGCAGGGTTGTACGACACTGTACCTAAATAAAATTGATGATTTTTTTCCCCCCACAAATAGAACTTTCGTTTGGTGTATTTGATCACCTCAGGGGTTTTTATTTTTTGCGTTATAAACAAAATAAGAACCAGAATATTGGAAAAAAAAAAAAAAACAATATTTTTTACTTTCTGCTATAAAACATACCCACTAAAAAAAATGTAAAAAAATCAAATTTTTTCATCAAATTACGCCAGTATGTATTCTGTTACATATTTTTGGTAAAAAAAAATAATAATAATGGTATCATGATTTGTTTGCACAAAACTTATAGTGTCTACAAACTATGGGATACATTTATGGACTTTTTTTTAATTTTTATTGTTTTTACTAGTAATGGCGGTGATCAGCGATTTTTAGTGGGACTGCGACATTGCGGTGGACAAATCTGACACTAAGTGACACTTTTTGGGGAACAGTGACACCAATATAAATATATCAGTGCTAAAAAAATGCACTGTTACTATATAAATGACACTGTCAGGGAAGGGGTTAACACCAGAAGCGATCAAGGGGTTAAGTGTGCTCCTAAGAAGTGCTTTCTAACTGTGGGGGGAGTGAATGCACTAGAGGAAAAGAGAGATCTGTGTTTCAGCTTAGCTGAAATACAAGATCTCTCTTTTCCTCCCTGATAGAACAGTGGTCTGGCTTGTTTACATAGGCAGACCGCTGTCTGTCATTAGGCCGAACGATCAGTGATGGCCGCCGGGCCCGCTGATTGGCTCCCGCTGCGTCCAATCATGTGTGCCCCTGACATTCCCTGCACAAAATTGCATACATGTACGTGATTTTGCGCAGCTGGGCCACCCTGCTGCAGTATATATGCAGTGGGCGGTCCAGAACTAGTTAAAGGGTCAAAAGGTCTGGGGTGACTTGCCAAACAGCTGCACCTATGTACCATGACCATGGAATCATTTAAAAGTGTATTAAACCCAAAAACAAAAAATAATATATTCCAGGTCACCAGTCTTGGGGTCTAGTGTCTGCTTTTGATTTCTTTCGTTCAACTAAGACCTAATACGTATCAGTATCATTTTAACTTCTCATAAACGAAACTGATACGTCAATCTAAACAATGTTAACAGCTTGTAGGGGGGCCTAGATTTAATGTACCCAACCAGGGATGAACACACACACACACAGTTCTTGATGATTAAGACAGGGACGGCACAACAGTGCTTCTAAGAAGAGCCCCACTTTCATTATCTGGATACCAGTCTCCTATAGGCAGGTGTTGTCCCTGTACTAGTCCTACTTGGCAGGAACCTTTCCCTGTGCTATTTACTTTCTCTAAGAAGCAGGGGCCCCGGTCCCTGACCTACCACTCTCTCCAAGCATGCCCAGATGCCTTAACTTATGGAGTGTCACACCAAGATGGCTGCCAAAGGTCAGCAGACTTGCAGCGTCCATTCAGAAAGCTGATACCTATGAGACGCTGAACAAGTCCATTAAGGGACTCCACTCCATCTGTAAAATGGCACAGTTCCACCTACTGGAAAACCTGTACCTGCAAGCAAGTCCTCTCAGCTATCTGCTGTGGACTACAAAGTCCATATGTAATAGGGATGAGCAGAAGATAAGGTATTTGTAGTCCAAACCAGGAGAGCAGTTTAGGGTGACAATGCTGCTCCTTTCTTGATACAGTACAGTGAGTAGACATTGTTCCCTAGGACACCAAGGACAAGAAGTGCGCTACCAGCAGGATCCACAGGTAAAAACAAAAAAAGGAAGGTAATGCAGCCACCATATCTAAGGAACAATAAATGGCAGTACAGTATATTATTGTTTGATTTTTGTGTTTGGATATGCTGGAAAGTAAAGGTGAAAGCAGATATACAATATACCAGGTATGCAGTGCTTTATCTTGGCCTAAGCCAACAAGGCCCAAGCCTAGGGCAACACTTTGCAGGAGGGCAGCAGCTGCACCCCGAACAAAAAAAAAAAAAAAACAACCTTCGCCTGGCTCCCACATGAAATGGGTCCTTGCCGGCTTGCGCTACACTTTTAGTATACTGCCAGTCCTATGGGGCGAATTGTGCCAAAGGGCATGGTCCAGGAGGCAAATCAGTCTGGCACCCCCATAAAGTGGTCACACTGTTACCTGCCGGTATGATAATACCGGCCGGTGAGGACATTCGGATAGACCTCAGGCCACCGACCACAATTAATACAACTGGCCCGACGGCCGCCAATGCTAATAAGTGTCGCACTACAGCTTGCAGTTTGCTGAAGACAAGCAGACTAAGGACATGGATTACTGGAACTGGGTCCTGTGGTCTGATGAGACCACAATAAACTTATTTGATTCAGATGGTGTCAAGTGTGTGTGGCGGCAACCAGGTGTGGAGTTCAAAGACAAGTGTGTCTTCTTGGCTACAGCCAGAGGCGGACTGGGCCGGGGGGAAAGGGGGCATTCTCCCTCCAGGCCGCTGTAATTGTCATTAAAAAGGCCGCTCTGCCGCCAGCTGGAACTGCGCATGTGCAGTTCCGGAGCTGGCCGAGTCTACTGTTCGGCCGGTGTCAGAGAGGAGCAGCTGCGAGTTTCTTTGTGTCCTGTGACAGGGAGGTTGGCTGCACCAGTCACAGGGCTGAGTCTGTGTTCCATACACTGAACAGCACAGCCCCCTCCAGAAAAGCTCTGCCTCCTCCCGCCCCCCTTCTAAATGTGCCCGCCCACACTCGGGGAAGTCTGTGTGTCCGAGGTCTGTGAAGAGGATTGTGTGGGCGGGAAGTTTGAACTGACAGCCACATCGTAAGTCTGAAGCCGTGCATTGCATTCAAGTAAGTGAGCTGTGACCGATCTCTCCTCCCCCCCCCCCCCCTGCTCTCTCCTAAATCCCTCTCCCTTCTCCTATTTCCTTATCTGCAGCTAAGGAGTTCTATTTCACCAGCCTGTGCAGTATCTGCTCCTGTGTAGTATGGTTTGGCTGCAGTGCTGCTGGTGTCCCCACAGTCTTCCTGCATGTTTCCCCCAGTCTCATAGACTTCTAGTAGGCTGTACATTTAACTGCTTTCTCACCAGCCACCGCAGTTTTTCTCTATTACACGAAACGACATACCTGTATGTTGTTTAGTGTAATAGACAGCAGGGGTATGTGCTAATTGGCCAGAGAGGAAGCCAATCAGCAGGTACGGTGGACGCAATGTCCGCCGGCAACCCGCGATTGCCCCCCCCATGCAGACAGAACTGCGGGCTGCCTATATAAACAAGGCAGTATGCCATTCTGTCAGTAATGAACACTGGGATCCTATGTTCCTGCAATTTAGGAACACAGGTCTCTGTGTTCATCTAGTGAGTCCATCCCCCACACAGGTAGAAAGCACTTCCTGGGGACACACTTAACCCTTTGATTGCCCCTGGTGTTAGCCCCTTCCCTGTCAGTGTCATTTTTACAGTAACAGTGCATATATATAGCACTGATTACTGCAGTAATGTCACTGGTACCCCCAAAAGTGTCAAAAATGTCAGTTAGGGGTCCGATCTGTCCGCCGCAATGTCACAGTCCCGCAAAAAAATCACAGATTGCCGCCTTTACTAGTAAAAAAAAAACTAAAATAAATACAAATTACAAATCTATCCCCTTGTAGATGCGATAACTGTTACGCAAACCAATCAAAATACACTTAGGCTCCTTTCACACAGTCCGCCTCCGCAGGCGGATCCGTGTTGCTCAGCGGGGATCGATCCGCGATCCCCGCTGAGCCGGGCGGATGACAGCTCCATCTCCGCTCACAGAGCGGAGAGGGAGGTGTCTCAGCACCCGCTGCCCTCTATGGGGGATCGGAGGAGAGCGGACCGCTTGTCCGCTCTCATCAGATCCGCTCCGCTCCGATTACTGAACGGATGGAAAAATAGGGTTTCCATCCGTCCAGATTTCAGCACAGGATCGGATGCGGATGGCAGCGGGTGTCAGCGGAGGCGACCTCCGCTGACACCCGCTGCCCCATAGAGCTGCATGGAGGATCCGATCAGATCCGCCTAAAAAACTGACAGGCGGATCTGATCGGACCGCCCGTGTGAAAGAGCCCTTATTGAGATTTTTTTTAACAAAAATATATAGCAGAATACATATTGGCCTAAAATGATGAAAAAATTTAGATTTTTTTATTTTTTTTATTGGGAATGTTTTACAGCAGAAAGTAAAAAATATTGTTGTTTTTTTGCCGAATGGTCACTCTTTTTTGTGTGTTTATAGCGCAAAAAAAAAAAAAAAAAAACCTGCACAGGTGATCAAATTCCACCAAAAGAAAGCTCTGTTTGTGGGGGGAAAAAAGGACATAAATTTTATTTGGGGACAGCGCCGCACGACTGCGCAATTGTCAGGTAAAGTAGCACAGTGCCATATCGCAAAAAAATGGCCTGGTCCTTAAGGGGGTAAAACTGTCTTTAAGTGGTTAAAATGAACAAAAAGAGCTGCAACTTTGATGCCCTTTCTAAAAAGAACAGCAGGAAAAACGCACAACCTAAAATAAATCTATGGGACTGCAGCTAAGGAAAACTGAGTACACCAGCACTGCAGCCAAACTACAGCGCACCGTGCCCAAACGATTGTATGCATTTGCAGCAGGCACTGCCACTCCACTGAAAAGAACCATGCTCGGGTCACTTTTCAGAGGCATTTGGCAGTCAGTGAGGAGGGGATATCACATTTCCTCACTGCCTGTTTTAACCTCCTAAATGTTAATCTCTCCAGGCAATGACGTGGTTCACTTCCAACTCACACCTTATTTCCATCATTTTCTGTAGGTATTAGATGTGCTCTTGCCCTATTTTGTGCACATTTAATACATAAAGAGAGTTCTGGATATAAGGTGGAGTTCAAAGTGACATTCTACACCTAATTGGAGCACATAACAGAAGATTTGGGGATTTTGTTAAAGGGGTTGTAAAGGTTCCAATTGTTAATAAAAACCTACTGGCTCCTTCATCGGGTGCCACCATAGAGAGACGATTTCTGTGGGGGTACACCTTGCCGGCGCGTTCCCAAGTCCCACTGCTGCATCCATTGACACAGACTCGGCCCCGCCCCCCGCTCCCATGTCACTGGTTTTGATTGACAGCAGTGGGAGCCAATGGTTTCAGTCAATGGCTATCAATCTATCCAATGAGGACAGAAACAGCCGCTGGAGCCGCTGGGCTTGTGCACATCACTGGATTGGCTCAGAAAAAGGAGAGGCTCTGGGGGCAACTGCAGCAAACAAGGGTTTCACCTTATTGCATAGAATGTGTAAGGCAGCTGGTCCGACAGAAGCTGGCTTTTTGTCCGGCCTCTGTCAGACGAGCATACTGCAAAACCAGCAGCCAACAAGCTCCCGATCAGCGGGCGCTCTCCTCCAATGGGTGAGAGCGCTGACCGGAGTGATCTGGCGGGGGGTGGGCTGTCCTCCTGTTGGAACACAAATGAACATCAGGGGTGATCACTGTACTAACATTGGATAGTTAGTACAGTGGCTGCGGCTCTGATAGGAGCTGACAAATTTTTTTAGTTCAACTTGCTGGGTTGAATGAAAAAAACGATGTAGCTCCGCAGGAGGGAAGAGACCCAGAGGTCAAGGCTGCAGCAGGCTAATTGCCACCTAATCAGTGAGGTAAGGTCCTCACTATTATTTGTTTGCTTTATAATGTCTGGGATGGGAGCCGAGTCGCTGCACAATGGGCCTCTGGGTTGTATTTGCCCCCTGGGCTAAAAGTTGCCAGTCCTCCCCTGGCTACAGCCAAGCATGGTGGTGGAAGTGTCATGGTCTGGGGCTGCATGAGTGCTGCCGGCACTGGGGAGCTACAGTTCATTGAGAGAACCATGTATACCAACATGTACTGTGACATACTGAAGCAGAGCATGGTCCCCTCCCTTCAGAGATAGGGCTGCAGGGCAATATTCCAACATAAGGACCCCAAACACACCTCTAAGATGATCACTGCCTGCTAAAGAAGCTGAGGGTAAAGGTGATGAACTGGCCAAGCATGTCTCTAGACCTAAACCCTCTTGAGCATCTGGGGGGCATTCTCAAACGGAAGGTGGAGGAGCGCAAGGTCTCTAACATGCACCAGCTCTGTGATGTTGTCATGGAGGAGTGGAAGAGGACTCCAGTGGCAACCTGTGAAGCTCTGGTGAACTCAATGCTCAAGAGGGTTAAGGCAGTGCTGGAAAATAATGGTGACCACACAAAATATTGACACTTTGGGCCCAATTTGGACATTTTAACTTAGGGGTGTACTCACTTTTGTTGCCAGCGGTTTAGACAACAATGGCTGTGTGTTGAGTTATTTTGAGGGGACAGCAGATTTACACTGTTATACAAGCTGTACACTCACTACTTTACATTGTAGCAAACTGTAATTTCTTCAGTGTTGTCACAGGAAAAGGTATAATAACATATTTATAAAATTGTGGTGTACTCACTTTTGTGGCATACTGTATATATACTGGAATTTACACAGTTATGAAACTATGTTAGTAATAGTGGGACTGTAATAGTATGGCGGACTATCTGGCGCTAGTTGACGCTGGCTGGGAGGTGCAATAACTGCCTGACAGTGACATTAAAGCAGAGTTCCGGGCACAGAATCGTTTTTTTTTTTCTCAATCTCCCCCTAACAATCACCCTTACACATCGATACATCCGCTAATCCTGGTTAGAATGGTGAAATAATCAGTTTGCAAGAATAAAATCTTACTTTATATAATTTCTGCTGTGCGGCGCCATCTTTGTTGTGGATTGCCGAGTCCGTTCTGGGGAAATGTCTTCCCTTCTTCCTGATTCCAGTGGGCGTAGGCCTGTGAGTCGAGCGCGAATTCTCGCGCATGCCCAGTACTATGCGATCGGCATAGTACTGGTTTCCATAGGGACGGCAATGTTACAGGAAGTTGCCGCCCCTATAAATCCACCCCCCACCTCCCGGAAGCTCCAACAACATGCAGGAGAGGAGAGAGAGGAGCATAGAGACAAACAGAGAGAGAGAGAGAGAGAGCGAGCGAGCGCACCACCGATCATTTACAGGACACAGGTATGTTTTATATTGCTTGCCCAGCATCACAAATTTTATTAAAGGGGCACCCTGCTTATCTTTGTGTGAAATTTAGGTGGAACCCTGCATATATTTTTACGAAATTTAGGGGGGCACCCTGCTTATAAAGTGCTGTATTTAAAGGGGAACTCTGCTTATATTGGACTGAAATTTAAAGGGAAACCCTGCTTATATTGGGATCAATTTTAAGGGGAACCCTGCTTATATTGGTATCAATTTTAAGGGGCACACTGCTTATATTGGACTGAAATTTAAGGGGAACCCTGCTTATATTGGGATCAATTTTAAGGGGAACCCTGCTTATATTGGGATCAATTTTAAGGGGAACCCTGCTTATATTGGGATCAATTTTAAGGGGCACACTGCTTATATTGGACTGAAATTTAAGGGGAACCCTGCTTATATTGGGATCAATTTTAAGGGCAACCCTGCTTATATTGGGATCAATTTTAAGGGGCAAACTGCTTATATTGGGATCAATTTTAAGGGGCACACTGCTTATATTGGGATCAATTTTAAGGGGCACACTGCTTATATTGGACTGATATTTAAGGGGAACCCTGCTTGTATTGGTATCAATTTTAAGGGGAACCCTGCTTATATTGGACTGAAATTTAAGGGGAACCCTGCTTATATTGGGATCAATTTTAAGGGGCACACTGCTTATATTGGACTGAAATTTAATGGGAACCCTGCTTGTATTGGTATCAATTTTAAGGGGCACACTGCTTATATTGGACTGAAATTTAAGGGGAACCCTGCTTATATTGGGATCAATTTTAAGGGGAACCCTGCTTATATTGCGATCAATTTTAAGGGGAACCCTGCTTATATTGGACTGAAATTTAAGGGGAACACTGCTTATATTGGGATCAATTTTAAGGGGAACCCTGCTTATATTGGGATCAAATTTAAGGGGCACACTGCTTATATTGGACTGAAATTTAAGGGGAACCCTGCTTATATTGGGATCAATTTTAAGGGGAACCCTGCTTATATTGGGATCAATTTTAAGGGGCACACTGCTTATATTGGGATCAATTTTAAGGGGCACACTGCTTATATTGGGATCAATTTTAAGGGGCACACTGCTTATATTGGACTGATATTTAAGGGGAACCCTGCTTGTATTGGGATCAATTTTAAGGGGAACCCTGCTAATATTGGACTGAAATTTAAGGGGAACCCTGCTTATATTGGGATCAATTTTAAGGGGCACACTGCTTATATTGGACTGAAATTTAAGGGGAACCCTGCTTGTATTGGTATCAATTTTAAGGGGCACACTGCTTATATTGGGATCAATTTTAAGGGGAACCCTGCTTATATTGGGATCAATTTTAAGGGGCACACTGCTTATATTGGGATCAATTTTAAGGGGCACCCTGCTTGTATTGGGATCAATTTTAAGGGGAACCCTGCTTATATTGGACTGAAATTTAAGGGGAACCCTGCTTATATTGGGATCAATTTTAAGGGGCACACTGCTTATATTGGACTGAAATTTAAGGGGAACCCTGCTTATATTGGACTGAAATTTAAGGGGAACCCTGCTTATATTGGGATCAATTTAAGGGGAACCCTGCTTATATTGGGATCAATTTTAAGGGGCACACTGCTTATATTGGGATCAATTTTAAGGGGCACCCTGCTTGTATTGGGATCAATTTTAAGGGGAACCCTGCTTATATTGGACTGAAATTTAAGGGGAACCCTGCTTAAATTGGGATCAATTTTAAGGGGCACACTGCTTATATTGGACTGAAATTTAAGGGGAACCCTGCTTGTATTGGTATCAATTTTAAGGGGCACACTGCTTATATTGGACTGAAATTTAAGGGGAACCCTGCTTATATTGGGATCAATTTTAAGGGGAACCCTGCTTATATTGGGATCAATTTTAAGGGGAACCCTGCTTATATTGGACTGAAATTTAAGGGGAACCCTGCTTATGTTGGGATCAATTTTAAGGGGCACACTGCTTATATTGGGATCAATTTTAAGGGGAACCCTGCTTATATTGGGATCAATTTTAAGGGGCACACTGCTTATATTGGACTGAAATTCAAGGGGAACCCTGCTTATATTGGGATCAATTTTAAGGGGAACCCTGCTTATATTGGGATCAATTTTAAGGGGCACACTGCTTATATTGGGATCAATTTTAAGGGGCACACTGCTTATATTGGGATCAATTTTAAGGGGCACACTGCTTATATTGGACTGATATTTAAGGGGAACCCTGCTTGTATTGGTATCAATTTTAACCACTTTACTACCAGTCACGTAACCTCTACGTGATCAGACTTTGCGGGGTTATACCGGGATGATGCCTCTAGCTAGAGGCATCATCCCGGTACCGTTGTTTGAAGCCGACGGTCGGCTTTCCGTCGGTAACGATCGATGCGGCTCGGGAGCCGCTCGATCGTTACCCGGGGGGGCGGGAGGGGACGTCCCCCCCCTCCCGCCGCCTTCCGCGGCTTTGCTCTGGGCTACCGTCCCACCGGGAGCCCCGAGCACCCAGCCGGCACGTCCGCCGGCTGGATGGAGTCCCGATGAATGCCGGAAACGGCATCGATCGGGTCTCCGATGACGTAACCCGGAGGCGGCGTCCATGACGTCACGTCCGGGTTACTGTGCTGCAAAAGGCGGCAGATTTGAAAAACGGCTGTATGCAAAAATGCCGTTTTCGGCGTTTTGCATACAGGGAAGTGTAGTGGAGGGGTCTAGGGTCTTTTAGACCCTCGATCCCTCCATAAAGAGTACCTGTCACGACATATTGCTGTCACCAGGGATGTTTACATTGCTTGTGACAGCAATAAAAGTGATCAGATTTTTTTTTTTTTAAAAACCTGTAATAAAGTTTAAAAAAAAAGAAAAAATAAATAGGAAAAAAAAAAAAAAAAAAAATTTAGCCGTCCCCGTCACCGTTAGCTCGCGCACAAAAAAAAACGTATACGCAAGTCGAGCCGCAAATGAAATCGCTGTTCAAACCACACATGTGAGGTATCGCCGCGATCGCCAGAGCGTGGGCAATAATTTAAAAAAAAGAGCTACACTCTAACTCTAAACTGGTAACCGTTAAATAAATTTAAAGCGTCGCAGATTGAGATCTCTATTGACCGTAGTTTGTCGCCATCCCACGGGGGGGCGCAATTTTAAACCGTAACATGTTTGGTATCTATTTACTCGGCGTGACATCATCTTTCACAATATACAAAAAAAATGGGCTAACTTTACTGTTTAGTATTTTTTAAATGCAGTGAAATGTGATTTTTCAAATTTTTTCCAAAAAAATGGCGTTTTAAAGACCGCTGCGCAAATACCGCGTGACAAAAAATTTTGCAATGACCGACATTTTATTCTCCAGAGTCTTTGCTAAAAAAATATATATAATGTTTGGGGGTTCTAAGTAGTTTTCTAGGAAAAAATACTGGTTTTAACTTGTGAACAAAAAGTGTCCGAAATAGGGCTGGGGCTAAAGTGGTTAAGGGGAACCCTGCTTATATTGGACTGAAATTTAAGGGGAACCCTGCTTATATTGGGATCAATTTTAAGGGGCACACTGCTTATATTGGACTGAAATTTAAGGGGAACCCTGCTTGTATTGGTATCAATTTTAAGGGGCACACTGCTTATATTGGACTGAAATCTAAGGGGAACCCTGCTTATATTGGGATCAATTTTAAGGGGAACCCTGCTTATATTGGGATCAATTTTAAGGGGAACCCTGCTTATATTGGACTGAAATTTAAGGGGAACCTTGCTTATATTGGGATCAATTTTAAGGGGCACACTGCTTATATTGGGATCAATTTTAAGGGGAACCCTGCTTACAGTGTTGCCAACCGCCCGTAGATTTACGGACAGCCCGTTAAAACAGGGCACTTTTCTCCTGCCCGTAAATGCCCGTAGCAGGAGAAAAGTGCCCGTAAATCTACGGCGGCGGCGGCAATGTCGGAACTGCGCATGTGCAGCGCGCAGTTCCGAAGATTCCCGACTGACTCCGAGACGAGTTCTCGCACAGAGATCAATGCAGCAGGTCTGCCTGCGCCCGCCCCTGCCTCCGCCCCCGCCGTCATTCAAGTTTTCCCGCCGGCCGCTGGCGCTGACAGTGAGTGCGTGCAGCGTGTGGACTCACTGTGTGTGGAGTGGACTCGGAGACCCGCCCATTCTGTGACAATAGCGAATGAGAATTCGCTATTGTCACACGGATCATCCTCCTGGTCAATCAGGGAGCGGGTCCTCCTGCTTCCTGATTGGCCGAAAGGCAAACACCGTGCCATTGGACGAGGAGGAGGCGCCGCGGGGAGCCGGGGACTGAAGAGAAGCTGCGAGAGAGGTAAGTGCTAGGGGATCGCTGGCACTCTGCAATCATTGGGGGCAATGTGTGGCTGGCACTCTGCTATCATTGGGGGCAATGTGTGGCTGGCACTCTGCTATCATTGGGGGCAATGTGTGGCTGGCACTCTGCTATCATTGGGGGCAATGTGTGGCTGGCACTCTGCGATCATTGGGGGCAATGTGTGGCTGGCACTCTGCGATCATTGGGGGCAATGTGTGGCTGGCACTCTGCGATCATTGGGGGCAATGTGTGGCTGGCACTCTGCGATCATTGGGGGCAATGTGTGGCTGGCACTCTGCGATCATTGGGGGCAATGTGTGGCTGGCACTCTGCTATCATTGGGGGCAATGTGTGGCTGGCACTCTGCGATCATTGGGGGCAATGTGTGGCTGGCACTCTGCTATCATTGGGGGTAATGTGTGGCTGGCACTCTGCTATCATTGGGGGTAATGTGTGGCTGGCACTCTGCGATCATTGGGGGCAATGTGTGGCTGGCACTCTGCTATCATTGGGGGCAATGTGTGGCTGGCACTCTGCTATCATTGGGGCAATGTGTGGCTGGCACTCTGCGATCATTGGGGGCAATGTGTGGCTGGCACTCTGCGATCATTGGGGGCAGTGTGTGGCTGGCACTCTGCGATCATTGGGGGCAATGTGTGGCTGGCACTCTGCGATCATTGGGGGC